>NW_004443991.1:1116661-1155502 GCF_000243295.1 Trichechus manatus latirostris | reverse complement strand
GCCGTGCCTGTGCTGCTTGGTGGTGTGATGTCAAGCACATAGTGCAGGTAGGCAGGATGTAGCAGGGAGATTGTTATGTATGGAGCTAAGATGGATATGGGGCAGAGGAGAGAGGAACAGGAGCCAAAAACATACAAAGAAAAGAGAATGCTAGGGGAGCTTGCTGTTGGAGTGGAGAGATGAGAGACTGTGAAATGGAGAAAAACAAAAAGGGGAAGAGGAAGAAAAAAAAATGAATAAATAACAATCAGAAAGGTTAAAGAACCACAAAGTTCCCAGGGATCCCACTGGTGCATCCATGAGGTCTGGAGAAGCTGTTCTCCGGTGTTGCAGTACAGCCTGGCTAGAAGGCATAGAGGTATACAACGCCAAGTATTCAGGTAACAGAAAGAGAAGGAAGACGTAGAGAGACGAGAAACTGAGTAATGATGAAAGACAAAAAGGGAAAAAGTGGGAAAAGAAAAAACAAATTAAAAAAAAACAAGAAAAGCCCCCCCAAAAAAACAGAAAAAAAGGAAAGAAAAACCCAACGGAAAAAGAAATGCTCTCAGGGATCCCTCTGCACGTCTGTGCAAGCCGAGGGGGTAGTTTCCAAGCCACGCTGCACCGTGTGGCCAGAACGGGCTCCCAACTCAAGAAAAGGAAAAGAAAACAAACAATTCAAAACAAACGATCAAAAGCCCCAGGATCCCACTAGCGCGGCAGCCCAGACCGGGAAGCAGCTCCACACTCGAACTGAGCTCCGCAGCCCCTCAGGAAGAGGCAAAGATGGCACACGGAGCCAGGTATTTGAGTGAAAGGAGGGGGAGGTGGTGAGAGTTAAGAAAGAAATCAAAAGAAGCAGAAAAAAAGCAACACCAGCAGCCAACAAATGGCACTTAGAGAGCCAGCTAGTGCAGGCTGGTGGAATCCAAGCAGCCGGTGCTTCCCGGACAAGAAATTGTGGCCGCGGGAAGCAGAGGAGGCTGAGTGGGGGTGAAGAACGGTGGGGGTTGGGAAAGCGTATATCACAAATTACTGGTTGTTTTGTCTCCCGCCAGAAGCTCCGTGAAGCTGCTTTTCTCATACCCCATTTGCTGGTCTCTGACAGGAGTCCAAGATGACAGATCCGCGCTGCGTTAGCTGATAGGGGACCTCTGCATGAATCTCTCCTCGCTCTCCGTTCTCTGTCAGTTTTCTCACTCCATTTGGTGCTTGGCTGAGTTCTTTATCTCTTTATTTGATGTTTTAGGGTTTCAGGATTGTTGTTTTCTCTGTTTGGCTTAGTTTTTCAGATCTTTGCTGTGGAGGGACGGTGTGGTGCTTCTGCCTAGAGCGCCACTTTGCCAGAAGTCCTGCAGTTACTATTTTTGGACAACTGCATAGTACAGGGAAAGTATTACTGGCCCGAGTATCAGGTGACCATAGTTCTAACCGAACACTGATTTCCACTGGCTGTGTGATCTTACATAAATGAGGGGCCCACCCAGCTCTAAAGCATATGAACCTACACCATGTCCAGACATCTTCCCAGATTAGAGTCCCTTGGGGTAAGAAAATTGTTACAGAATATGTAGAAGTTCTTTAGGCCAGAAAACTCAAAATGTAAAAAGGGACTAAGAATAAAACTCTGGGCAACAGTAAAGATGGCAATGTTGAAAAGTGGTCAGGGTGTTAATGACTGAGAGAGGTCAAAGGGAGACATCTGCAAATAGATAATTAGTAATCTGCCAGAGCAGTGTCACTGGAGTGGTGAGGGCAGAATCTGGCTGCAGGGGCCTGAAAAGTAACCAAAAGACAAGAATTAACTGGTGAGCAAAATTACTTCTTTTAATAATTTACTTGTAAAAAGTAAGAGAAAGTAGTTTACAAGATGGCATGCCTTTTTTTTTAGGGAGAAACTTTGCGAATGAATCTATCGACACAAGAATTATAAAGATAGCTGAGCACAAAGGGATGCATTTGGTGAAAAATATTTCAGGAAGAGCTAGGATCACAACACTTAGACTATTACTGCACTTTGTCCACCATGGAGCTCTGGTGGCGCAGTGGTTAAGAGCTCAGGCTGCTAACCAAAAGGTCAGCAGTTCAAATCCACCAGCCGCTCCTTGGAAACCCTATGGGGCAGTTCTACTCTGTCCTATAGGGTCGCTATGAGTTGGAATCGACTTAACGGCAGCTAGTTTAGTTTTTTTGCCCACCATGCTCTAATCTTGCAATTCTTGTTCACTTGGCAAACCAGCTACAAAGTAATTGAGCAAGAAGTGGTATCCTTGTATGTATTTGTTTTAGTTATTTGCATATTTAGGGCTTAACTTTTTATTTCCTGATTTTAATAAGATCGTTTCTTCTAAAATGCATTCTATTTGAACAATTAGTTTTAACTTATCCTCCAACCTTCACTCAAGAAGAACTAGAGCTGAATGAAGATGTTAATTTGATAAGAAACAGAAAACTACAACACATAACAACTCCCTCATAAGACATAAGAGAGAAGCCCATATTAACCCAGCTGCACTGACAATGTATTTGGTTGGTCAGTGTAGACATCACAGAACACACGTCTGTTCCCTTTCCATTGCCTGGCTTCATCGTACCCATTCACCACCAAAACCTACCCAGCAGTGCTTAAAAAGGAGTGTAAAAGAAAATCTCCTTAAAACTAGTGCCAACAGAGCAGAACATTCCTCTTGAAACACGAACTCTTGTCAAAACCTCTTTTCAGGTAGCATACTGTGCACAGACCTAACTTTTGGTAACAGCAACAAGCCCTTCCCCCAAAACCCACTTGATGTCACAATCTAATTAGTATCTAGCTATTTAAAACCCTGTAAGGTGCCCCAGTGGTGCAACGGTTAAAGCACTCATCTGCTAACTGAAAGGTTGGCGGTTTGAACCCACCAGCCACTCCTCAGGAGAAAGATGTGGCAGTCTGCTTCTGTAAAGATTTATAGCCTTGGAAACCCCATGAAGCAGTTCTACTCTGTCCTATAGGGTCACTGAGAGTTGGAATCAACTCAGCAGCGACAGGTTTGGTTTTGGTTTAATGATAGTAATTTATTTATTTGTAACCAATACAACACCCATTATCTGTTAACTCTCAGCTTCAAATAGCTAGGTCAAAGTAGAGCTGTACTTTCATGACTGTGATGGTTAAGGTTGTGTGTCAGCTTAGCTTGACCCTGATTCTCAGTGGTTTGGCAGTCATATGATGTTGTGATCACTACCATGTTGAGATTTGATATAACGTGATCACTTCCATGATGGGCTCTGCTGTGAGTAGCCAGTCAGTTGAAAGGGAGTTTCTTTGGGCGTGTGGCCTGCATCGAATATGAGTGGACATTCTGGCAAGTCTCGTGGGCTTTTGCTCACTCTGGATCCTGCAGCTGGCTCCTGTTTGTCTGACTCTGGTTCCTGGGACTTGAGCTAGCAGCTTACCTGCCATCTTGCCTGCCAATCTTGGGATTCATGGAACTTCGCAGCTTGTGAGCAAGAGCCCTGCTCTCCAACCTGCTGATCTTGGGTTCACCAGCCCCTGTGGCTACGTGAATCAGGAGAAGCCTCTATCCTGACCCACGGACTTAGGACGTTCCAGCCTCTACAACCACATGAGCCATTTCCTTAATATAAATCTCTGTCTATATATATTTATATGCTTTACCGGTTTTGCTTCTCTAGAGAACTCAGCCTAAGATAATGACTAGCTGCACATCATGACCTACTTCGGCATAGGTCATCATCCCTATGAGGCATTCACTTTAACTAGCTAAATGTGCTGCCTTGTCCAAAATGCGGGAGATAGATGTCATGTGAGAGCAGACTTCAAAGTATTATGGGAAAAAAAAAATCATTGCCTTACTCATTAGAAAGTCAAGGGTACATTGGAATGGCAGTGAATCAGAACTTTTTCATGGCCTTAGGCTAGATTGTTCTCTCACTTCAAGTGGACCAAATGCAGGATTCATTTTGATCAGTCATGTAATTTTCTAAAAGGTAAAATCAGGCGCCAGGCTACCACACTCTTTACAGGAATAAAATGTTAGACGTCACTTATATGAGGTGCCTACTTCATTTCTTTCCATATTCTTAGAATGCACCAGAAGGCCAGGTCACCTGATACAACACTAAAAGGACAAGAAGACAATGCATTAAATGAAATACAAAAAACAAATTTTGGCATTTATCTACCGTATCTGTTGTAGGAATGCTAACTCAAGATAAAGCATCTTTCCCACTGTAGCTTCAACAAAACATAGCTAGGATGGCTTGTCCACTTGTTTTCAAACTATTCTGAGCAGCTCTTTGGAGGAAATGCCTCAGGGACTTCTTTGGGAAATCAAAGGAAATCCAAGAGGGAAGGGTTCCTAACCTCCCCACATCCACAACAACCAGAGCAGCCCACTCCTTTATCATTTTTACAGATTTGGAGTTTAAGATTTTCAGTTTAAAAAATGAACCCACACTAAAATTACAAAGTTTAAATACTTGTCTATGGGCCTGCTAGGATATAGAGGAGTGATTCTCAAAGTGCAGTCCAGGGTTCCTGAAAGCTCCTGACACTATTTTTTAACCTGTGAGGTTAAAAGTATTTTTATACAAATACTAAGAAATAATTTGGGAAAATCCACTTCTAGCCAAGATAGAGTTAAAGGGATCAGATTTACCCTCCCACCTAAAATAACTAAAAATAAAAAGACAAAATACATGAAACAGTATTTTTTTCAGACATTGGACATTAGGCAGACAGGACAATGATCCCTGAGAGACGGTAAAGAAATGGGATGAGCCCTCTAATTGTCCCAGCCTACGGCCTGGGGAGAGTTTCCACTTTGCAACACAGGGTTGGGCATGACAGGTGGGGCTTGGCAGTCTCCTTGAGTTGAAACAGAGTTGGCAGCCTGGAAGACCAAGATGGGCAGAGTTCTCATGGCAGAAGTATCAGAGAGGCAAGAGCTGTACACAGAGAGAGTTCAGATCTGCAGAGGATCCCCCTCAGGTCTTCAACTGACTGTTGATCAGCACATGTGTATGAGGAAACTACCTGAAACTGGGGATAGAATCACTTCAGAGAACAAGGGGAAATGTCCTTGGAACTCATACAAAGCTGTAGATAGTTCATGTTCCCATCAGCCAGAACAGAAAATGTCATACATAATCACAGGGAATGGGGTACAGCACTCAGATTACTGCCTCACTAGTAGGACAAAAGTAGTCCTATACTAAAGAATGCTCAGTCTCACATAACAAAGCTTAAAAGCCTCACAAACAACAGGGCCATTTCCAAGTAACTTAATTAACTGCATCCCTGGAAACCCCGTGGTGTAGTGGTTAACAGCTCGGCTGCTAACCAAAAGGTCAGCAGTTCAAATCCAGCAGGTACTCCTTGGTAACCCTATCAGGCAGTTCTACTCTGTCCTATAGGGTTGCTATGAGTCAGAATCAACTCAACCGGCAATGAGTTTTTTTTTTAAACTGCATCCCAGAACAAAGTTCAAGAATATTTGTGGGAATGTGAAAATAACTAGTACTTAAGGTAAAATTCACGATGTCTGGCATCCAATCAAAAATTGCCAAGTATTCAAAGAGTCAGGGATATAGAACTCTTAATGGGGAAAACTGATCAATACACAGATCCAGAAGTAACACAGATGACAGAATTAGTAGCAGTTGTTAAAACTATATTCTGTATGTTCAGAAAGGTAGGAGAAAGATTAGGCATCTAGAGACATGGAAGATACCATATTTTTTACACAAATAACATGCGCCTTCTACATTTGTTTGCCAACTGCGCCCTCCCCCTCGAGGTATTTTTGTAAGCGCCCCTATGCCAATTTTTTTTTTTTACAACAGGAGGGCACAATTGGCAAACAAACATAGGTGTGTATTATTTGCGTAAAAATACAGTATATAAAGAAAGATATCAAATTTTAAAGATGAAAAACAGTATCTGATTTCAAACATATATATTGGATGTGATTAACAGCTTATTAGACACTGACAAAGAAAAGATTAATAAACTTGAACACAGAAAATAGCAAAGATGAAACAAAGAAAAGTCCAGGGAAAAAAATGAACAGCATCAGTAAGTTGATGTGACAACTCCAAGCAACCTAATGTATGTACAATTGAAGTCCCCAAAGGGAGGGTTTCAGAAAAATATTTTAAGGAATGATGGCTGATAATGCTCCAAATTTGAGGAAAACTATAAACCCAAGGATCCAAGAATCTCAATGAACACCTGAGCACAAGAAATGTAAAGAAAACTACACCAAGGCACATCATAATCAAATTCTGAAAGTCAGCAATGACAGAAAATCTTCAAAGCAGGCAAGACATTATATAGAGAGGAACAAAAGAAAGATAAGAATGATAGCACACTTCTCAGAAAAAAGGTAAGCCAGAAGAGAGTAAAGCAGCATATTTAAAGCATTTGAAAGAGAAAAATGGGTCAATGAAAATACCTTTCTAAATTAAGGCAAAATAAAAACTTCTGTCTTTTCTTTTCAATTGTACTTTAGATGAAGGTTTACAGAATAGTTTCTCATTAAACAGTACACATATTGTTTTATGACAATGGTTAACAACCCCACAACATGTCAACACTCTCCCTTCTCAACCTTGGGTTCCCTATTACCAGCTTTCCTGTCCCCTCCTGCCTTCTAGTCCTTGTCCCTGGACTGTTGTGCCCCATTAGTCTCATTTTGTTTTATGGGGCTGTCCAATCCTGGGCTGAACGGTGATCCTTGGGAGTGACTTCATTCCTGAGCTAAAAGGGTGTCCAGGGACCATACTCTCGGGGTTTCTCCAGTCACTGTCAGGCCAGTAAGTCTGGCCTGTTTTTGTGAGTTAGAATTTTGTTCTACATTTTCCTCCAGCTCTGTCTGAGACTCTCTGTTGTGATCCTGGTGAAAGCAGTCAGTGGTGGTAGCTGGGCACCATCCAGTTCTGCTGGACTTAGTCTAGTGGAGGCCATAGTAGTTGTGGTCCATTAGTCCTTTGGACTAGATCTTTTCCTTGTATCTTTTCTTCATCCTCCCTTGCTCCCAAAGGGGTGAGACCAGTGGAGTATCTCAGATGGTTGCTCACAGGCTTTTAAGACTCCAGATGCTACTCACCAAGGTAGAATGTAGAACATTTTCCTTACAAACTGTTATGCCAATTGAGCTAGATGTTCCCCAAGACCATGGTCCCCACAGCCCTCCGCCCAGCAATTCAGTCCCTCAGTGAGTCTGGATGTGTCTATGGAGCTTCCATGACCTTGCCTTATAGAAGTTGTGCTGGCTTCCCCAGTATTGTGTATTGTCTTACCCTTCACAAAAGTCACCACATATCTATTGTCTATTTAGTTCCCCACTCCCATCCCTCGTAACCAGCAAAGATCGTTTTTGTGTGTAAACTTTTTCATGAGTTTTTACAGTAGAGGTATCATACAATATTTGTCCTTTTATGATTGACTTACTTCACTCAGCATAACGTCCTCCAGTTTCATCCACGTTATGAGATTTATCATTGCATAATATTCCATCGTGTGTATGTACCATAGTTTATACATTCATCTGTTGATGGACATCTAGATTGTTTCCATCTTTTTGCTATTGTGAACAATGCTGCAGTGAACATGGGTGTGCATGTCTACTCGTGTGACAGCCTTATTTCTCTAGGATATATTCCTAGGAGTGGGATTGCTCGATTGTATGGTATTTCTATTTCTAGCTTTCTAAGGAAGCGCCATATCATTTTCCAAGATGGTTGTATCATTATGCATTCCCACTAGCAGTGCATAAGACTTCTGATCTCCCCACAGCCTCTCTGACATTTGTTATTTCCAGTTTTTTTGATTTGTGCCAGTAATGCTGGGGTGAGATGGTATCTCATTGCGCTTTTAATTTTCATTTCTCTAATGGCTAGTGATCGCAAGCATTTCCTCATGTGTCTGTTGGCTGTTTGAATGTCTTCTGTGGCGAAGTGTCTGTTCATTTCCTTTGCCCATTTTTTAATTGGATTGTCTTTTTGCTGTAGATTTAGAGATTAGACCTCTGTCTGACTTGCAATGTCCAAAAATTTTTCCCAGTCTTAGAGGTTCTCTTTTTACTCTTTTGGTGAAGTCTTTTAATGAGCATAAGTGTTTAATTTTTAGAAGATCCCAGTTACCTAGCTTATCTTCTGGAGTTTGTGTGTTGTTGGTTATGGTTTGTCACAATAAAAACTTTTTCAGACACACAAAAGATGAAAGAATTAGTCACCACCAGACTTATTGTACAAGAAATGCTAAAGGAAATCCTTCAAACACAAATGGATCTACACAAAACATTA
Source organism: Trichechus manatus latirostris (assembly GCF_000243295.1). Classification (NCBI taxonomy): domain Eukaryota; kingdom Metazoa; phylum Chordata; class Mammalia; order Sirenia; family Trichechidae; genus Trichechus; species Trichechus manatus. The sequence continues at coordinate 1,147,210 of NW_004443991.1, read as the reverse complement.
AGAGCACTGGGAATGGTAAATATGCTAGTAAATATAAAAGTTTTTTTTTTACTTTTAAATATTAAAAAAAAAGATTATTGGCTGTGTAAAACAAAATAATCTCAATCTTGTCATTGCTGGCTGCCATTACATTGCCCCTCAACTCATGGCAACCCCATGCACCATGGGATCAAACCATTGTGATCCACAGGGTTTTCATTAATTTTTTTGGAAGTGAACCACCAGGCCTTTCTTCCTAGTCTTAGTCTGGAAACTCCACTGAAACCTAACATCATAGCAACATGCAAGCCTTCACTGACAGACGGGTGGTGGCTGTGCTTGAGATGCAACAGCCAGGAATCAAACCTGGAACTCCCACCAGAAAGCAAGAATTCCACCACTGAACCACCAATGTATCATGGAGTTTATACATATGTTGAAGTAAAATGTATGACAATAATAGCACAAAGGCAGGGAGGGGTGATGATATATTGTTATAAGATTCTTATTTGTGAAGTGGTATATTACTTGAAGTATACTGTGATATGTTAAGGGTGATACTATAAACCCTAAAGCAATGATTAAAATGACACAACAGAAAATTACAGTTTATAATCCAACAACTGGTTAAAGTGGAATCATAAAACAATATTCAATCCAAAAGAAGGGAGAAGAGGAGGAAAAGAGGAACAAGGAACTGATGTGAAAACAGAAAGACGGCAGACTGAAACCCAACCATATCAATCACATTAAATGTAAATGGTCTAAACACTCTAATTAAAAAAACAGATTGTCAGACTGGATCAAAATGTATGACCCCAATGTATGTACCCTAGAAGAAACTAAATAGAAAGATACAAACAGGCTAAAATTAAAAGGATGGAAAAAGATATACCATGATAATACTAATCAAAAGAATGCTGGAGTGGAATTATTAATATCATACCAAAGATAAAGAGGAATATTTCATAATGAAAAAGGGATCAAGATGCTATAACAATCCTAAGTGTTTATGCACCTAATATCTGAGCTTCAAAATACATGAAGCAAATTCTGATAGAACTACAATGAGAAATAGACAAATCCACAATCAGTCAGGTTTCAACACTCCTCTGTTAATAACTAATAGAAAAATAAACAGAAAATCAATACAGATATAGAAGACTTGAAGAACACTATCAACCAGTATGACTTATTTATAGAACATTCCAGTTAACAACAGACTACACATTCATAAAAACTGTAGACAGAACACTTAACTTAGACCATATTCTGAACCATAAGTCTCAATAAATTAAGTGTTCAAATTATACAAGGTAAATTACCTGACTACAATGGAATCAAATTAGAAATCGATAACAGAAAAATATGGGAAATCCTCAAATATTTATTTAGAAACTAAATAACAGATTTAGTTTAAAAACCCTTGGCGCAAAGAAGGAAAAAAAAAGATGTATTTTAAACTGAACGAAAATGAAAACAAGATATCAAAGTTGGGGAGGCAATCAGTAGAGGGAAATGTATAGCACTAAACACCTGTGTTTTAAAAGAAGGTCTCCAATCAATGACCTCAGTGTTCACTTTAAGAACTAGAAAAAGAAGAGCAAATGAAGCCCCAAAATAAGCAGGAGAAAAGAAGTAAAACCAGATACCAATTAAATAAAAATCTGCAAAATAATACAGAAAATCAATGGAACCAAAGACAATAAAAAGATTACTAGAACTGATCTCTAGCCAGAATGATCAAGATTAAAAAGAGACAACCTGCAAGTTCCACACAATTCTTTCAGGCCATTGAAGAGGGCATACTTCTCAAGTCATTTTTATGAGGCCAGCAGACCTGGATACCTAAACCAGACAGGCATTACAAGAAAAGAATACTACAGACCAATATTCTTAAAATGTCAGCAAATCAAGTCCAATAGTATACATAAAAGGACCTTGCTACATTATGGTCAAGTTAGGTTTATCCAAGGAGTGCAAGCCTGGTTTACCACTCAAAAATCAATGTAACTTCCATTTTAGTAGACTAAAGAAGAAAAAATATATGCTCATCTTAATAATTACAGAAAAGGCATTTAATAAAATCCAGCATCTGTTCCTGATAGAAACTCTCAGCACACTAGGAATAGAAGGTAATTTACTAAACCTGATAAGGGCATCTATGAAAAACCTAGCTAAGACCATACTAAACGGTGAAAGACTGCTTTCTGTAAGATCAGGACCAAGGAAAGTATGTCCAATTACTACTTCTATTCAAACATTATACTGGAGGTTCTATCCAATGCCACTGGCCAGAAAAACATAAAAGGGAACCAAGCTGGAAAGGAAGAAGCTTTATTTTATATATTGTCTTTATTTTTATACATAATCATATTGTAAAAAAAAACCATGCGAAATACACAAAAAAAAAAAATGGCTAGAATGAGTTTAGCAAGGTTTCAGGATACAAGAACAATATACAAAAATAAATTGTATTCTATATATTAGCAATGAACAATTGGAAACTGAAGTTTAGAAACAATATCATGGCATCAAAAAATCTGTATTCCTTAGGATAAATCTGAAAAAAGATTTGCAATACCTCTTTATACTAAAACTACCAAACACTGCTCAGAGAAATTAAAGGCCTAAATAAGAGATATCTCATGCTCATGAATCGGAAGGTTCAATATTATTAAGATGTCAATTTTCTGCCAAATTGCTCTATAGATTCAATGCAATCCCAATCAAAATTCCAACAGGCTTTTTTGGGTAGAAATTTAATTTACAGCTGACTCTGAAACTTACATGGACATACAAAGGACTTAGTTCAACAATTTTGGAAAAAGGTTGAAGGACTAACACTACCTGATTTCAAGACTCATTATAAAAGCTACAGTAATAAGCACAGTTAAGTTAAGCTAGTGTAAAGATAGACAAATAGATCAATGAAATAGAAGAGGGTCCAGAAATAGACCCAGATATATACAGGTAGTCCCCGACTTATGACGTATTCGAGTTATGATGAACCACTTACAACCTTTTTCTTTTTGTACATTTCTTAGTCATCTAGTGCTGCTATAACAGAAAGACCACAAGCGGATGGCTTTAACAAAGAGAAATTTATTTTCTCACAGTTCAGTTGGCTCCAAGTCCAAATTCAGGGTGTCAGCTCCAGGCGAAGGCTTTTCTCTTCTCTGTTGGCTCTGGAGAAAGGTCCTTGGCATCAGTCTTCCCTTGGTCTGGGAGCATCTCAGTGCAGGAACCTCAGGTCCGCTCTGCTCCCAGCACTGTTTTCTTGGTGGTATGAGGTCCCTAACTCTCTGCTTGCTTCCCTTTCATCTCTTGAGAGATGAAAGGTGGTGCAGGCCACACACCAAGGAAACGCCCTTTACATTGGATCAGGGATGTGACCTGGGTAAGGGTGGTGTTACAATCCCACCCTAATCCTCTTTAACGTAAAATTACAAGCACAAAATGGGGGACAACCACGTAATACTGGCTATCATGGCCTAGCCAAATTGATACACACGTTTTTTGGAGGACATAATTTAATCCATGACAGTAGCTCTTATCATTAGTAATATGTACTACACAGTGCTGCAGTGCATAATTTGTTGATGTTATCATTCTCAGATGTTCACTCACGGATGTTCAATTTTATGATTTACTGTTTAAAACACTGCCATATAGCAGAGGAAAGAAATGCTGAAGAAAGTAATGAGGAAGAGGAAACAGAAGTTGTCAAAAAATTTTATGGTAAAAGGATTAGCTGAAGTTTTTCTAAACTAAATCAGGGGCTTCAGTTGCTTGAAAATACAGACTCAAATACTGATTGTTTTGCTAAAGTCAACAGGCAGATTTGGGCAGCAGTGAGATGTTACCATGAAATATATGGAGAAAAAAAGAAAAGGACCACACAGACAACTCTCACTAATTTTCTTAATAGAAACGCCATCCTCATTCCCAGGGATAATCCAGATGGTCCAGAACCTTCCACAAGTGGAGTTATTACTGCAACTGACAAAATGCCAATGTCGTCCAACTCTTCTTCATCATTGGAGTAAGTTTTTACGATTTGTGTATTTTTTATGTATGTATGTATTAAAATACACCTGTAAGTTTATATGTAATGTTTCCAATCCTTAGACAAATAAAAATCAGACTTATAAAGATACTGATAATAAAAGGCAGTAATATTGGAAACTAAAAAAAAAAAAAGGTATTCGACTTACGTCAGAACTGATTTACAACAGAGTCATAGGAACAGAACCCCTTTGTAAGTCGAGGACTACCTGTATGGTCAACTCGTTTCTTATACAAGTACCAGGGCAATTGAATGGGGATACCAAAAAAAAAACCTACACTTGTTGCTGTCGATTCTGACTCATGGAAACCCCCCAAGTTACCAAGTAGGACTGCTCCATAGGGTTTTCTTGGCTGCAATTTTTACTGAAGCAGATTGCCAGGCCTTTCTTCCATGACAGCCCTGGTGGGTTCAAACTGACAACCTTTAGGTTAGTAGCTGAGCACAAACCGTTTGTATCTAGGGCCCTCTTCAATAGAGATAGGATAATCTTTCCAACAAATGGTGCTGGAACAAATGGATGGACAAATGCCAAAAAAAAAAGGGGGAGGGGGAATAATCTTGACTCTTATGCCATACACAAAAAATAACAACTCAAAATGGATCACAGACCTAAATGTAAGAGCTAAAACTATAAAACTTCTAAAAGTAAACACAGAATAAAGTCTTATTTATTTTATGTTTAAACACAGGTTTGAAGTTTTGTAAACCTTGGGTTTAGAAATGATTACAGGTAGCCCTTGACTTACAACGAAGTTCCATCCAATGACTCTGTCATAAGTCAGTTCTCAATGTAAGTCAAATACCTTTTTTTTTTTTAAGTTTTCATTATTACCTTTTATTATCAATACCTTTATAAGTCCAATTTTTGAACATCTGCAAGTGAACATCTGAGAATAACATCAGCAAATTACATGCTGCAACACTGTAGGTAGTACATATTATGAATGATAAGATATACAAACAAAAACAAAAACTGTCAGTCATAAATGTGATTTGCCTTAACACGAACAGGTTGTAAGTCGAGGACTACCTGTACTTAAATGCAACCTAAAAGCGCAAACTTTGAAAGAAAAAAAAAAATCTGTCTTCATCGAAATTAAAGCTTTTGCTCTTCCAACACTACTTTTAAGGAAATGAAAAGGCAATTTTTCTCAGGCTAGGAGAAAATATTTGCAAAACATATACCAGACAAAGATTTATATATCTAAAATACATAAAGAACTCTTATTACTCATAAGAGGATAAACCACCTAATAAAAATATGGGCAAAAGGTATGAACAGACACTTCACCAAAGATGCACATGAAAAGATGTTCAACACCATTAGTCATTAGGGAAATACAAATTAAAACCACAGTGAAATAACATTACATTCCCATTAAAATGGCTAAAATTAAAAGACTTAATTATACCAAACGTTGGAGAGGGTGTGGAGGAAGTGGGACTCTGGCAGACTGCTGGGAGCCATGTACAACAGCTTTGGGAAACAGCTGGCGGTTAAACACACCCATACCATATGACCCCATCATTTCACCTAGATATTTACTCAAGAGAAGTGAAAGACCTGTACACAACTGCTTCTAGTAGCTTAATTTGTAACAGTCAAAAAGTGGAAACAATTCAAATGTGAACTGGTAAACAAAATGTGTATGACCTTATAGCGGAATACTACTTAATACAAAAGGCATGAATTACCGACGCACACAACATGGACAAACTTCCAAGTAATTATGCTGAAAGAAGACAAAGAAGTATACATACTGTCTGATTCCACATACACCTAATTCTAGAATATGCAGACTAATCTACAGTGACAAAGCAGATGAGTGTTGCCTGGGATGGAGTGGCCGGAGGGATTATAAAAGAACACAAGGCACCTTTTGGGGGTAGAGGATATGTTCATTACCCTGATTGTCCTGGTTTCATTGGTGCACACATGTCAAACTTTACCAAACTGTACACTTAATTAAAAAAAGTCATTTGCCTTTTTTACTCTGAGTACACAGTGCTGTTTTCCAGAGATTAAATGATGCATGATGTCACAGTCACTCTTAAAGCTAAAGGAATGCGTGCTCCTATGTTCTTTTGTTTTAAAATTTTATTTTCCAATATGGCAAATATCTATAAAGATAACCAGGTGTGCTAGCACAGCAGGACTGTACCAGCTCACAAGAGTTGACTGTGTGCATCTGTTCCTATGCATGTCGATAACTTGAACTTGGCCATACTGGATGTATTTATACCATGGAAATTGGCAGATGCTACTATAAATCGGGATATTTTCTTGGACAACTGGCTGTTGAGCGTTTACCAGTCTACCACTAGCTATCACCTACATAAATGAAGGCTTACTGGAGTCCTTTTTAACAGCACAAAAGGATCCTGACACTACAAAGTTTAAGAACTGCTAAAGTAGAGGATTGATAATAAGGCTAAAAACGTGCCTTTCTCTATGGAGCTAGAAAATGTTGCTAGGGAGAAAAGCAGAAAGAAGAAGACTCTGTCACGACACTCAGCACTACCCAGAAAATCTTTTGCAGTGATTCATACTTTAGTTGCCTTCCCTAGATGCCACTACTGCCATTCTCCCATGGGCTCACTGTTGACACAGTCTTTCTCTCAAGACCAGAAGGGCCTGGGGTTGAATCATTAGCTCCTTCTTCAATCTGCAGAGCCCAAAAGGTTGCTAGGAAGGGTGGGGCTACCACTTTCTCTGGCACCACCAAGGACCCATCATCTTGGTTCCCACAGTTAACTCATGGGCAAAAATGTAACTTTGAAGGCACTGCTTAGAAAAGAGTAGCATCAGACCAAGTTTTCCAGATAATGGGTTCCAACTCCAGCAAGTGGGGTGAAACACTCATGACACTAATGTATTTGTATTAGGTGAATCAACCACCAGGATACCAAGATCTGGTGCTTTTACCAATTGCTCGGAGGCAACTTATAAGTGTGGAAGCTTTAGAGGCAGCCCCCTCCGTGGGCTCTTCAATGCCAGTCTGACTCTTCCTAAGTGACCCACACAAATGTAACTATTTAATATGTGCTTGGTTTTTTTCTGTTTTTTTTTTTTTGTACTCTGTCAAAGGAGCCCTGGTGGTGTGGTGGTTAAGTGCTCAGCTGTGAACCAAACGGTCAATGGTTCGAACCCACCAGCCGTTCCGCAGGAGAAAGATACGGCAGTCAGCGCTCATAAAGATTATGGCCTTGGAAATACTACAGGCAGTTCTACTCTGTCCTACAGGGTTGTAATGAGTTGGAATCGCTCGACAGCAGTATGTTTTGGGTTTGATACTCTATCACCTCAAGAGAAAGCTCCCAGGGAGGGAAAGGATGAAAATTAAAAAAAGGAGGGACGGGGGAATCTCCATTAAAAAATTCAGTAGGGAGTTGATTATGTTCCAGAATCATATCTTCTTGTTCCGTGACACACTGGAAACTAAACTTCAGAGCTTTTTTGCCTCCACCGCATAGAGGTCGGATCGCTTCTGGCTAAAAATGGGGATTTGCTGGCGTATCTCAGCCAGCTTCTTCAGATCTGTGAAATCAGGAAAGTGCGCTATTAATAAGATGCAACTCCTCACTAACTAGGGAGATGTTGTCCCCACACAGTGTACAAACAACCAGAGTCTGCGCAGGTGGCTCAGTGACACGGGCCTTGTCTGGAAGCAGAGAGAGCCTAGCACTGGCTCTAGTCATTTCAGCCCAAACTAAGAAAACTCAAGCTGAGCTACAGCCCTGGGCTTGGCCAGAGGACCAGGCTCTCGAACATCTGGGAGGATGAATGAGGAGGGGCCTGAGGGAGCCCCAGCAGGTGGCAGGAGCTTTGCAGCCATGAGCACTGGCATCAGCGCGATGGGACATCAAAGACCTAAATTGTGCCAGGGTGCATCTTACCTATGTCTGAATACACGATTGTTTCCTCGGGGCCAGCTCTGGCTAGGACCTCCCCCCTGAAAAAGATTCAAGGTAAAATGAGGGACTCACTGGTGTTTGTTGATATTCACAATCTCGCTGTTTTTTCTCCCCATCTCACAGGGCAAAGGGTAAAGAATCCGAGATTTAAAACTATAAGGTAGAGATATAAGTCCCTGTTCTACCACTTAACTAGCTGCGTGACCCAGTTGCAAGTCGTTTGTAGTCTCCATTTCCTAGTCTACAAAGTAGACAGAAGAGCTCTGTGAGAATTTAGTGAGAAAATTACGGAGTTCATTTTGTAGGCTGTAAACTGCTAGGAGCCATACTGTATGATTATAAGTATCTGGTAATAGAGCTACCTATAACCGACAGAAAGCTCCATCCTGCCCTCGCTTCAGTGCATCTCAGGGAAATCCCTTTACGAGGGCAGTCTGGACCTCCTTCCTGCCTCCAGGGCTGTTCCCCAACCCTGGGAACGGTGAGGCCGGGCCTGGACAGGGCTCAGATCTGCTGGGATCCTTGGCTTTGTGCCTGCAATCCCTGGATTTCTGCATCAACTGGTTTCAGTTTAAGATTTGAGGGGATGCAACTAATGTCACAGAACAATAGGTGTATAAATTTGTGTATGAGAAATTAACTTAAGCTGTAAACTTTCACCTAAAGCACAATTAAAAAAAAAAAAAAAAAAGATTTGAGAGGAAGATTTCAAGTCGGGGTCTGGGTAGAAGTGGTGAGGAACCGCACGCCGGCAGGAGCCCCACAGCAGGAAACGCTCCTTCGTACGCCCGGGGAAAGGCTGGACTGCAAACCCACTCGGGGCTCTCACTGTCAGTCAGACTTGGATCATACAGGGAAACAGTGGCAGCGATGGACCGACAAGGCCCAGAGCGGGGAATTCAAACACACACGTGGGTAAAATGAAATTTCTCCAAAGCACAAAACAAAGTAGACTGACGTTAACAAACCATCTGACGTAATACCTGGTTCCATTTACTACACAGCCACAAGCAGAGATGTGGCCCACGTGAGCTACAAACACCATCATTAATGCCATTTAACGCGCTCCTTCTCTATTTCTTTCCTGGCATTCAAAGACCAATTTATCATCAACTGCAGGCACCCACTCCAACGTCAATATAAGCCAGAGGGGCCCCAAAACCCTAAAGATGGACTTCTAAAAGGAATAAATAAAGGTGAATCATATCCAACTACTGCACGTCAGAAGCAGCCCGCTCTGTCACTGACAGAACTCATCAAGGAAATGAGCAAGGTGGCCCCAGGGACAGAGGCCAGAAGCCTATTGCTGACGTCTGGACAGAGAAACTTTGATCAAGTTCAAGAAAATTTTCAAGCCAACTTAATCCTCCCACTCTTCCAGTACCCCTAAACCCTGACATGCAGGGGATCGCTGAGACTCCTCCCTAGTCACACCTTCCAGGGTCTTCCCCATCACACACACTAAAGCCCCACAGTGAGATTTAACCCTTTGTGGTCATGTTACTGACACATTTAACCTGAAACTGTAAAAATACCTATCAACCTGTGTGTGTTCACACAGATGTATAAGAAGTTAAAAACACCAGTTGCCATCAAAATGATCCCGACGCGTGGCGACCCCATGTGTATCAGAGAAGAACTGGGCTCCTTGGGGTTTTAACAACTGGTTTTCAGGAGATCACCAGGCCTTTCTTCCGAGGCACCTCTGGGTAGATTTGAACTTCCAACCTTTCTTTTTTTTTTTTTTAAATTGTTGTAGTTTAAATGAAGTTTACATTTCAAGTTAGTCTCCCATACAAATATTTATACATACATTGTTATATGATCCTAATTGCTCTCCCCATACTGTGACAGCACACTCCTCCTTTCCACCCAATTCCACATGTCCATTCAACAAACTCCTAACCCTCTTTGCCTTCCCATCTCACCTCCGGACAGAAGCTGCCCAGTCTCTTGTATCTACTTGAGCTAAGAGGCACACTCCTCATGAGCATCACTTTATGTCCCACAGGACAGTCCAATCCCCGTCTGAAGAGTTGGCCTCGGTAACTGTTTTAGTTCTGGGCTGAAAGAGAATCCAGGGGCCATGCTTTCCAGGGTTCCTCCAGTCTCAGTCAGACCATTAAGTCTGGTCTTCTTATTAGAATTTGAGTTCTGCACCCCAACTTTCTCCTTCTCCATCAGGGACTCTCTCTTGTTGAACCGCCAACCTTTTGGTTAGCAGCCAAGCATGTGAACCATTTGCACCCCCCAGGGACTCTTCTCTGTCAAGTATACAAGTGCAGACCATAACATATGCCTGTAATCGTATGTGAATCTGAGCAGACTTACGTGCTGGTCTCACTGCATATAATAAGATGCTTTACCTTTCAGAGGGGACAGGTTCATGGGTTCCCTTAATTGAAACCCTCTTCCAATCATCATGCCGGGAGCAAAGTCCTCACCCTGAACTCATTCCTGCCCTAGGATCAGTCACCCAGCTTAAACGTTAACCAAAATCCCAGGGCCAGGAGTCTCTCTGACAAAAACCACCTATCACACCGCATGACCCAAGTCTGACCGACAGTGAAAGCCACTTAGACATTCAGGAGAGGGTGGAGGCTAAACACTCAGTCAGGAGCACAGGACAATTTTGTTCTCATGTATTTTCAAGCGGAACAGTTAAGAGCTTCTCGGAGAGAGAGGGAGAAAATTGGCCGGACATGTGGGGAAGTGGAGTGAGGGGTGGAGGCAGGACTGGTCAGGAATCAGACACTCCACCTGCCCACGTGCCACCTCTCCCAAGTACCCAGAGAGCCTGTCCCCATGCAGCCACTCACCAAGGATTCACAACAGTGCTGTGTCCCCATGCAACGTAGGAGGCTTTGTCATCCCGGGCAAGAGATGCAGTGGCCACATACACCTGATTATCAACAGCCCTGTAGTCGATAGAAAAAAGGTAAATATACATTATACATTTTTCAATTCCAAATATACAGGTCCTTCTTCTAAAAAGAACAAGGCAGGACAGGCTGGCTCCAATGTGGAGGGAAACGCAAAGCCATGGAACCCTCTCTTCAAACAGCACCTTATGCGTAAGCAAGGGATTCTCAATAAGGGGCAATTCTGTCCAGCAGGGACAATGTCTGGAGACCTTTCTGATGGTCACAACTAGGAAGTGCTACTGGCATCTAGTGGGTACAGGCCAGGGACACTGCAAAACATCCCACAATGTACAGGACAGCTCCCCATAACAAAGAACTGTCCAGGTCAAAAAACATCCCACAATGCACAGGACAGCTCCCCATAACAAAGAACTGTCCGGCTCAAAAAGTCAATAGTACCACTGTTGAGAAACCCTGGTATAAGCCAACCTGTTTAACACAGAAAAGAGCAGAGCTTCTCTGGTTAAAGCAAGTCAGGCGGACAGAGAGAATAGGATGGACTTGCTGGGGCAATATACCTGGCAGGGCCACATGGTACCTCCATGCCAATGGTAGCCATCCCACCAACTCAAATTAGACAAGAATTGCAGGTAGCAGGCTGGGTACACCAACCCACCTCACCGGCAGCCCTCTCGGCCCAATTAATAGTCCCCATCAGGTCATCCCACAATCTCCCAAGCTTTTCTTGTTTTTGACAAAACTGCATTTATTAATACTCGCGGAATCACACTCCCCTACCCCATCTTCCACCCTGCAGCCAGGCAACCAGCTCTACTTTCCCTCCAATAAAAATTACCATCATTTCAAGAAGTGATAAGAGTGACTACCACTGGCCAGAGAGAGGAGGGGACTGGCTGGGAAGGGGTAAAAGGGAGCATTATGGGGAGAATGGAAATGTTCTAAGTGTTGATCTTGGTGGTAGGTGAATACTTAAAAACACACTTAGCTGTACACTTAAAATTAGCATAATTTTCTATAAGTATACTTCAATTTTTTTAAAAGGGTATTTTAAATGAAGAAAACCATCATCTCTGACCAACATTTCATGGTTTGTAGAGCGTTTTACGTACACAGAGTCACACTCCTTTTCTCTTCCACGTTACTTCCACCTCTGCTATCTGCTCTTCACCACCCTTCCATCTAAGGGGACTAGGGAAACAATTACAGTAATAATGTCGAAGGTACTTGTGCAATGTCCTCGATTTACAGGTTAGAAGAACAAAAGCTTATAATGAGTTTGTTGGTAGACTAGCTCCAAGACTGGCACAATGGTGTGAAGAATGGGGCAGGATAAACACCCTAATCTGAACAGCACAGAGTCCTGGGTAAAGGCCACAAATCTCTCCCTAGGGCTGTCAGGCTAAAACAACCCCTGCCTGTTCCTTGGCGTCTAGGCTCTGGCAAGTAAGCTCCATGGATTTCAGTTTCTCTGTAAAAGTTCCTGGCAACTGTCCCAGAGATACCAGTCCATATCTAATCACAGAAGATGAAACCATTGCCTACTTGATGCACTGAATGCTCTTGGAGGTGCAAAAACTGCAGCCCAAAATCCATGAGGTCAGTGTTGTGGCATCTGAGGAGGAGGTGCTCAAAAGCAGAAGTCCTCTCAGCAGATTCATCCTTTCTAACTGCATTTGGGTGCAGGGGCATCCTGAGTCAGGGGCAGAATTCTGTATTGGGAGGCTGGTACTTCCACTGGAGATTTTTCCTCAGAGAGGAGACACTGAGATGCTTGAAGATATGGTTCCTTTCTTACCGGCCTCGCTGAAGCAACTCCCAGTGGGCTGGTCCAGTGGTCAAATTAAAAGCACCAGGATATACCAACAGCTGGCAGCCTTGGAGAGAGAAAGGCCAAAGAACAGTGGATGCAGGTGAATACTCAACCACACTTGTCCCTCCCTTTGTTCCTTACCCAGATGGGAACAAACTCCAACTTTCTCAAGCATAAAAATGTTAGCCAAGTCAAACAACATCAGCAGCATTAAGATATGGCACTGAATTCCTTTAGAGACACACACATAAAACACATACAGACACCCAAGAAAAGCGGTATTGATGACAGAAGTCACAACATATGACTTTGCTTAAAAAAAGCAGAGCGGAACCGTCATCCAAATTTCTCTCAGCAACATACGGCCAGCTCCGCATGGACAAGGACCTGCTCTCTATTTCTTTTCAACTGAAATTAGGGGCAGTAAACTAACACTTATTGATGAGACTCAACAGATACCCTCAGTCCTGTATCCCGTGCACCTCTACGTCTGCTGACCAGGCAGTCACACCATCTGCACCCACTTCTGTTATTTAAGTGAGAGCTGAATTGGAAGTGGCCTCGGGGGTCTAGCAGGGATGCTAATATTTGCCGAGCAGTACACAAGGAGCTTTTTAAGTTTTCTCCTTAGTCCTCATACCGTTCCTATGAGGAAACTGAGAACCACTGCTCTAGAGGTTAAATGATCTACCTGAAGTTACTGTACCAATTAAGGGGAAGAGTCAGAACCAGAACCCAGATCTTCTGAACTGGCCCGATGTTCTGCCAGGACACCAGGTCACCTCTGCTTGTCTGGACAACATTTCCACTGCTACCCAAGGTCTAAGGCTACTAAGCAGTGAAATCCATGAGCATGCACACCAGTTATTCATTTCTACTGGGCTCCAAGTCACTCTTTCCAAACACAGTAGTAGCAGGAAGGGCTCAAAGGGTAGAGCAGACATGGCTCCTGCCTTAGCATATGTGTTAAATCACAACCCCCCAAAACCCTATCAAGGCATACGCAGTGAAAGTCTGAGAAGCAATGTGGGGGTGGAGGAATTAGGGCTAAGGAGATTAAGAACCCTCCCCCAGCCTTTTTGACTAAGGGCTCTCTCCACCCCACAGAGACCAGCCTGGAAATAAACTCCATGCACCTACAGAACACAGCTGTGGCGCCTCCTCACCTCTCTGCGCATAGATTTGCGCAAGCTCTGCAAAGCGGATGTCGTAGCAGATGCCCAGGCCTACTCTGCAGTAAGCTGTTTTTCAGACAGAAAAGACACAAGTAAAAAGTTAAGCTCCTGCAGCATGGTGTGGCAATGCCTCCATGACTTCACAAAACACTGAGAGGCATAAATTAACACAGGACCCATGGCTGGGGACAATATATAAGCTCATTCATGCTTGGACTTCACCCCATAAAGACATCATTTATGTCAGCAGAGTAGAGACGAGACATTCATACTAACTGAATGCTTATCTAAGTGGGAGGTGTTCAGTCTGGCCTAACAGGTACACTTGGGAAGCTGTCACACTAGTAGGAGGCTATGACCAAATGGAAGAGCAAAATTATGTCAAACCCTTATACTCCACTCACCCTGACCTTTCCAGTAGGCAACTATTCCTTGCTCTTCTCACTTCTGGCCTTTCAGTCAGGTTATGTGAGGTAATTGGGGAGAAACTTAAGAGAAAAAGAAAGGAATACCTGATCCTCTTCTACTGGGATTGCTAAAAGAGCCAAACTTAATCTGGTACGTACGAGTATCAAATGTGGAGAAACTATCACCAGGACTCAATGTTTTAGATTCTTGAAATGTAATTTTCCCAGGAACATCAATGTCAAACAGATGGATCTGCATCACAAATAAGCGACTTGGTTACCTCTTGTCAAGTGGGGCACACAGCAGTAATTACAGGCATCTTCCCACGGGCAGACATGGGGGTGCTCTAAGACCACCTGTACAAACAGCACCCCAAACCTCCCCACAATCCACTCCACAAGCTGGCTGACATAAAAATGAAATCTACTACAGGAAACTGGAAAAAGGATGCTGTCAGTTTACAATGCCTCTTTTCTAAGTAGTGTGCAAATCAACGTCCATGGTTCTCGTGGCAAGTCATTAATGTATTGCTTTTTCACTCAATACAAATGCTAGATAAAGACTGCTCAGAGTCTAAGAAAGTGTTCTGAATCAATCTCAAACTGATATACGGGCAGGAGAGGTGAAGAGTGGGTGAGGATTAAAAATAGGTAAAAGTCTGCAAACTAAATCCAGCAACTTATAGAAAGAACAACGCATCACTTCCAAATTGGATTTATGCAAGGAAAGCAAACATGGTTTAACATTAGAAAATCAATGTAATTCACACTAACAAAAGAAAAAAATGATATGATCATCTTAAGAGATACATAATATGCATCTGGTAAACTTCTACATCCATTCATGATCATAAAAACACAAGATCAAAAAACTTTTCTAGGGCCTGAAAGAGACTGGAGAAACCCCGAGAGAATGGCCCACAGACACCCTTTTAGCTCAGTGGTGAAGTCACTTCCGAGGTTCACCTTTCAGCTGGGGACTGGACAGCCTCATAAAACAAAACAGGACTAATGAGGCACAGCAGCCCAGGGACAAGGATTAGAAGGCAGAAGGGGACAGGAAAGCTGGTGATAGGGAACCCAAGGTTGAGTAAGGAGAGTGTTGACATGTAGTGGGGTTGTTAACCATGGTCATAGGGCAACATGTTTAATGAGAAACTATTCTATTTGTAAACCTTCATCTAAAGTGAGAATAGCAGCCCAGCTGGAAGCACGTAATGGATGTCACTGAACTGTGCATGTAGAAATTTTTGAAATGGTGTATCTTTGGCTATGTGTTATTTTCACCCAAAAAAAAAAAAAAAAAGAAAAAAAATGGTCGAGAAGGGAGGGGGTTGACATGTCGTGGGGTTGTTAACCAATGTCATAAAACAGTATGTGTACTGACTGTTTAATGAGAAACTATTTGTTCTGTAAACCTTCACCTAAAGTACAATTTAAAAAAAAAAATACTTCTCTAGGAAGGAAACTTCCATACTCTGATAAAGAGTATTTGTGCAAAAAACCTACAACAAACGTCATAATTAATGGTAAAGCATTGAAAACTTTCCCTCTGAGATTGGGAACAAGACAAAGACACCTGCTCTTCAACATTTGTACTAATAAACAGAGCAACAAAGCAAAAGAAAGGAATACAAAGTATAAGGATTGGAAATAAAATTAAAATTGTTGTTATTCTTAGGTGACCTAATTGTATACCTAGAAACTCTAAAAAATTCTACTAATTAGAATTAATAAGTGAGTTTAGCAAGGTCACCATATACAAGATCAGTATTTTAAAAATTAGTTGTTCTATATAGGAGCAAGAAACAGAAAATGAAAGAGCATCAAAATATACCACTTAGGAATAAATCTAACAAAAGGTATACAAAAATATATTTAAAAAATTGAGAGAAAATAAAGAAAGCCTAAATAATTGGAGGTATAAATACCATACTTGTGGACAGGAAAACTGAACACTCAAAAAATGTGCTTCAAAGAGTTGGGTTAAATAGCCCAATGTGGATTCTTTATTCAGTAAGGGCAGAGGCAGCTCCTGTCAGACTAACTCTCTCACAGTTAACTATGAACTCTAGACAAAAAAAAAAAAAACATAACTACTTAAAAGCACTGGAGAGTGACCACAAGCAGGCAAAAACTGAAGTAAAGTTAACACCTGGAAAAAGGGAATACCACTGAGTGAGTTTCCCTTTCATGGCTTTTAGCCTGAGCGCAGGCTCCGGTTGGTGGTACCAGCAGTGGTGAAAACTACGTACAATCTTATTGGCTTGTACAAGACAGGGTTTCATAGGAACTAAGAAATGAAGGGGGAAATACTAAAAAGGAGAAAGCTAAACAGCAAGAGCACTAAATTTGGATATAAAATCTGTCCAAATCTCCAGCTGATCACTGAATTAAATGAGTGGGGCAGACTCCAAGCACTCAGCTAAGGCTAAGCAACTCAAAAGAGGAGCTAAAGCTGCTGCCCGCCTCACAAAGGAAACAATTTGGCATTTGAGAACAGCCAAGTGAACTTCCTGCTAAAATAAAAAGTGTCAACACTTTTTGGAGCAATATAATAGAATCAAGAATATCTACATATAGTCCAGTATAAAATCAAAAATTACTAGATACATAAACAGGAAAATGTGAACCCCCTACTCCAAAGAGAGGCAATTAACGGAGACAGACCCCAACATGACCCAGATGTGATAGTTACCAGACAAAAAATTTAAAGCAGCTGTTGAAACTGAGCTCAAGGGTGTGTTTAAAAAAAAAAAAAAGCTCCTGATGAATAAACAAAATAGAAAATCTTAGTAGGAAATGAAAACTATAAAAATAACCAAATGGAAATTTTAGAACTGAAAAATACAATATATGAAATTTTTTTAAATTTCAGTGAATTAACTTATAAGAAATTGGAGATAATGAAAGAGTCAGTGAACTTGAAGACAGATCAAAAGAAATTGTTCAATCTGAAGGACAGAAAGATTGAAAAAGAAAAAACCAACAGAGCCTCAGTGACCTGTGGAACAATATCAAAAAGTATTAACATACAAGTATTAGAGTCCCAAAGGAGGAGAGAATAGGACAGAAAAATATTTAACAAAATAATATCCAAAAATTTCGCAAATGTGGTTGAAAGACAAACTTACAGATACAAGAAGCAGGATAAATGAAAAGAAAACCACACCTAGGCACATCAGAGTCAAAATACTGAGAACCAAAAATAACTGACAAAATATTGAAAGCAGGCATAGAAAAACAACAAATTACACAAAGGCAAACAACAATACAAAATACCACTGACTTCTTAGAAAGAGAGAGAGAGAGAGGTTAGAAGACAACTGAATGTCTTTTAAACTGCTGAGGAGAAAAGAAAACTGTCAGCCCAGAATTCTGTAACTAGAAAAAACTAACTTTGAAGAATGAAGGCAAAATAAAGATACATTCATTAACAAAAACTAAGAGAATTCATAGATAGCTTATCCTTAGTATAAGAAATGTAAAAGAGGACTTTCTGTCTGAAGGGAAAGACCAGACAGAAACCAGGATCTTCAAGAAGAAAAGAAAAATACCAGAAATAATAAACATTTGGGTTAATATAAAAGACTATATTTTACTGTTAATGTCTTTAAAATACATAAGGCTACTTAAATAAAACAGTGTTTCGTGGAATTTATAATATGTGTAAATGCAATATGTATGACAACTATAGCATATAGAATGGGGGAGCGGAGATAGAAAATGGACCCACACAACTGCAAGGTTCTTCATTTTACACGAAGTGGTACAATAGTAATTCTAAGTAGACTTTAACAAGTTAAGTATGCATATTATAATCCCTAGGGCAACAATTAAAAGAATAATGCAAAAATCTATGACTAAAAAGCCAATAGATAAATTAAAATGGAATTACAAAAAATTTCCATTAACCCAAAATAATGCAGAAAAGGAGAAAAAAGAAAGGAAAATGTCTGCAGACCTAAGTCCAACAATATCAATAATTAAATATAAATGGACTAACCATTCCAATTAAAAGGCAGAGATTGTCAGAATTAATAAAAAAGCAAGACTCAACTATATGTTGTCTACAAGAGAACCATTTTAAATATAAAGACACAAAGAGGTTTGTCATTCATGGATTGAATTGTGTCCCCCAAAAGTATCTGCCAACTTGGCTAGGTCATGATTCCCAGTATTGTATGACTGTCTACCATTTTATCATCTGATGTGATTTCCCTATGTGTTGTAAATGCTATCAGTATGATGTAATAAGATGGATTAGCGGCAGTTATAGTGATGAGGTCTACAAGATTAGGTAGTGTCTTAAGCCAATCTCTTTTGAGATATAAAAGAGAGAAGCGAGCAGAGAGACATGGGAACCTCATAACACCAAGAAAGTAGTGCCAGGAGCAGAGCGCGTCCTTTGACCTGAGGTTCCTGTGCAGAGAAGCTCCCAGATCAAGGGAAGACTGATGACAAGGACCCTTCTCCAGAGTCAACAGAGAAAGTCTTCCCCTGGAGCTCGCGCCCTGAATTTGGACTTGTAACCTACTAGACTGTGACGGAATAAATTTCTCTTCATTGAAGCTATCCACTTGTGGTATTTCTGTTACAGAAGCACTAGATGACTAAGACAAGGTTGAAGATAAAAGATTAGCAAAGGATGTACCATGCAAACAGTAAACGTAAGAAACCTGGAGTGACTATAGGAATATTAGACATAAAACAGACTTCATCACAAGAAGTATTACAAGCAATAAAGGGGACATTTCCTGATGATAATCAATTCATCAGAAGACTTGACAATCTTAAACGTATATGCATTTAATACTGCAAAGATGGCAACTCTGGCCCATCTATAAACATTCACCTCAATCCTAATCAAAATTCCTGTAGGTTTTTCCTTTGCAGAAGGGGAAGTGTAAAATTTATATAAAAATACCAACAATCAAGAATAGTCCACTCTGCCAATAAACCAAATGCCTGCTGTGTATATAACATGATGAGAGAGACTAGGAGACTTCATAGCAAATTTTCTACAGGCAACAAGGCTTGCCAAATTTCCTACTTACCTTTCTGTGTTTTACCAGTAAATTTCCATCAGGCCCAAACACGGCACATGTGTTATATAATTTCCCAGCATCTGCTTCAGGAATGGAACCTTTCATTGAGGGGAGAAATGCACAGGCACACAAAACATTCTGAATAAAGCAATTTTTTTGTGGTAACTCAATAAAGGTTCGATGAATTGTCACTTGGGTCTAACAATAAAGTTTACTATCTTTTAAGGGTTATTTAATCATGAGGTTTTTTTTTTCTTCTTGAATATAATCTTTCAGAGAGAAACTCTAGAGTGCAGACAAAATATAGTTAGATCGGATGCCAAAGATAGATTTAAAAAATAACCAAACTGTTCCTGAAATTCAGCCTTTCTCTTGAGCAACACTTAATCTGTAACATTAGAACAAAATGGAGGAATTTCCTGTTGCTCAAATTAAAATTCACCAGGTCCTGCAACAGAACTGTGTCCAAAAAGGCCTCAAGACAGGAATGTTAAGCCATAAATCTCTCCATCGGTGAACATGGTTCCTGTAGTTCTATCTCTGTGTCTCTTGCTTTGCCTTCATTTCTGGACTTCTGGGTGGTGCAAATGGTTAAGTGCTCTGCTGCTAACCAAAAGGTTGGAAGTTCAAGTCCACCCAGAGGCACCCTGGAAGAAAAGCCTGGTGATCTACTTCTAAAAATCAGGCACTGAAAACCCCATGGAACACAGCCCTACTCTGATACACATGGGGTCACGACTGAGTTGAAACTGACTTCACAGCAACTGGTTTTTTTTTTTAAATTCATTTTTAATCCTTAATACAGAAATAATTTTGTTTCCTACATTTATTGAGCAGAGTTTTACTGTGCTTACTTTTTATTTAAACAAAGAGAACATTTGAAATTTATTTCAAAACCACATAAATAAAGCTACCTTTACGTATACGGGAACCCTGGTGGTGCAATGGTTAAAGCACTCGACTGTTAATCAAAAGGTCGATAGTTTGAACCCATTAGCTGCTCCTTGGAGGAAAGATGTGGCAGTCTGCTTCCAAATAGATTACAACTTTGGAAACCCTATGGGGCAGTTCTACTCTGTCCTGTAGGGTTGCTATGAGTTGGAATCGACTTCACGTCAGTGGGTTTCGTTTAGTTGGCTTATGTATGTGGCCTCTTTACGGGGGAGAAAAAACAACCCAGTATTAGTTGAATGAAGACACTCAGATGTGATTTCTCCTTCCACATTTCCACTACTACTACAGCAAAAGTTGTGTTGACACCTGTCTCTCTAATCCCACTCCTTCCGGGGAAAATCATCATCAGTTTGGTGTGTGTCCTTCTACAGCATTTACTATGCGTCTACATACATTAAAAAAAAAAAAACCACTGCCATCAAGTCGATTCTGATTCACAGTGACCCTATAGGACAGACCAGAACTGCCCTATAGGGTTTCTAAGGCTGTAAATCTTTTTAAGTAAGCAGACTGCCACAACTTTCTCCCGCAGAGCAGCTGGCGTGCTCGAACCACCGACCTTTTGGTTAGCAGCTGAGCGCTTAACCACTGCACTACCAGGGCTCCACTCTACATACAAACCCAGATATAAATTATATATAGTCTTCTTTTGTGTGTGGCATTAATCTGAATGGAAATAACTTGTTCATATCATGTTCAACTCGCTTTTTTCACTTAACAATGAGTCTTGCAAATCTTTCCACATTACATATAGATCTGCCTCATTCTTTTCAATGGCTAAATTGTATTTCCCAGTTTAAATGCAACAAGAACGGTCATTCTGACGTTTTCAATGTTTAGGCCATTATACCTTGCAGAAGGGTAATTACCTCCAATGAGATATATGCTGCACTCCTTTGCTACTTCAGAAAGCTTCTGTGTGGATTCACCAGGAATTTCCTCTGCATATTCAGGAAAATATTTCAAGCCATATGGAGAATTAAAACATTCCTAGAATAACATTGGCAGAAAAAAAGAGGGGGAAAAAAACTACCAAAATATTCAACCCATTTTAATATTCTGCTATAAGACAGTTGCTGCTTTTAGCTCTGCTAAGGACAATGCTAATACCTCAGGGCTACAGAGCCTGTGGCCACAGACAGGCCTCAACAACTGGTTCAGGTGGAGCTACAGATTAGTCCTGTGTGCTCCACCTGATCATGGTCAGCCTGGCAGAGGCCAGAGCTGTCTTTGCCAGAACAACTAGTCCCTAAACTTGGGTATCTAGGATATTATGGATTGAATTACATCCCCCAAAAATACGTACTGTAAATCCTAACCCCTACACACCTGTGGGTGTAATCCCATTTGAGAATAGGGTTTTCTTTGTTCTGTTAATGAGGCTATATCAGTGCACAATGTGTCTTAAACCACTTTTGAGATATTAAAAGGGCAAATTAGGCACAGAAGCAAGCAAGCATGAATCGGGGAAAGACAGATGTCACAGGGAGATTTCCAAGGAACACCAAGAAGCTAGAGAAGCTGAGACCAGGATTTGCCCCCAGAGCAGACAGAGAGCCTTCCCCTAGAGCTGGCGCCCTGAATTCAGACTTCTAGCTTCCTAAACTGAGAAAATAAAACTCTTGTTAAAGCCACCCACTTGTGGTATTTCTGTTACAGCAGCACTAACAAACTAGGACACAGGACCTACTATAACTGCACTTACTCATATGATTTTGGGTTTTAGGATGAACTCATAGGCTCAAAATTGTAATTACTAACTATGTAAAGCAGTAAGTCTGTTTTTGAAAAAACACATAACCTTTGAAAGCCAGAGAGGTTAAGACGCTTCCTCATTTGTAAAATGAGGTGTTTCTAAATTCCCTTCCAGCACTATCATTCGGATCCTATGAAGTCTCTCATCCCACCCAGGGTATGACTGTCGTCAGCAGTTCTCAGATATTTCAGAAGGCAATAATTACTAGACTTAAGACTCTCACTCATACATTTTGCATTTACTGAGATCTCGTGTCCCAGGCACTGTGCCAGGAACCTCAAGCCCGGGGACAGCTGCTTGTACAAGACGCGTGCTGGACAGGCAGTGAGGGGGGCAAGTGCAAAATGTGAATGCTTTGACTCCTGGGCTGCTTCTCCTGACCTTGGCAACATCAACCAATGAGAGACCGCGATCAGGGCACAAGTACAGGTGAATCCTGACTGGAGCCATAAGGAAGACTGGCTTAACATTAAGACCTCTGGCTCCCTTGTTAAAGATTCCTGCTCATTGGCCCCATCTGTGATGGACTGGGGTCTAAACAAAATATAAGGTGGTCCTGAAAATTCTCCAGTCTGTCTACACGGGGTGTGCAAAGGACTGCCTCCTCCCCATAGTGGGGGATGGGTGTCAGGAGGCCATCTGGAATAAGTCCACCCACTGATGGTCGTCAGGTCTTTGGAGAAGACACCAGTAGATGCATGTGCTGACATCTGCGGCGGCCCTCTCGAGGGCTAGCCCTGGACTTGATGACAAAGAAATGTGGCCAACCTTCAGCTGGTTCTGTTCTCAAAGAAACTACCTCAGAAAGAGACAGAGCCCTACTGGCTTTAAGATGCCACAGACTTCCTAAACGTTTCTAATCATTTTCATTCTTTTCTAATGTTGGAGGCTTAGTGTTAAAACCGATATGTCCTGGTCCTGGAAAGACTTAATTACATAAGAAACAAAGGTAAGTATCCAGGGTTCTGAGTATTTCAGCTTTAAGTAAGTTCCTCAACTTACTGGGACTTTGGCTTCCTCATCTGAACAGAGAAGATGATCCTAAAGTTAAAGACCTACAACCACGTTGGCATGTCCTGTCACAAAGACCCTTGCTGGGGTCATCATCCATTAATGTGGAAACCTCCTGGGCCCCAAGGGGCCTTACTAGACCTTGGGACACAAAAGCACAACCAGGGATAGCAAACACTATTCTGTCGGCTCTACAGCTCCCAGAAAGGGATGGCTTCCTCTACACTTACCGGCAGAGAAATGACTTTGGCTCCTTGTGCTGCTGCCTCTCGGACAAGGCCACAAGCTCGAGTGACGTTATCCGATTTGATGGAAGAAACCTGAAGCTGAATGAGGGCCAAGCGGAAAGCTGAGGGCAAAGATAAAAAATAGGTGTCAGCAGACCTGAGTGCTAATTCAAATAAGAGTCGTGGTTCTCAAACAGAGGATAAATTTGCCCCCAGGGGACATGGGGCAATGCGGAGATATTTTTCACTGTCATGACTTGTTGGGGGCTACTGGTATCTAATGGATAGAGGCTGGGATTCTGCTAAACATCCTGCAGTGCACAGGACAGCATCTCACAACAAAGAACCGGCCGGTGCAAAATGTCAATACTGCTGTGGTGAGAAACCCTGAGACAGAGCAAGATCCATGGACAAAGCCCTGT
This sequence comes from Trichechus manatus latirostris, assembly GCF_000243295.1. Classification (NCBI taxonomy): domain Eukaryota; kingdom Metazoa; phylum Chordata; class Mammalia; order Sirenia; family Trichechidae; genus Trichechus; species Trichechus manatus. The sequence goes on along the minus strand of NW_004443991.1, from coordinate 1,123,549 downwards.
GCCAGGCCCAAGAATCTGAAGTAAAGCAGGCAGGGTCAGCTTCTCACCATGTAGTATGGGGAGTGAAATGAGAACTTGGCTTGAAGTAAGAAGACTGAATGTGAATTCTATTGCTTACTATTTGTCCTTGGGTCTCCCATCCACCCCCGATCCAGGGGCTCATCCCAGCACAGAAGTTGCAAACTCCTGAAGTTGCCCACCTGCTGTGAATTGGGGCAGCGGGCCCATGGGAAGGGGAGATGCCTGTCACAACTTCCTCACCAGTGGCTGGGACACACTGAGTTGGTCCGGCAGCTGACAGAAGGGGGCGCCTGGCAGTGGACAGGCTGCTCGTGGTCTGAGTCACAGGGCAGGCCCTGGTCACCTGGGAGGGTCTGCACTAACCCCACGAATAATGCTGTACCCAAAGGAGTACAATGTCAACAGCAAATTAAAAACACCATGGCAAGTTAACAGTATTTTTTTCCTGCTTTCTGAACAAGGGACTCCACTTTCATTTTGGAAAGCATCCTGAAAATCATGTAGCCAGCCCTGCTACTAAGGTTAAATCTCACCCTTGGGCTGAGGAGGTCAGGGGCTCTTCCAAATTTATTCCTTCCTTGACGGAATAGCTGCACCCTACACTTGTTATCCCTATATTCTTTAGCATGGTCTTCTAGCTCTCATAGTGTTATAGATTGAATTGTGTCCCCCAAAAAATGTGCATCAACTTGGCTAGGCCATGATTCCCAGTATTGTGTGCTTGTCCACCCTTTTGTGATCTGATGTGATTATCCTGTGAGTTGTAAATCCTAACCTCTATGATGTTAATGAGGCAGTATTAGAGGCAGTTATGTTAATGAGACAGGATCAGGTTGTATTTTGAGTCAATCTCTTCTGAGATATAAAAAAGAGAATCAAGCAGAGACAAGAGGGACCTCATTACCACCAACCAAGAAGAGCAGAAGCGAAGCACATCCTTTGGACCTGGGGTCCCTGCACTGAGAAGCTCCTAGACCAGGGGAAGACTGATGACAAGGACCTTCCCCAAGAGCCGACAAAGAGAGAAAGCCTTCCCCTAGAACTGGTGTCCTGAATTTGGACTTCTAGCCTCCAAGACTGTGAGAAAAAATGTTCTGTTTGTTAAAGCCATACACCTGTGGTATTTGTTATAGTAGCACTAGATAACTAAAACACATAGTAATCACTTTGGTGGTTAATAATTCTTCATATTAACTTTCCCCTATTCAAATTACTGGTACAGTTCCATGTCCTTCCTGGGCCCTGACTGGCACAGTCCCTGTTCATGGTCGGATGGGAGGCTGCAGTAAAGGAGCCAAAGCACATTGTAACCTATAAAGTTCTGCAAAACTTCAGGACGTTTTAGCAGTGGCTCGCTCTAACTTGGTGTCCCCAGGTGGTGTAAATGGTTAATGCATTTCACTGCTAATCAAAAGGTTGGAGATTCAAGTTCACCCAGAGGCTCCTCAGAAGAAAGGCCTGATGGTCTCCTTCTGAAACATAAGCCACTGAAAACCCTATAGAACATGGTTCCAATCTGACACACATGGGTGGCCATGAGTTGCTGTCAATTTGAAGGCAACTGGTTTTTGCCCTAACTTACCTACACCATCCCTGCTCCAGAGTCTGAAAACCCCACCATTAGAGAGCCACTCTCTGGCGTCTCCTGTAACAGGGCAAACATTCCCAGAAGAGGCAACACTCACAGACCCAGGCCTTGAGGAGGCCTGTTTGGTTCAGGGTTAACCCTAAAAGTAAGAAAACTCAGATGTCCCATTCCTCCGTCTTTCCTAAATATAGTGAGAAGAGCTCAATTTATCCCTGAATGTAGCTTGTTAAATCATCTCAGAATCTGGATGAAAACAAGGGAACCTGAAATAGGAAATAAAAGCTGGGAATCCTTTGGGGTAAACAGGCACCTCGAGCTATCACAACATCACAGACCTACTAAAGGTCTCCACTGTCACTCAGGAGCTGGGCTTTGTCCCTGTTTCTGAGGGACTGGAAGATGAAGCCCACCGTGGCTGTGTTGATGGCTCCCCTCTTCCCCTCCCACCCATAACGGCAGCGGTCCTAACTAGGCTTGGGCCTGCCTGGCGCTCTGCAAATCACCACACTCCACAGATGTGCCACGGCAGAGAAATTCCACCACTGGGGAGTTGGGCCATGCCGAGGATGAGATACTAGGCACTTTATCTCCTCATCCATAAATGAACATACAATGACTTTTAGAGTCCCTGGTTGCCCTAATAGTCACTGTAATCTAACAGTGAAGACTTACTAAGGGGAAAAGAAAGAACAAAGTATCTTAAGTGAAAAGAACAACATAGTAACTACACTTAGGGACATAACAGGTTCTTTACACACATAACATCTGTGAGATATTATTAAAGCCAAAATCTGGAACTATACAATGGGATGGGGAGGCAGAACCATGTGGCACCTTTTTTTTTTTTTTTTTGGAGAGGGGAGGCAGGGGTCACTAACTTGAAAACACTCCTCAGGGAGCCAGATCTACCCCATCCTCAACCCCCACCATCGAGAACCACAGCTCTCCAGCCCATCTGCCTCTGTCATGCCCTCCCAGTCACCCTCACCCCAGGTGTGTTAAAGGACTTCTATATTCCAATCCTGAACACTCAGCCGCCAACATGCACTGCTCCAGCAGTTTGAAACGGAAAACAGAAAGCACATCCACACTCAGTATTTCACGGCAGCTTCAAAAGACCTCAGTAAAGGCAGTTAATGTCCATTTTACAGGTCAGGAAACTGAGGTCCTGAGAGATGAAAAGATTTTGTTGATATCCCAAGGAAAGCTGTTGGCTGAGCCAAGACTGAGTCTCCAGGCCCTGAGTCAAGAGCACTCCACTGGCTCAGGTAACAAAAAGGCGCTAGGGCAAACATAGCTGGAAACTCATCCCAGAGGCCTTGCAAGTGAACCCAGACGGTCCAGCATGGGAATGTGCACATATCAAGCAATACCTCACCCGCAAGCTCAATGTCCAGATGCAGAAACAACTTCCCCAGTTTTTTGCCCAGGAGAGCGGGGCATTCCGCCCTAAGGGTGAGGGTGGTGCAAATCACCCAGTCCGCAGTCAGAATCGACGCCAGGGCTACTGGTTCTTACCATCCAGCTCAAATCAAACAAAATGGGCGCCTCGTTTTCATGTGACATGGCTCAAATCACAAATAGGGCAGATACTTTTGCAAAGTCCAAGCTCAAATATCAATCTGTGGGGAAGAGGGTGAAAGAAACCTCGCTGGATGGCTGGCTTCTAATGCAAAAACATAAGAATCCTTCAAGGATCCCATAAGGCAGAAGTACTCACACTTGAAGAAGTGTATCAGAACTACCTGGTTTTACTGACGATACATGAGACTAAATGGGCAGCTCCTGTCGGGAGGTAAGATGAGAAAGCAAAGAGGGTGAGGAGCTGGTTGAATGGACAAGAGAAATAACGGGTGGAAAGGAAGGAATGTGCTGTCACGGTACAGGGAAAGCAATTAGGATCATATAACAATGTATGTATAAATTTTTGTATGAGAGACTAACTTGAATTGTAAACTTTTACTTAAAGTACAATTAAAAAAAAAAAAACTACCTGGTTTTACTGAAAATGCAGAATCCAAAGCCTACTCCCAGGGACTCGGCTTTTTGTGTCGGGGTTGGAGTGCAGAACTTGGATTGTTAACGAGCACACACCCCTCCCGCGCAGGTGATTTTGGAGCGGGTGGCCCGGAAGTCGCCAAGAAACACTGCGCGACCGGACGCAAGTGGCGCGCGGAGTGGAGCGAGGCGGAAGGCCTGGGCTCCCTGAAGTCTGGAACCGCCGGAAATGCTCCGGGCGGCCCGACCGCCCTCCTCCCTTCCCCGCCTCCCGGCCTGGAGGCCCGTGGGCACCCGGGACAGGAAAGGCCACGGACACGGCAGGGACCTGGAGCAGAGCCGAGGGGCTGAGCTGGCGAGGGACTCCGCTCCGCCGGCGCCGCACCCGCCCCTCCGAAAGGTGGTTGGGCCGCCGGCCGAGCGGCGCACTTACCAGCCATGGCTCCCCGGGAAAGCACCATGGGCCGCACGCGTTTAGCACAGGTCGCGACAGACCGCGGCGGCGGCGGCGGCGATGGTGGCGTGAGAGGCGGAGCAAACAGAGCCTGAGCCTCGGCGGGGGCGGAGCCTCGGCGTCCTATGCCCCGCCCCGCTCCGGCCGATTCCGAGCCGGACGACCGCGGGAGAGGTTCTTCGTTGATGCAAGCCTCAAAACACCTGTTAGCCGTTTGCCTCAGGACAAACCAACAAGAATGTTAATTACAACACTGTCAGGAAAATAGAATACCCTGAAAATCAAAGGGGCAAAGACAGGGTGGCCTAAGTTGCGGTAGTGTGCAAGTACATGTTTAACACCTGGCTGGAGTGGGGTGTGGGGGGTGGCGCTGGGGTTGGTGTCACCGCCCACCCCATGGACCTCCTACCCTACTAGACCATACAGAATTCTTAGTAATGTTTTTTGTACTAATGTAACTCGTAAATCGTAATTCCCATATGTTGTTGTTAGGTGCGGTGGAGTCGGCTACGACGCACTGACCCTATGTACAGCAAAACTAAACACTGCTGGGTCTTGCGCCATCCTCACAATCGTTGTTATGCTTGAGCCCATTGTTGCAGCCACTGTGTCAATCCATCTCGTTGAGGGTCTTCCTCTTTTTCGATGACCCTCTACCAAGCATGATGTCCTTGTCCAGGGGCTGGTCCCTCCTGATAACATGTCCAAATTAGGTGAGATGACTTCTCTCGGTCCTTGCTTCCAATAAGCATTCTGGCTGTACTTTTTCCAAGACAGATTTGTTCGTTCTTCTGGCAGTCCATGGTATATTCAATATTGTTCACCAACACCATAATGCAAAGTCATCAATTCTTCTGTCTTCCTTATTAATCGTCCAGCTTTCACATGCATATGAGGCGATTGAAAACACCATGGCTTGGGGTCAGGTGCACCTTAGTCCTCAAAGTGACATCTTTGCTTTTGAAGACTTTAATGAGGTCTTTTGCAGCAGATTTGTCCAATGCAACACGTCGTTTGATTTCTTGACTGTGGCTTCCATGGGCGTTGATTGTGGATCCAAGTAAAATGAAATCCTTGACAACTTCCATCTTTTCTCCGTTTATCATGATGTTGCTTATTGGTCCATTTGTGAGAATTTTTCTTTTATGTTGAGGTATAATCTGTACTGAAGACTGTAGTCTTTGATCTTCATCAATAAGTGCTTCAAGTCCTCTTCACTTTCAGCAAGCAAGGTTGTGTCATCTGCATGTTGCAGTTTGTTAATGAGTCTTCCTCCAATCCTGATGCCACATTCTTTTCATATAGTCCAGCTTCTTGAATTATTTGCTCAGCATACAGATTGAATAAGTATGGTGAAAGGATACAACCCTGACGCACACCTATCCAGACTTTAAACCATGCAGTATCCCTTTGTTCTGTTCAAAAGACTGCCTCTTGGTCTATGTACAGATTCCTCATGAGCACAATTAAGTGTTCTGGAATTTCTAGCCTTCACAATGTTATCCATAATTTGTTATGATCCACACAGTCCAATGCCTTTGCATAGTCAATAAAACAGTTAAACATGTTCTGGTATTCTCTGCTTTCAGCCAAGATCCACCTGACATCAACAATGATATCCTTCGTTCCATGTCCTCGTCTGAATCTGGCTTGATGTACTGTCTGTCGATGTACTGCCACAACCGCTTTTGAATGATCTTCAGCAAAATTTTACTTGCATGTGATATTAATGATATTGTTTGATAATTTCCACATTCGATTGGCTCACCTTTCTTTGGAATGGGCACAAATATGGATCTCTTCCAGTCAGTTAGCCAGCTAGCTCTCTTCCAAATTTCTTGGCATAGACAAGTGACTACCTCCAGCGTTGCATCCGTTTGTCGAAACACCTCAATTGGTATTCCATCAGTTCCTGGAGCCTTGTTTTTTGGTAATGCCTTCAGTGCAGCTTGGATTTCTTCCTTCAGTACCATAGGTTCTTGATCACATGCTGCATCCTGAAATGGCTGAACTTCGACCAATTCTTTTTGAAACAGTGACTGTATTCCTTCCAGCTTCTTTTGAAGCTTCCTGTGTCGTTCAATATTTTCCCTGCAGAATCCTTCAATACTGCAACTCGAGGCTTGAATATTTTCTTCAATTCTTTCAGCTTGAGAAATGCCAAGTGTGTTCTTCCCTTTTGGCTTTCTAACTCCAGGTCTTTGCACATTTCATTATAATAGTTTGTCTTCTCAAGCCACTCTTTGAAATCTTCTGTTCAGCTCTTTTACTTCCTATTTTTTTCCATTTGCTTTAGCTACTCTAAGTTCAAGAGCAAGTTTCAGAGTCTCTCCTGACATCCAGTTTGGTCTTTTCTTTCTTTGGTGCCTTTTTAACGACCTCTTGCTTTTCTCATGTATGATGTGCTTGATGTCATCCCACAACGTGTCAGGTCTTTGGTCATTAGTGTTCGTGCGTCAAATCTATTTTTTTTAAATTGTACTTTAGATAAAGGTTTACAGAATAGTTTCTCATTAAACAGTTAGTACACATATTGCTTTATGACATAGGTTAACAACCCTATAACATGTCAACACTCTCCCTTCTCGAACTTTGGTTCCCTATTAACAGCTTTCCCGTCCCCTCCTGCCTTCTGATCCCTGTCCTTGGGCTGTTGTGCCCCATTACTCTTGTTTTGTTTTATGGGACTGCCTAACCTTTGGCTGAAGGGTGAACCTCAGGAGAAAATTCAGTACTGAGCTAAAAGGGTGTACGGGGGCCATACTCTCATGGTTTCTCCAGTCTCTGTCAGGCCAGGAAGTCTGGATTTTTTTTTTGTTGTTGTTGT
>NW_004443991.1:1114348-1116522 GCF_000243295.1 Trichechus manatus latirostris | reverse complement strand
ACCTTGGAGGACCTTTTTTTTTTGGTGAAAATATACATAGCCAAAGTTACACCATTTCAAAAGTTTCTACATGTACAATTCAGTGACATCGATTACATTCTTCCAGTTGTGCTGCTATTCTTTTTCCAAATTATCCCATCACAATTATCTTCAACTAACTGACCCCTAGGCTTCCCATCAAACCTTTTGAGTTGCTGTTGTCAATTTGATTTCACATAGATAATTCTTTTTTTTTTTTTCACCTTAGATGAACATTTGCAGAATAGTTTCTCATTAAACAGTACACGTATTGCCCTATGACAATAGTTAACAACCCCACAACATATCAACACTGTCCCTTCTCAACCTTGGGTTCCGTATTACCAGCTTTCTTGTCCCCTCTTGCCTGATAGTCCTTGTCCCTGGACTGCTGTGCCTCATTAGTACCCTTTTGTTTTATGACGCTGTCCAATCCCCGACTGAATGGTGAACTTTGGGAGTGACTTCACCACTGAGCTAAAAGGGTGTCTGGGGGCCATACTCTCAGAGTTTCTCCAGTCTGTCAGCCCAGTAAATCTGGTCTGTTTTCTGGGAGTTAGAATTTTGTTCTACATCCTTTTCTAGCTATGTCCAGGATCCTCTGTTGTGATCCCGGTCAGCGTCGTCAGTGGTGGTAGCCGGGCACCATTTAGCTGTACTGGGTTCACTCTGGTGGAGGCCTTGGTAGCTGTGGTCCATTAAGTCCTTTGGACTAATCTCTTCCTTGTATGCTGTTCTCTTCATTCTCCCTTGTTCCTGAAGGGGAGACCAGTGTAGTATCTTAGATGGCTGCTCACAGGCATTTAAGACCCCAGATGCTCCTCATCAAAGTAGAATGTAGAACATTGTCTTTATAAACTGTGTTAGGCCAACCGAGCCAGATGTTCCCCAAGACCATGGCCCCCACAGCCCTCCACCCAGCAATTCAGTCCCTCAGGGAATTTGAATGTGTCTATTGAGTTTCCATGACCTTTCCTTGTACAAGTAGTGCTGGCTTCCCCACTATTGTGTACTGTCTTGCCCTTCACCAAAGTTCTCACCTATCTATTGTCTATTTAGTATTCCGCCCCAACCCTCCCATCCCTCGTAACCATCAGATTGTTTCTTTTTGTGTGTAAACCTTTCATGAGTTTTCACAGTAGTTATCTCATGCAATATTTGTCCTTTTGTGACTGACTTATTTCACTCAGCATGTCCTCCAGTTTCATCCATGTTATGAGATGCTTCACTGATTCATCATTGTTATTGTTGCATATTACTCCATCGTGTGTATGTACCATAGTTTGTTTATCCGTTCATCTGTTGATGGGTATCTAAGTTGTTTCCATCTTTTTGCTATTGTGAACAATGCTGCACTGAAAATGGGTGTGCATATGTCTATTCATGTGACAGCTCTTATTTCTCTAGGATATATTCCTAGGAGTGGGATTGCTCGATTGTATGGTATTTCTATTTCCAGCTTTCCAAAATGGTTGTATCATTTTGCATACCCACCAGCAGTGCATAAGAGTTCCCATCTCCCCGCAGCCTCTCCAACATTTGTTATTTCCAGTTTTTTTTATTCATGCCAGTAATGCCGGGGTGAGATGGTATCTCATTGTGTTTTTAATTTGCATTTCTCTAATGGCTAGTGATCGCGAGCATTTCCTCATGTGTCTGTTGGCTGCTTGAATGTCTTCTTTGGTGAAGTGTCTGTTCATTTCATTTGCCCATTTTTTAATTGGATTATTTGTCTTTTTGCTGAAGAAGTGTTTGATTTTCCTATAGATTTTAGAGATTAGACCTTTGTCTGACTTGCAATGCCCAAAATTTTTTTTCCCAGTCTGTAGGTTCTTTTTTCACTCTTTTGATGAAGTCTTATGGTGAGCATAAGTGTTTAATTTTTAGAAGATCCCAGTTATCTAGCTTATCTTCTGGAGTTTGTGTGTTGTTTGTTATGGTTTGTATCCTGTTACTGCCGTGTATTAGGGCCTCTAGCGTTGATCCTATTTTCTCTTCTATGAATTTTATATTCTTTGGCTTTATATTTAGGTCTTTGATCAATTTTGAATTAGTTTTTGTGTATGGTGTGAGGTATGGGTCCTGTTTCACTTTTTTTTTTGCAGATGGACATCCACTATTGCCAGCACCATTTGTTAAAAAGACTGTCTTTTCCC
>NW_004443991.1:1095998-1111545 GCF_000243295.1 Trichechus manatus latirostris | reverse complement strand
TCTTTATTTTAATGAGTAGGTTTGTTAACTTTCTTTGTGGTTACCTTGACATTTACCCTTATCTTCCTAGGTTTGACCCAGTCTATTATTACTTGGTATCGCTTTGCCTTCCTCTCCATTAGAAGATTCTATACCTACACCATTTATTCTCTCTTTTATTGTTCTGATATTGCCATTTACAGATTAACCTCTCTGGTTCCCTGCTGTAATTCTTTTGGATAGTCCTTGAGAGTTCATTTCCTAGGTTGGTATCTGACTGGATGATCCTGTGTCCTAGATTCAGCCTGTGGTTTGATGTTGTTTGTTCTCAGACCAAAGGACTCTCTTTAATAATTCTTGTAAGTTTGGTTTGGTTTGGTTTGTCCATAGTCCCTTAATTTCTGTTTATCTGGAAGTGTCTTAATTTCACCATATTTGAATGACAGTTTTGCAGGATATATTATTCTTGGCTGGCAATTTTTTTTTTCTTTCAAGGTTTTATATATATCATCCCATCCCATTGCCTTCTTGACTGCATGGTTTCTGCTGAATAATCCGAGCTTAGTCTTATTGTTTCTCCTCTGTACATGACTTTTTGTTTTTCTCGAGCTGCTCTCAGGATTCTTTCTTCGTCTTTGGTTTTAGCGAGTGTGATTAGGATATGTCTTGGTGATTTTCTTTTGGGTCTATCCTATATGGGGTTCATTACATTTCTTGGATGGTCACCTTTTCATCTTTTCATATTGGGTAAGTTTTCTGTCAGAAGTTCTTCAGTGATCCTCTCTGTGTTTTCTGTTTTCTCCCCATTCTGGAACTCCGGTAACTCACAAATTTTGCTTTCGATTGTATCCCACATAATTCTCAGGGTTTCTTCATTTTTCTTTGTTCTTTTTTCTGATTTTTCCTCAAACAGGGTTGTATCCAAGTGTTTTGTCTTCAAGTTCGCTGATCCTGTTCTCCGTCGTTTCAAACCTGCTCTGCAGCCCTTCTATGACACTGTCCATTTCTGAAATCTTGTTATCTTTTGGATTCCTAATTGTTGTTTTTGTATGATTTCTAGTTGTGAATTTATTTTGGCATTTTGTTCCAGTATTATTTTCCTGCATCCTTTCATTTTTTGTATTTTCCATGAATTTGTCTATTTTTTCCTTATTTTTGTCTTCTTTTTGCTTCAACTCTTGGATAGCTCTGAATATTAGGGATTTGAATTCCCTATCAGGTAGTTCTATTGCCTTTTATTGTACTGGTAAGTCATCTGGTGTTTTATTTTGAACACCTACTGGAACCATTCTGTCTTGTTTTGTATGTTTTGATATTGTCTGCTGCCTTCAGGACATTCAGTAGTTATTTTCCTCATTATTGTAAATTTGTTGTTTTCGTCCTGCTTTTTTTAATTCGGTTATGTGTGAGCAGGCGGGCTGTGCATTCTTTGCTGTTTACTCATCTGTGGGCGCAATACTTTTCACTTCCTTGTCCAATTGGCAGGGTCAGTCACTTGGCTATAGTGCAGCAGGGCAGGTCCAGCTGAAGGGGAGATGCTGAGATGGGTTGCGGCACGTACTAGGGCCAACAGGGCCGGCCAGGAATCAGTGCAGGGCAGGTTCCCACAGGCCATGCCTGTGCTGCTTGGCGGTGTGATGTTTAGCACACAGTGCAGGTAGGCAGGAAGGAGGGGGGAGATTGTGATGTGGAGCTAAGATGAGTATGAGAAGCAGAGAGAGAAACAGGAGCCAAAAACAAAGAGTGCTAAAGGAGCTTGCTGTTGGAGTGGAGGGATGAGAGACCGAGAAATGGAGAAAAACAATAAGGAAAAAAAGGTAAAAGAAAAAATAAGTATTTGAAGAAAAAAAAAAAGAAAATCCCCCAGGGATCCCACCAGTCTGGCTGTGAAGACTGGGGAAGTGGCTTCCGGGCGGCAAATTACAGCCTGGCTAGAAGGGGTAGAAGTGTCACACAGCGACAGGTATTCAGGAGACAAGAAGAGAAAGTAAATAGAGACAAGAAACTCAGAAACGAAGACAAAAAGGGATAGAGAAAACAAAACAAAACAAAAATTTAAAACATGGCCCCCAGACACCCTTTTAGCTCTGTGGTGAAGTCACTCCCGACATTCACCATTCAGCCAGGGATTGGACAGCCTCATGAAACAAAATGGGGCTAATGAGGCACAGTAGTCCAGGGACAAGGACTAGAAGGCAGGAGGGGACAAGAAAGCTGATGATAGGGAACCCAAGGTTGAGAAGGGACAGTGTTGACATTTCATGGGCTTGTTAACCACTGTCATAGGGCAATATGTGTACTGTTTAATGAGAAACTATTTGTTCTGCAAACCATCTAAGGTACAAAAAAAAAAAAGAATTATCTATGTGAGATCAAATTGACAAAAGCAACTCAAAAGATTTGATGGGAAGCCTAGGGGGCAGTGAGTTCAAGACAATGGTGATGAAATAATTTGGAAAAGGTCAGTGAGAATAGCAGCACAACTGGAAGAGTGTAATCGATGTCACTGAATTGTACATGTAGAAACTTTTGAAATGGTTTAACTTTGGCTATGTATATTTTCACCAAAAAAAAAGGTCCTCCAAGGTCGAGAGTGTTGGCGTGTCATGGGGTTGTTAATGAATGTCATGAAACAATATGTGTACTGACTGTTTAATGAGAAACTATTTGTTCTGTAAACCTTCTTCTAAAGTATAAAAAAAATATTTTTTTAATAAAATAAAAACAAAGAAAAAAGAAATGTCCCCAGGGATCCCTCTTCACAGCTGTGCAGACTGAGGAAGTAGATCCTAAGCCGCACAGTACAGCCCCGCTAGAAGGGGCTCCCAACCCGAGAAAAGAAAAACAAACAAATCAAAACAGATCAATTCAAAACAAACAAAAGCCCCGGGGATCGCATCAGTGTTGCGGGGCAGGCCAGGAAGCAGTTCCACAGTCGAGCAGCGTTTCACAGCCTTTCAGGAAGAAGCAAAGATGGCACATGGAGCCAGGTATCTGAGAGAAAGGAGGGGGTGGTGGTGAGAAGTATGTAAGAAACAAAATGAAGTGGAAAAAAGCAACACTAGCAACAAACAAATGGCACTCAAGGAGCTGGCCAGTGTGGGTGGGTGGAATCCAAGCAGCGATGAGCTGAAGCTGGTGCCTCCCAGCCAAGAGACTGTGGCTGCAGGAAGCAGAGGAAGCCGCGTGGGGGTGAAGAAGTGTGGGGGGTGGGAAGGTGTATATTGCTGGTTACCAGTTGTTTTGTCTCCTGCTGGGAGCTCTGTGAAGCTGCTTTCCTGTACTCCCTGTTCACCGATCTCTGACCGGAGTCCAAGATGGTGAATCTGTGCTGTATTAGCTGATTAGGGACCTGTGCACATATCTCTCCTTGCTCTCTGTTCTCCATCAGTTTCTTATTCCACTCAGTGCTTGGCTGAGTTCTTTATCTCTTCATTTGATGCTTAGGGTTTCAGGATGGACGTTTGTCTCTGTTTGACTTAGTTTTTTCATGTTTGCTGTGGAGGAAAGTGTGGTGGTTCTGTCTATAGTGCCATGTTGGCTGGAAGTCCCCCAAATCTACTCTTGAAATGGTCTCTAAATTCAGGTGGGATATCCTCAAGGTCGTATTTTGTCTCTCATGGACTTGTTTTAATTTTCTTCAGCTTCAACTTGAACTTGCGTATGAGCAATTGATGGTCTGTTCCATGCGGAACAAGTCTGGCCTTGTTCTGACTGATGCCATTGAGCCTTTCCATTGTCTCTTTCCATATATGTAGTCGATTTGATTCCTGTATATTCCAGCTGGTGAGGTCCGCATGTATAGTCGCCATTTATGTTGTTGAAAAAAGGTATTTGCAATAAGAAGTCATGGTCTTGCAAAATTCTGTCATGTGCTCTCCGGTGTCATTTCTATCACTAAGGCCATATCTTCCAAATACTGATGCTTCTTGTTTCCAACTTCCACATTCCAATCGCCAGTAATTATCAATGCATCTTGATTGCATGCTTGATCAATTTCAGATTGTAGTTCGTAAAAATCTTCAATTTACCTTTGGCCCACCACTCTTCTGTTTCTCGTACTGTGGTGGCTTGCATGTTGCTGTGGTGCTGGAAGCTATGCCACTGGTATTTCAAATGCCAGCAGGGTCACCATGGTGGATAGCTGTCAGCGGAGCTTCCAGAGTTAAGACAGAGTAGGTCCTGGTGGTCTACTTCTGAAAAAATTGGCCAGTGAAAACCTTATGAATAGCAGTGGAACACTGTCTGATAATAGTGCTGGAAGATGAGCTCCTCAGGTTGGAAAGCACTCAAATTATGACTGGGGAAGAGCTGCCTTCTCATAGTAGAGTCGACCTTAATGACGTGGATGGAGTCAAGCTTTTGGGACTTCCATTTGCTGATATGGCACAACTCAAAATAAGAAGAAACAGCTGCAAACATCCATTAATAATCAGAACACGGAATGTACGAAGTATCAATCTAGGATAACTGGAAGTCATGAAAAATGAAATGGAACACATAAAGATCAATATCCTAGGCATTAGCAAGCTGAAATGGATTAGTATTGACCATTGTGAATTGGACAATCATATGGTCTACTATGCCGGCAATGACAAATTGAAGAGGAATGGCATCACCTTCATCGTCAAAAAGAACATTTCAAGATCTATCCTGAAGTACAATGCTGTCACTGATAGGCTAATATTCATATGCCTACAAGGAAGATCAGTTAATGTGACTGTTATTCAAATTTGCCCACCAATTCCTGTATATCATTTTTTTCCTTTAAATTACTATCTCATTCTCAAAAGTTACTGATACAGCTTCACAAATACTAATTATCAGAATATTATAGCTAAAACACGGGAAATTTGACAAAATCAATTATAAAAACATTGGCAACAAACGAAAACAGTGCATGCTTGTTAGCGCGTGCAGACAATACTACGTGATTTGGAGCATAACTGTAATTGGGTAATAATTACAGCTCTGACAAAAGCATATTAGAAGGTTCAAAAAGTAAGTTAGCATAGAGTTTTAGCCTTGTAGGTACATTGATACACGTAAGCTGGGCTTACAAAAAATGTTCTTGTTGTAACTAACTACAGGGATATTTTTAGACCGTCATTTCGGTGTCACCCCCTTTGACAGTGTCACCTGGTGCAGGCAGAGGCCCCTGAACCCCGCTAGTGATACCACTGTTGAAAAATTCCTTGTTTTGTAACATCTGCTGATTCTCTGCAAAAGAACCCCTGTGGCCTGGGTAATACCATATGCTGGTTAGCTAAGCTCTCTGAACAAGCCACTGTGACAAAGGGGATGCAATTATCCTTGGTGGCTTAGGCATGTGAGGTTCCAGTGGGATCTGACTCCATAATGGGGGAGAGGAAAATGGATACTGTGGATTCCAACAGTACCCTCGACAACAAATCAGTCCTCTAATGCGCTGAAATCTGATTGCTAATAGTCTATTTTAGGATTTTTGCATTTATATTAGATTGCTTTTGGTTTTGGTATCAGAAATAATAGAATGAATTTAAAAGCTTGCTATCTTCTCTAATGCTCTGGAATAGTTTATATCGAAATGGATCCTGGTTTAAAATATAATACCGTAAGAACATTTGGGGGATAACATTTAAGGTCCCGGGGTTTCAGAAATGGTTTGTGCTTGGCTACAAATTGAAAGGTTGGTGGTTCAAACCCATCCAGAGGTACCATGAAAGCAAGGCTTGGCAATCTGCTCCATAAAGATTACAGCCAACTTCTTTGAGCCTGTTTTCTCATTTTGAAAACACAGAAAATAATGCCAACCTCATAATGCTGCCACCTCTGTAATCCTTAAGAGTCCACGTAAGGTGGACATTTCAGAGTGAAGGTAGCTCTGTGGTCAGTGGGCCAGTGTATGAGTGCCTAATACATTCAATGAAATGCATTTTCACTTAATATTCACGTTTCATTTGAGAGGAGGAAACTAAAGTTCAGAGAGTTTAATAGTTCAAGGTAGTAATTAATTTACATTTGGAATTTAATGTCACTAGTTTTAAACTACCTCCTTCCTCCTTCTAGATGAACAGAATTAGGAATCTAATACTTACAAACCTGAAACATGAACATTTAAATTCTATTAAAATTATAACCCTCAATTTTCTGATGTTTCTGGCATCCACAAATGGGGAGGGGGTAAAGGGACAGAGAAACATTTTCATTAAGAACAAAGGTTTGAGCAAACTGTACTTGTTTATTTACAATTTTAATTTACAAACAGTAACACAAACATCTTTACATTAATATTATGAAAAAAGTTCCATGGCTGAAGTGGGTGAAAAATCAGACCTCAGGACATTTCTAAAGGGGGCACCAAGAAAAGGAAAGATGCGATACAACAGTTGTAGGGGAGAGTTATAAATATCAAGAATTGCACCAGGTGCAATTTCATGCAAATGTCTTCAACCACTCAATTAAACTGTTTTTATTTAGATATTAGAATAAAATTTCTTGAATTATGTTGCTTTTTATTCACTTGATTTCCATTAAGTAAATTAAAATAACTGGCTGTTAACAGGGTGCGTCTAAATATTTCTCCTATCAATCCTCAAAGATAACCCACTACATTTAGGGCATGACAGATAGTGTGGATTTGCTATTTCCCAAATAGATTTTACAAAAAGTCATTTCATGGCTCCAAATGCATTCCCGGATTTGTCACCAACTGTATCTAATATGCACCTCAACAAATTGAGAAAGCTGCAAAATAAAGCAGATCACTTTTCAGTTTTGTCATATTAAAAGAAAAATATTTTCAAACCACTGAAACTTTAACAAGAGAAGACAAAACCAAAAGAAGATAAATTGCAGTCAGTGATAAGAACAATTAAAGTGTTGATAAAGCGCTCTGATTATGTGGCTGTATGGAAGCGAAAGTCAGTGTGGCCACAGCCCACGATCTCAGTGAGGATAAATGTGTGCTCAACACTTGTTCTGAAATATCCTAAATCAAATATTTCACTTGTAATAAAGACCAATGACATTTTTACAGATACAATTCTGACCCCAAAATGTTAATTTTAGTCTTAACATGCCTACCTATTATAAAACTTTTAACTGCTCCTTAGAAACCATTAGGTCAGGTTTATTATTTCTGAAGCACTGTGTTCAAATTATTAGTTAATGGTGCAAAAGTGATTTAGAATCTGATGTTTCAACATTTCACTAGCTGATGCATTTCTGAGTTAGCTGGACTCTCCACCTATTTCATTAAAAAGATTTCACTCTTTTTTTAAGAACCGAAACAGTGAGATAATTATTAACCTACATAATACTTTTTAGTTTCTGATATTGCTCAGCGGGAAAAACTAAATAAAGGGGTCTCTTCATCAATCTCTAATTTTCAGTGAAGACATTGCAAGTATATATGTGTATGGTTGTTTTTAAACCTGAAAGTGATGCATGTTCCATTAAAACAGCTCTTCAAAACAGAACTGCTTTCTGCACCCTTGATCCATGAAGGCATGGGTCAGTTACTTCAAACTCACTTAGTAACTGACCTTTATAGTAAATTATTTTACAAAACCAAAAATGCAAAAGAAAATTGCAAAAAAATGTTTAACTGTCCAAGATTGATTATAGTAATTTACACTTTCTTAGACCTGTTATTCAAGCACCCCCACGAGCACATGAAAGGCCTCCGGTTAGTATTCAGTCAGGAAAAGATGTCCATGTTTCTCTTGGCTGCCTTCATTTCTTTTTAAAAAATCTTCTTTTATATTAACTTTCCAAAGCATCCAAAACTTTCATGATCTGTTGTTTTATGGCTTTGGTAGCATCCCCTGCATTTGGAATCAAATACCTATGTGGGGAAAAATATATGTATATATATACACACATACACATACACATTAATATAGTACTTTTGAAAGTAATACAAATTCTTTATAAAACTCCTGTGAATAAATATTCAGATTAAATGATCTTTTTAAAAGTAAAACTGAGAGGGAGCAGAGAAAATTCCTGCTCAGGTCAGTAAAGATCAATCTCTCGTTTTAGTTCAAAATGCTTATTATTGGTATTTTGGAACCTAACCGTGTTGGTAAGTGAAGAATGGGTATGTGTGTAACATTTTCTTTAGCTAAAATTTATGGAAAAAGCTTTAAAACATAATTCTCATTTACTACCATTCATGGAAGAGTCATAATTCCAACATCCTTCGATTAGGAATAATTTATAAGCAGATGTTAAAATGTGTGTACCCTCTGGCCTACTGCATCTACTTCTACAAATTTATCCTGGAAAGATAAATTGGGCAAGTGTGTAAATATGTGCTAAAAGCAGATCCATTAAAAAAAAGTTAACGACAGTGAAAAATTGGAAATAATCTAAATGCTTATCAACAGCAGATTGGTTAAGTCAGAGACTATCCATATGACAGAACAATACCTACTACAAAAAAGTTATGAATTTATATTTGTTAAAATAGTAATATAGTCACACTATAGTAATCTTTTTAAAAAAATAAGCATACAAAAAAAGCATGTACCACATTTATCTAGTTCTTAATATATGTATACATATGCATAGAAAGATATCTGCAAAGACATTCACTGAAGTGTTAACAGGGTGGGATTTCCGTGACTTCTTTATATTTTCCTTTATTATTTAAATGCTTTCACAATGTGAATATATTATTTTTATTATTAATAAAGCAGCTTTTATATTTTTAAAAAGTACTTTCTTTTAATGAGGAATGGGGTACATGTAACAGTGTAGATTCATGACTTCTGCTGCCAAAGGAAAGTTGAATTAATTTTCCATTTCAATTATTTTAAATCTTAAAAGTGCTCAGAGATTATCTTAAGCTTATTATTTATTCAAGCACTCCTGTAAATAAATAAAAGTTCTAAGGTTAATAAGAATTGTAATCCCAAGTCTCACAAGGAGAATACCCTGAAGTAACGCAAGGTGAAATGGACCATGGATCAGGAGTCAGGAGGCCTATCTATAGTCCGGGTTCTATCACCAGCTAGGTGTGAACATCTGGAAAGTCACTTAACCTCTGTGGGCTTCACATTTTTAATCTATAAGATAAAACAAGGTATAGCACTGAGATCAGTGCAGTCCATGGCCACTGTGCCAGTCTGTGAACTGTTTGTTACTGGTCCACAATGAGATAAGGAGGCTCTTGTACATCACTCAGCACACTGTTTCATTCACTGATAGTTTTCAAACCAATAATTTTTTCATGAGGGATTAAAAAAACAACAAAAAACACTGACTTACATTCTGAGACAAGCATCTCTGCAAACTAGTACTAAGTACAGCATTTGGATGGATTATTCCTAAGGACCCTTTTGTCAAAAAGTTTTATGGAATTAGCTATGGTCCCCACTAAGAACATATACTAATGGCTAAATGACATATGACTAAGGATTTGAGAGAAAAAGACAGCAAAGAATATTAATAAAAATGGTTCAAGTATCCTATTCCACCAACCATTCCCCCAAATAGAGAAAGAAACTATGTTTAATAATGAATTGCTATTCAGATAATACCATCCTAAAAATATCTTACCTTTCAATTGCCAAGATTTCTATTCCTGAAGCACTGCTGTTTCCATACTTGAAGGTAATTAGCTCAGGATGTCTTTTTTTGGACGTAATTTTAACTACAGAATTTAACGCTTGTCGAGACTGTATATAAGCCAGTCCTTTCCGTGAAAGAATCTCCCTTAAACAGTACATATGTGTTGCAGTAACTAAGAGGTGACTTAAGAGGAAAAAAAAAAAAGCATTAAAAAAACCAAGAGAATTTTAAAGACATGAAATTCAACAGAGCTGCTGCTTTCAACAGCCTCAATTATAAACAACGTTCTACTCTAGTTGAAATTACTTTTCAATTAAAAAACAAAAGCTACATAATAAAAGCTTTTAATTGTATGCAAAATTAGTGTTTTAACGAAGATAATGCTGCAATTGTTTGGAAGCAAATGTGTCACATTTTGCGAAAAAAAGTTCATTATATTATAAAAATCATTAAAATAATAAATAGATTTTTGGTTAAAGCTACCTTTCAGACTTTTAACAGTATTATCTATATTTATAAACAAAAATAATAAATGCCTTCTCTATGTCTTTCTCCCTCCCATATTATAAAAAAAGTTAAATTTCTCATTTTAAATAAATATGCAGTATTTACTTAATAATACTTCCGGTCAAACAATATACGTCTGATAGGTTGTTATAAAAATGCTACTAGAAACCACACTAAATGAAAATGATGTAAGTTGTATAAAATCATATAAATACTAGGATGCTACAATCATGCATATACTAGGATGCAACACACCACAGCATATACCTAATATCAAAGATCACTAGAAAATAGTTGGGCTGCCTTACATGTTTTAAAATAGTCTATAACTGGATCCTGAAGGCAAAATAAGCATAGGATTATTAATATCCTCCTGTGTCTTGGCTTACTTTTAATATAGTGATAGTTCTCAGAATGTGGGACGTTCTACAGGACAATTGGCCTGGATGCAAAGGGTTCATTCATCATGAAGAAAAACGGGAGGAAAGTACTGTTGTAGACTGGGTAAGACTAAAGAGATACAACAGGCAAATGCAATGTTTTACCCTTGACTGGATCCTGAGTCAGGAAGAAAAAACGTAGGCCATAAAAGATGCTTTGAGGACACCCTGGAATATCTGAGTATGGTCTGTATATTCAATGATAACTAAAAAAGTTATTTTTAAATATGTAGTAATGATAGTGGGTTGTGTAGGAGAATGCTCTTATTCTTGGGAGATTTATGCTGAACAGTTTAGGGGTGAAGTGTCATACTGTAACCTTCTTTTGAATAGTTTGACATATGGAAGGGTATGTGTACGTGTGTATATGTATATACATGTATAAATAGAGAAATGGGGTGAGAATGAAAAGATGCTAATAGCTGGTGAAAATAAGACAGGCTCGTAAAGGTGTTCAATGAACATTTCTTCAACTTTTTTGTGGGTTAAAAAAATTTCAAAATAAAAAATACGTAAGAAATATTTTTTAAAAAATAAGGCATATGATACAAGTTGACAGAAGGAAATTACTACTTATTGTACTTAGATAAAAGTTCTTCTGAAGTTAGTTCAGTTTTATATAATTAACTAACCCAAATTTAGTTTTACTTCTGAAGAAAACATTTTTAAAAGTACCTAGGAAACATGTGTCCATTTTCTTTCACTTCTTTACAAGGAAAATGATGCTTGATGTCTGGCTTGTTTATCCAAGTCTGAATGTTTACAACCTCCTTTCTATCATCATCTGACATTGAAGAACTGTCAATTTCATCTATAAAGAATTCAGAGTTTTAAAAGTGAACAGTTTCTCATATAACCAACTTTTAAAATGATACATTTCTTAACATCCTGAAAAACACACCAGTAGTATTTTAAACGTAATGGTTGAAAAAAAAAATCGATTCAAATTCTGCTACCATATTCTTTATGCCACCAATACTAAGACAGAACTACTACAATGAAGCATCACTACGTATAAGAAGAAAGGTGAACATATTGAGAATAAGTTTTTTAAAGATTAAACTATTTGGAGAATTTCAACTTTTTTGACATAGATAACATAAATATGATCTGGGATTAGTCTATAGAGAAATGGATAAAGTGTCCAATAATAAGCACCTATTTTGTGGGCAAAGATGGTAGAGTTCTTTTTCTATTGCTGGTTTCTGACTTAAATGGAAAAAAACAATAAAATCCATTCTGGGATATACAAGTAAAACTCAATTTAGTTGTTTTATTTTTTCCCTGAGAGAAATATAAAACATTCTAATTCAGAAACAAAAGAAAGAACAATTACAGTTCCTAGAATTAATGATTATAAATGTTCTTTCCTTTGCTTTTTAATAAATACTTCAAAATATAGAGAGATAAAAAGGAAATCCCAGATAGCTAACCTCCAGCTTAAGAAATAAAAATGAAGCCCTCATATAACTCTCCCAATCACAATCCCCTCCCTGGCCCACCAAGGAGCAGTGACTATCTGAATTTGATGTTACCAGTTCCGTATACTTTAACCATATATAAATATACCTAATAATATAGTTTTCTTTTGCATTAAAAAATTTTGTATAAATAGTAGATTACTCATTTGTATTCTTCTGCAATGCTCAACATTATGTGTGTGAGATTTATCCACTGTGCTACACGTAGCTATATACAGTTTCCTCATTGTCACTACTGTGCAATTTTCCATGGTGTAAATATATCACAGTTTATCCATCCAATCTCTTGTTCCCTTTGTTAACAGGCCAAAATGTATAATTAAAAGGATAAGGGAAATGGATAATACAATACAAGGAGCTGAGATATTCATGAAGAGACAGAAACTGATAGATAACAGGAAGATGGCAACAGAGAGAAAAAGAAACAATTAGAAATAGCACATTGACATCAACACAAGTTTTCTGGAAGGTGATTTTATACTATCTGTTAAAACACCAAATACGATATCCTCTAATCTAGCAATTGCACTGCTAAGAATTTATTGTATGGATATACTTGGAAAAGCTTCTCAAGATACATGTATACAAATATCCACTGCCATCTGAAACCGGAAAAAACTGGAAAGCCACCAGCGTCGGTTGGAAGGAGACTTGCTAAATAAATTATGGTATCGTCATATTACAGAAAGAGAATGGGCTGAAATGGAAAACATGCAACATTTTTACTAAGTGGAAAAAGCAAGGTGAGATCTGGGAGATTTTTTTTCTCATTTCATACATTTATGTACCACTTAATTTTTTTCTAACTCAATATATATATTAATCAATATTATTATGATTAATTAATCATTTGGGGTAACCTGGGCAGTAGGATTATGAACCAAGGTAAGACATTATTTTTAAAAATATAACTAAAGAGAACCACACAGAGGACGATAAGCTGGCCTGGCATAGTATCTCCATCTTGTGGCCCTTTCGGATACTGCCTCCAGCTTCAAAAGGCTTTTTTCACTGTCTCAATTTTGCAAGTCTCTGGACTTCAGGCCCACAACTCTTCTTCCCCTACATGGGTGATCAAGGAGATTTACATCCAATCTATTTCTGCACTGATAACTCCCAAATTACCACCTCTATCCTCAAGTGAAGATCTCTATAACCACTGCCTATTCAATATTTCTGCTTTGATTTCTAGTAAATCAAAAAACCAAACCCACTGATGTCAAGTCGATTCCAACTCATGGAGACCCCACGTGTTACAGAGTAGAACTGAGCTCCATAGGGTTTTCTTGGGTATAACCTTACAAAAGCAGATTGCCAGATCTTTCTTCTGTGGCACCACTAGGTAGGTTCAAGCACCAACCTTTTGGTTAGCAGTAGAGTACAGACTGTGCCACCTGGGGACCTTTAGATTTCTAATAAAACCCAAAAAACCCATTGCTGTTGAGTTGATTCCAACTCACAGTGACCCTACAGGACAGAGTAGAACTGTCCCACTATCCCATAAGGTTTCCAAGGAGCGGATGGTGGATTCAAACTGCTGACCTTTTTGGTTAGCAGCAGAGATCTTAACCACTGCGTCACCAAGGCATCACAAATTTAGTATGTCTAAAACCAAACTCATAATAGGAAGTTCTCCTCTACATAATCTCACTGTATTCTTTTTTAAAGCAGTTTTTAGGTTAGTTTCAGAAGGGTATCTATTATCACTCATGGTGAATAAGGAAAACAGTCTGTAGGTAAGTGTATTACTATACCTGTGTCGTATTCTTCTTCATCCCCAATGCTGAAAACAGGCTTCACACCACGGTAAGGCTTGCCCACTCTGTCACTGCTGCTCACATGCCTATACTCAAAGAATTTTAGGAGGGAGAATCATCACTTAAGTTATCAAAGATTTTTATCAAGCATATTTGAATATTCAATAAATGTAAATGATCTTTGGTCCCCGCCTCCCCATAGTTTTAGAGTAACTATGTTAAGGAAACTGAAAGAAGATGCGGAAATCACGTGAACAAAAGTGGCATAAGGACTTGATAAACTGAATGGTCTCAAAGGTGTAAAAATTAAATTTTAAACAATTTCAGTAGTCACATTAAAGTCAACGAATGCTTAGATCTGTGTGGCCTTAGGAAAGTTATTTGACCTCTCTGTGCCTCTTTTTCCTGATCTGTAAAATGGGGATAACAAGAGTATCTATCCCTCAGGGCTACTGTGAGAATTAAATTAGTTAATATTTGTAAAGTTCTTAGAACAATGCCTGGTATGTAGCAAGTGCTACAGAAATGTTCGTTAGACAAAATAGACTATGGAACCAAATATTCAAATTCTAGGAGCAGTTAAGGCTTCTAATATAGGCACAAACGTCTTAAGGTTTTTCCTCCCTTTTTTTAAAATCACTGTTATTTTTGTTTTAATTGAAACTAAGACTCTAATTCTTTTGCATAAATAAATGATGAAAATGAATCTGCCTTTCCTCTTCAAGTGGCAAATGCATAAATAACATCGAAATAAAACTTGATTAAAACAAGAAAAAAAAAAACCTTGCTGCCAAGTCAATACTGACTCACAGAGACCCTATAGCACAGAGAAGAACTGCCCCATGGGTTTCCAAGGAATGGCTGGTGGATATGAACTGCCGACCTTTTGGTTAGCAGCCCGAGCTCTTAACCACTGTGCCACCAGGGCTCCAAAACCTGATTAGTTCTACAATAAGTATGACCTCTCTGTTTAATGTAATAATTTATACCTGGTTACTTTTCAGGTAATCTCAAATAAACCAAGAAGTAAAAATACATATTTCAAGGAAATACCACCTTTCTAGGGAAGAAGCATTGCATTATTTGTAGGATAAGGTTCAGTTAAGATTATCTACTATGAAGGAAGACATGTCACATATGAAGATACTCAGAATCTTCTTTTCAAGAGATATTCCAATGTGGAAAAAATCAAGTAGCATGTCTTTACCTAGTATTAGAATTCAATTTTTTCAAAAGACAGAGATCAAATCTATATTTTAAATAATTATTTTACATATACCATCAACCAAAATATTAGTGACATGATTTTTTTAAAATATACCTAATCTTTACTTCTCCCAAAAGGCCATTCCTCATAGAAACCAACGAGCGTTTAGTATATAACAGATACTGTGTGGAAATGATAAGTTATGCTAATCAATACACAGTTTTAAGTGTAACTTAAAAAATCATAAAACCATTTGATTTTAAAGTAAAATGATGCACAAAATATATCTTAATGTAAAATCATCACGTAAATTATCAACCTATGCCAAGAGAGAAATTAAAGAAATAACTCAAAACACCCTTGAAACTTAGATTCAACCTTCTTATAAAAGGCAAAGACCAAGGTAATAATTTCATCTAAAAAATGCTTTAGTGCCATCTAGACTATAAAATTCTGTAAGATCAAATTATTGGTTCTCCATCTAGCTCAACTGGCATAACACAGTTTATAAAAACAATGTTCTACATTCTACCGTGGTGAGTAGTGTCTGGGGTCTTAAAAGCCTGTGAGCAGCCATCTAAGATACTCCACTGGTCTCATCCCTTTGGGAGCAAGGGA
>NW_004443991.1:1058255-1095694 GCF_000243295.1 Trichechus manatus latirostris | reverse complement strand
TAACTGTTAAATGAGAAACTATTTTGTTCTGGAAGCTTTCATCTTAAGTGAGAATAGCAGCACAATTGGAAGAGCGTAGTCAATGTCACTGAACTGTCACTGAACTGTGCATGTAGAAATTTTTGAAACGGTCTATCTTTGCCTGTGTGTATTTTCACCAAAAAAAAAAGGTTGAGAAGTAGAGGGTTGACATGTTGTGGGGCTGTTAACCAACGTCATAAAACAATATGTGTACTACTGTTTCGTAAGAAACTATTTGTTCCGTAAGCCTTCACCTAAAGTACAATAAAAAAAAAAAATTATTGGTTCTCTCCTAATATTAAAACAATTAGACAGCTATAATATAGAAAGCAACAGAGAATGTTTACATGAAATGCTTGAACCAGAAAGTATGAATAATGAGACAATCCAAAAAAATAAGCTATTCATTATTTATCTGGATTTACTATACAATACGAAGTTTTAATGAAATTTAATGGCTCTACTTTTAAAACAAAGGTAGCATTATTTAATACTTTTTAAGCCAAAGCAGTAACAGAAACATCTATAAAACACTTCGACCAGGTTTTAAATTAACTTACTGAGCTCACAAAGAAACCAACTCATTTTAACTTTTCACTAAATTCTATTTTCAAAATAAATATATCTGCCTATAAAAAATTAAGAATTTGGGAGAAACCTTGGGAATTAAATAAAATTAGACTAATTCAATGGTCCTATCACAAGGAAGAGTAGAAAGATGATTCACAATATTTTAAAATAAGCTATTTCCTTTAAATGAGTCTTAGGTAAATTATAATAAAAGTCCGATAACTGGCATTGTGCAGGAACAGTTACAGTAAATAAAAACTCTTAGTAGGTCGGTTATCAGAGAGTAAACTGTCATTTCTAAAAATACTAGAATTAAGTTAGTAAGATTCTTTTGCTCATCTTAATTGTAGATCCAGTAGGTTTTTAAACTTTAAACTTACGGAATCTTTTTGTCTTTCAATGACAATCACCCCAAGCCTTAATGTCAGACTAGGGGTAGAAAAGAGATAGATTATATATCACGTACCCCGTGGCCTAACTTCTTTCAAGGAAAACCAAAAACAGAACCCTAGAACTGTGCTTCTCTGGAATCAATCCTATATGTTAACTCACCAACCGAAATACATGTATCTTATTAGGAAAAAAATCTAAAAATATTACAAAATTACACAAGGTGCATAAATTAAAAATTTGAGCCAGGAACTGTGCCTATTTTTAGGTGCTATAATTTTCTTTACTCTTAGGGGCAGCAGAGGGAAGTAAATGATCTCCAAAGTTAAGACCCTGCCAACTCTAAGACTACATTATTTTCTTTGTTTCACTTTCCCCTGTCTCAGAAGAAAAACTGCAAGTTTTATGAAGTTCTTCAGTTTCAATGACATTGATTTTCATCTGTGGAATGGGAGATAATAAAGAATTGTACAAGGGAAAAAAATATTAAAATGACCAAGCAAAAAACAGAAAGAA
The DNA here is from genome assembly GCF_000243295.1 of Trichechus manatus latirostris. Classification (NCBI taxonomy): domain Eukaryota; kingdom Metazoa; phylum Chordata; class Mammalia; order Sirenia; family Trichechidae; genus Trichechus; species Trichechus manatus. The sequence goes on along the minus strand of NW_004443991.1, from coordinate 1,094,197 downwards.
GAAACAGATCAAACATCAGCATCACACACTCCTAAAAGCAGAGTAAGAAAAGCTTGGCATTTGAAACTGGTGCATGAAATTTCAGCCAAGTCAGCATAAGGCTAACAGACAGTATGAGGCATGCTAAAGAAACAGATAGTGTGATAGAGCTGGTCTACTCAGTGGCTTACCGCTCTGTACATGTTCTGTCTGGCCAAGGAAGATTGAAAGACATTCTATAGCAAATCAAGGCAGAGGACAGAACAAAATGATTACAAAAAATAAAACAACTTTAACACAAAAATATAGTATAATCAGTTTTTCTAACCTAGAAGGTACATCTTAAAGAAAATGTTTCAATCACCCCAAGTACAAAGAAAAATGAAGAAAAGCTAGATTCAAGTGATTATTTAAATAAGTTTTTTCAACTCAGTTATCACCAGAATCTTTTTAAAATAAGATGTATTTTAAAATAAAAATTTAAATGTACATGTACAAAATAGTAGCAATAATAGCACTATAATTCAGAATGCACTAACTAAAAGGGTTAGGCTTTTGAGAGCTGGCACAGCTTTAACGTGCAAACAAGTCTTTCAGGCTTGATACACAAATACTACTTATCAGTTGATCATTTTAGATAATGTAAATTTTTCTGGGTTAGTGAAAATGACCTATTATCAAAACTTTGCTGTTTGCTAAGTGGAAAAAATGTGCTTTTGTTTGCATATGGAATACACTTAATAAAGTGACAAACAGCAAATTCCTGACATTCATTCAGTTCTCAAAGTCAAACATCTCAACTTTTCCAGGATACTGCAAGTAAGACATGAGTGAGATTAAATATTATTAACACATTTCCAAGATCAGCTTGCTTAAAAACAAACATTTCTGCTTTGGAACCATAAGGTTAGCTTTGAACTCTATGAACAAGAAAGGTCAATTAGGCTAATGCACGGAGGAAAAAAATACACTGTACACTCAGAGTTCCAGTAAGAAACAACAGAAAAGATACTCTTAATCTTTCTTACTACTGTTAGCTGTGACCTTCATTTGTAATTCACTGGAAAATGAGGTTTGCTTATATTCTGTGAACAAAATTCTATGAAGACCCGAACTCTTAATCTTGAGAAAGTGGGTTTCTGCTTTATTTAACACGACCAAATTTTCTCAGCTTTAAATTCCTGGTGCAGAAGAAGAAGTCCTGCTATGAGATTACTGCATTTAGTAGCTGATTCCCCATCCATTTGACAACTGGTAAGCAGCTACTTTATGAAATGTAATACATATAGTTGACTGTGGATATGTTTTTAATCAATGGCATGAAGGGGCAGAGCCATTATTTGTGTTATTCTGAGCAGTGGCAGAGAAGAGAGAACTTGTACGCCAAAATTTTCCAGCAATAAAGTACATCTCTGCAATATTAATGATACCTATGAAATTATTTAATAAAAAAGTACTTTATGATCCTCTTCTAGAACACATTCAACTGTTTACTGCCAGACACTTTTCTTTAGTTTTAATTATTCAACATAAACTCACTGCATAAGCAACTCACCGGTCCACAGGAGTTGAAGTATTCTCAATAAAACTGATAACTTTTTCCCTGACATTAACGGATTTTGTCTTCAAAGCAACAGTCATTTTATTTACTAGTGATTTCATTCCTCTATCATTTGCACCATTAGAAGATTCACCCTGAAAGAAAAGAACTTAATGATGGATTAACTGCTCTCCAAATCATCAGCAAACACACCAGGGCTAAAGGTTAACTAGATGAAACTATTTTAAGAATGGATTGTAGAAAATAAAAATTAAGATATATATTGCATATATATACATGTATGAAGTCTGAAATTACCCTCTTCATTCAGTAAAAAAAAAAATAGTTAAAGTTACTGACCATTCTTAACTCAGGCTAGTCTAAAAAGGTAAGCAAAAGTATAATCAGAGTATCATTCATGTAGTTAAATTATCACACATTTCTTCCTTGTATATTTTTTTGCTTCGTAAACCATTCTCACCTAGGCCTTTAATTTTCAAAGAAAAGTTCCCCTGATGTTCCTAATAGATGTGAACATAATTCTTAAATTGCTTATGGGATTGTTCACACGTACCTTAAGAGGGCAATTTCTTGATGTCAAAAGTTTTAAAAGTATTTCTATCTTTTGCCCATTAATTCCTCTTCAGAATTTATGAGAAGGAAATAATCAGGAAGTGAACAAAGCTTTAGGTACTATTTAATGGAGAATTATACAGCCACAAAAAATGCTTTTAAAAAATATTTTAAAACACTATAAAATGCTATGTTCAGTGAAAAACAAAATAAAACTATATGTACACTATGATAACTACTTTTGAAATAAAACACTAAAATACACATGCAATAAGAAAAGACTTGAAATATTTCAAAATATGAATAGCAATTATCTCTGTTCAGTAGGATTACAGGTATATATATAGGTGTATATATAGGTGTGTATCAGTTTGGCTGGGCCATGATTCCCGGTATTGTGAGATTTTCCTATATGTTGTAAATCCTGCCTCTATGATGTTAATGGGAGGGAATGGGCGGCAGTTGTGTTAGTGAGGCAGGACTCAATCTACAAGACTGGATTCTGTCTTGAGGCAATCTCTTTTGAGATATGAAAGAGAAGCAAGCAGAGACAGGGGGACCTCATACCACCAAGAAAGCAGTGCCAGGAACAGGGTGCACCCTTTGGACCCAGGGTCCCTGCGTGGAGAAGCTCCTAGTCTGGGTGAAGATTGATGATGAGAAGGCCAACAGAGAGAGAAAGCCTTCCCCTGGAGCTGACACCCTGAATTTGGACTTTTAGCCTACTTTACTGTGAGGAAATAAACTCCTCTTTGTTACAGCCATCCACTTACGGTATTTCTGTTATAGCAGCAGTAGATGACTAAGACAATAGGTGATTCTGTTTTCCTTTTTATACTTCTCTTATTTACATATTGTGCTACAATGAACATGTATGACTTTTATTTTTAGGAGAATTAAGTCACTAACACAAAAAATCACGTTTCTATCTCTATAACCAAATTAAATTGATTGTGGGAAGTCTCTGGACTTTTTAAATATAACACATCTTTACAACAGTTGCTACGATGGCTTCCATTTGTTTTCTACATCTGAAGATAAAAGCTTCCACAGAAAGACTACCCAATGTTCTTAAAAGCCTGTGAGCCACCATCTAAGATACTTCACTGGTCTCATCCCTTCGGGAGCAAAGGAGAACGAAGAAAACTAAAGACACAAAGGAAAGATTAGTCCAAAGGACTGATGGACCACAACTACAACGGCCTCCACCAGACTGAGTCCAATACAACTAGATGGTGCCCGGCTACCATCAGTGACTGCTCTAACAGGGAACACAACAGAGGATCCTGGACAGAGCTGGAGAAAAATGTAGAACAAAATTCTAACTCACAAAAAAAGACCAGACTTATTGGCCTGACAGAGACTGGAGAAACCCCGAGAGTATGGCCCCCGTACATCCTTTTAGTTCAGTAATGAAGTCACTCCTGAGATTCACCCTTCACCCAAAGATTAGACAGTCCCATAAAACAAAACGAGACTAAAGGGGCACACCAGCCCAGGAACAAGGACTATAAGACAGGAGGGGACAGGAAAGCTGGTAAAAGCAAACCCAAGGTCAAGAAGGGAGAGTGCTAACATGTTGTGGGGTTATTAACTGATGTCATAAAACAATATGTGTACTGTTTAATGAGAAACTGGTTTGTTCTGTAAACCTTCATCTAAAGTACATTAAAAAAAAAAAAAAAGACTACCCAATGCTATGGGTGGGAATATAAATTAGAATAACATCCTTTGGAGGACAATTTGATAATAATGCAGAATTCTAAGGATTTTGTTAAGTATTCTTTTTAAGTAACTTGTGACCAAGTTACTCCACTTCTAGGACTAAATAATCATGGCACATAAAAACATATTACTGTAATAATTAATTGTGGTCGTGTTGGTAATAGAAGAAGACTGGAAGCAACATAAGTATCCAATAATAGGTGACTGACTGACTAACTTATATACATCCATACAATGGAATACTATTTAATTATTAAAAAGGAAAACAGCAAATGTTTAATAAATAAATGGCAATTTCCCATGAAGAGAGCTTAGAAACCTAGAGGATCAGGTTGAAAACAAAATTCTCAGAGAAACCTATCTGCTGAAAAATTGACAACAATTTGCTTTGATTTACATGGCTAAAGATCAGTTTCAAGACATCTAGTGAATTACAATTTTATAATTACTATTATGTATGTAGGTGACAAGATACTATGCTTTACATGTACTTGTACGTTAATCCTCACATCATCCTTATGAGGACGGTTCTGTTATTAGGACCTCTATGGCACAGATCTTGCTGGTTATCATGAAGAAGGTAAGTTTTAGAGAGGAAACTTGAACCCAGGTCTATCAGACCCCTAAGCCCATGCTCATAACCATGACCCAGTCCTGCAGTTTTCCTTCTATTTTGATTGTAAAGAATCATTAAGAAGATGAAGCCTAGCATATGTTAAGAATTTGATTTAATGATATTTAATTCAACTGACATCTAATTCAGTTGAAATACTGAAAAAGCACAACACACTCATGACTCAAATATTTCCAAAGTAGAATAAAAAATGAATTAGCAAAACCCTACAATATCTCAGTAACTCAAAATCAGATATAATCAGACATAAATGTGGGTGGACTAAAGTTCTAATCATGTAAGTTTATGGTGGAGAGGGGTACAGACATGGCAAGTGAAGGATGAGACCATGAGTCCTAGGATTCTCCTGGCTCAAACCAAATGGGATTCCTGGCATAGGTGTACTTGAGAATCCCAGCTAGTTACAGGCCCCAGAATTGTCCAGATTGATATTTAAGCTGGAGCAGAAAACTGTCACTACACAACACCACACTGCAGCTGGGCAGGGAGAAATGTGAATTGAGCAGCTGGACCTCCAAGACTCCTGGCTGGTTAGCTGTGTAAGCTTGCGCCATCATTTCATTAACCTCACAATAATATGACTTCCTACTGCATGCTTTTGAAATATTTTTACTCCATTTCTGTTATGGTGGGGGTTTAGTAGTGAATCACCTTTTGTAGGCATTTATCCAACTCTGGTGACCCATTCTACACATACACTTACATCAACAGAACTGATACTGCTCCTTGAGCCTGCGGTACTTGCAATCCAATGGCCATATCCACTTTCTGGTCCATCCACATTAATGTCTGCCAGGTGCTGCTGCAGTGCTAAAGATAAACAAGAAAAAAAAATCTGAAATACCAACCCGTTTGAAACATTTATTACCAGAGAAGTATAATAAACATGTCATAAAAAAAACAAACGAAACCCATTGCCGTCAAGTCAACTGCGACTCATAGGGACCCTACAGGACAGAGTAAAACTGCTTCATAGGTTTGACAAGGAGTGGCTGGTGGATCCGAACTGCCGATCTTTTGGTTAGCAGCCGAAAGCTTAGCCACTGCGTCACCAGGGCTCCAAACATGTCATAGCTGAGTGATAAAGAATCCAAGGACATAATCACAGGTGTTTCTTTCTGTGCCTTTATAAAAGAATAAAGGACCCAGGCTACAGAAAGTCTTCCTTTTTTACTTCTCCTTCCTCCCTTCCTTCTAAAGCCCTCTGTACAAAGATACTTTGCTGCTGTTGTTGTTAGTTGCCATGGAATTGATTTTGACTCATGGCAACCCCATGTGTGCGGGGAAGAAGTGCTCCATAGGATTCTCAAGGCTGTGGCCTTTCAGAAGCAGACTGCCAGGCCTGTCTTCTGAGGCACCTGAGTGGGTTCGAAATATGAACCTTTCAGCTAGTAGTCAAGCGCTTAACCATTTGTGCCACCCAGGGACCAACACAGACAATCTTAAGTGACCCTACGAGTCAGTATGTCTACATACTAAGTGTAAAGGTTTGATATCTTCCCCTTTGAAAAGTAATCTTTCAAGTTTTAACAAATAATTTCAGCAACATTTTTATGACATAAAGGATTAACAGAAAACCTATGGTGACTTTTGCTATACCATAAAGAGATATCAACCAATCTTTCCCACAGTAAAGAAGCAGTCTTAGGCATTAACTGCTATGGAAAGAGGTTATTCTTGGTAAAAAATAAAAAAATGATTCAGAGCAAAAAAAAAAACAGTATCTAAAATCTAGACTGTACTATAAAAGAATGCTTTCCAGACACTTTTGACCACAACAAGCTTAATAACCAGGTTTTGTATCATGTTACCAGATTATTAACAAATAACACTGGGCCTAGGGCCAACACCTGGCCTAACACTACTTACAATGCTCCTATGATTAAAACCTAAGATCCTGCTATTTTCAAGATGCTTTGATTTGATTTTATCATTAATTTTTCCAAGCATTTACAGTTCAGTATTTTTATAATGGCTCTTTTCTAATCTTACTGGACTGACCTAATCTTTCATAAATTCTCAAACAGTTGCCTGCAGAGATCTTGTCGATTATTTTAATACCCCGGTTTACCAGATATTAGTCTTCAGATTTCAAAACATCAACTTATTTATTTTATTCCATTAAGTCAACATTTCTTTAGCAGAAATACCTTCAAGTAGCTCAAAACAAAATGAACAATAAAACAAAACAAAAAACCTGAACAGTACAAAGGGTATACTGTAAACAGTATTTCTTCCATTCTTGTTTCCCAGCACCATCTAATCCTCCTTCTCCATAGAGGGGAATAATACGGGCAGTTTTTCATGCATCCTTACAGAAATAGCTTTTGCAAATATAAGCAAATGGATGTTGTTGTTGTTGTTAGGTGCCGTCAAGTTGGTTCCGACTCACAGTGACCCTAGGTACAATAGAATGAAACACTGCCCGGTCCTGCGCCATTCTCACAATCGCTGTTATGCTTGAACCCATTGTTGTAGCCACTGTGTCAAACCATCTCGTAGCAAATTGAATACATCTATTTAAACAGTCTTTCATCAAATAGTCATTCATTGCATTTGTTACATCTGTCTCTTATCTATATATCCAGCTGGCCTTCCTTTTTCTTTTTTTTTTTTATCATGGTTTAAATAAAGGTTTACAGAGCAAATTAACTTCTCATTAAACAATACACAGACTGTTTTGAGACACTGGCTGCCAACCCCACGACGTGTCAACATTCTCCCCGTCTTGACCTCAGCTTCCCCATTTCCATTCATCCAGCTTTCCTGTCCCCTCCTGTCTTCTCGTCCTTACTCCTGGGCTGATGTACCCATTTAGTCTCATATACATGACTGATCTACATGTATTACTGTTTGTTTTATGGGACTGTCTAATCTTCAGATGAAGGGTGAACCTTGGGAGAGACTTCAGTACTGAGTTGAAAGGGTGTCTAGGGGCCATACTCTTGGGGTTTCCCCAGTCTCTGTCAGACCAGTAAGCCTGTTCTTTTTTTGTGAGTTAGAATTTTGTTCTACATTTTTCTCCAGCTCTGTCCAGGACTCTCTATTGTAATCCCTGTCAGAGCAGTTGGTGGTGGTAGCCTGGCACCATCTACTTGTGCTGGACTCAGTATGGTGGAGGCTGTGGTGGTTGTGGTCCATTAGTCCTTTGGACTAATCTTTCCCTTGTATCTTTGGTTTTCTTCATTCTCCCCTGCTCCAGATGGGGTGGGACCAGTGGAGTATCTTAGATGGCCGCTCACAAGCTTTTAAGACCCCAGACGCTACTCACCAAAGCAGGATGTAGAATATTTTCTTTATAAACTATGTTATGCCAATTGACCTAGATGTCTCCCGAGACCATGGTCGCCAACCCTCAGACCAGTAATTTGGTCCCTCAGAAGTCTTAATGTGTCTATGAAGCTTCTATGACCTTGTCTTATACAAGTTGTGCTGACTTCCCCAATATTGTGTACTGTCCTACCCTTCACCAAAGTTACCACTTATCTATTGCCTAGTTAGTGTTCTCCCCTCCCTCCTTCCTCTCCCTCATAACCATCGAAGATTGTTTCTGTGGGTAAACCTTTTCATGAGTTTTTATAATAGTGGTCTCATACGGTATTTGTCCTTTTGTGATTGACTTATTTCACTCAGCGTAACGTCCTCCAGATTCATCCATGTTGTGAGATGTTTCACAGACTCATGATTGCTCTTTATCGCTGTGTAGTATTCCATTGTGTATATGTACCATAGTTTGTTTAACCATTCATCTTCCTTTCTTTATAGATACTGAATGACCAAAAATAGCAGAGTCTACCCATTAACTAACTTGGCTAAATCAGCTCTGCTGATAATCAATATAATTTCCTCTAAAAAGGGAAGGCAAAGGAATTAGTAAATTATAACCTTACCCATAAAACCTCCACTGGCAATGCTCACATACTCTTTGTTTTTCTGTAATGGAAAATAAAATTTAAATTAATCTAAAATGCAATTTAATTAAAACTTCTGATCGCTCTATAAACATTTACAATTGCAACAGTTACATATTAAATGCCTGGACTTTCTTTTTTCCTTGACATTTTAGAATTTGGCACAGAAAGGTTTATGTACATTTACCTCATGTATTGTAGGTCTAGTGCTTTGGTGGGAGGAAGGGGACATGGCTATTAACAAGACTCTGATAATATTTTCAGTATAATCTCAAGTAGTGCAATAAAGAGTCAAACAAAATCAGTTAAATGGAATTTTTTGGATGTAATTAAGAGTGATTTCTCAAAGCTTTCAAAATATTTTGTGCACTTTTATAGAAATATTCCAGCTTATAAATGAAGAAATGACAGAATGTTACCATTCTATAAACCAGGGAAACTTGAATACTAGTTAATATTTTTTACAATAAAGTACGATAAGGATGATGCGGTTCAATTTTCCCTACTTTTGAATGTATGTAAAATTTTTAGAACAGGTTGATTAAATTTATGAGTAAAATAAGGTTGGATCCCTACTTCTGTTATTCTTTATAAGTTTCTAAGATCTTTCTTTGAATAAGGTTTAAACTTTTCTTACAATCCGTCACCCAAAATACCTTGCTCTTTCTCTGATTTTGTTCTTTCTGGAATACTAATCTTTAGACTAATTTTCTTAAATAAGATTCCCAGTAAAATACGGTATTAAAAAAAAGGATCTGAGTTGGGTGGTTTGTGCAACACCATACCCAATGTCTTCCTGACTTCCATAGTTCAAGATCACACAAAGTGAGAAACTTAATATATAAACTACTGAAGAATACTTAATTAAGCAATTATTTATATAAAGACAAAGCCATCACTGAGTGTAGCTTTGTAGAGAAGGCAGAAGGACACGCTGCATAAAATTACTACAGATCAGGTGTGTTGAAGTCAACATTCAAACACAAAAAGGAAAGGCGGCTAAAGGTCATGAATAAATACATATATATTCAATTTCACAGTAAAGATAATAAATGCATATGTGTTGTTGTTTAGGTGTTGTCGAGTCGGTTCCAATTCATGTACAACAAAATGAAACACTGCCTGATCCTGCACCATCCTCACAATTGTTGCATGTTTGAGTCCACTGTTGCAGCCACTGGGTCAATCTACCTCACTGACCCTTTATTTTACCAAGTATGATGTCCTTCTCCAGGGACTGGTACTCCTAATCACATGTCCAAATGCACATATAGCTACTGTAAAAGGTACTAAGACATGAGTACACATAAACATCAATGCAACAGAATAATCTAGAAATAGATCCTGATGCATAGAGAAATTCAGTACACATACTCTTCACTTACTATCTTGTTATCCAACATCCTGCATTCACAACAACAGTAAAAAATCTACTACCTGACTTTTGCACATTAACAATGTACCTCTAGCAGTAATGAACGCCGAGGTGCAAGGCAAGAGTAACACTGGCTGTGATGGTTAAGGTTATGTGTCAGCATAACCTTATAATCATGGCTGTGCCATGATTCTCACTAATTTGTCAGTTATGTAATGACGTAATCTGGCAGTTACATAATGATGTAGTCATCCTCCATTTTGTGATGTGATATGGTCATCCTCTATTTGTGCATATCGCTGATTTTCGCACCATGACCTGGTCTTTGGAACCTAACCATGTCAATAAGTGAAGAGTGGGTATACAGTAAAAAGGTGGCATTTGAAATTGATGGTACAACTGGTTGGCTATCTGGAAAAATATTTTTTGACTCCTATCTCACTTCTAACATCAAAATAAATTCCAGATAGTTCAAGACTTAAATCCAAAAATCAAACAAAGCCGATTGCCATCGAGTTGATTCTGACTCATGGTGATCCTATACGACAGAGCAGAACTGCCTTAAGGGGTTTCCAAGGTTGTAAATCTTTATGGAAGCAGACTGTACAATCCTTCTCCCACGGAGTGGGGGGTTAGGTTCGAATTGCCAACCTTTCGGTTAGCAGCCAAGCACTTAACCACTGCACCAACAAGGCTCCTTAAATTTAAAAAAATAAACCATGTAAGTATCCAAAGAAAGTATGTGATAAAAATCTGGGGAAGGAGAAGAACTTTCTTGGCAAGACACAAAACCCAGAAGCTGTAAAGAAATACGTGGATAAATATGACAACGTACATAAAACCACAAAACCACCTATGAGAATTTCTTAGAGGTGGTATCAGTAACAAAGCAAAATTAAAATAACTCATATAAGCATACCTGTAAAAAGTGTGCCAGGACCATGTTCATATACATGTCTTCTTCCTCCCTGCCACTGCCCATGAAACAGAGGTGCTCTCCACCAGCTATGGAGCCGGACTCGATGGACTGCTTCTGTGCTTCGAGCAAGGATTTTACTGACTGTGCAAATTCAGATGGATTCTGGAGCATCTAGACAATTTTTTAAAAATAAAAATCTTAGCAAGCCTGTGTTTCACATATATTTTGCAAAATTTGAAATAAACACTATCATTTAAATAGACATCATGAAAAGGACATAAAATCCCTGGGACAGAAGAAAGGAAATGTGTATAAATGCATCTATAATACATTAGTACAACAGTTGAAAATTCACTGGAAGATTAATTTATGCAAATAAAATACTTTTCCATTAAAAAAAGGTTTTTTTGATTGTTGTATTTTGTTTTTTAAGTAACAACTAGCTATGGTTTCCTAAAGTATTACAACAGAGGAAGAGTTTAACACTGAGTGGAAGGGTCCACGACTAAAAACAATACATCAAAACAAGCTACATTTTTTAGGTTTCCACTTATATGGCAAACCATATATTTCTTAGAGAACAGCCAGAAATAGTAGAAGCCATTCATTTATTCATTTATTTATCAGCACTACTCTAGGTATTGGAGATACAAGAATGAAAAAATTCATTTCTTACCCTCAATGAAACAAATATATAAATAATTACAAAAAGAAATTAAAAATGGTTATAATGGGGCTACACAAAAAGTACAGTGAAAATCCAATAGAAAAATGGACAACCTATGTAGAAAAGCAATTTGTAAAAGCAATACAAATAAACAACACACCCGTAAAGAGACGCTCAACCTCACGAGTAATTACCACTGTTTTTTCATCTATCATTCTAGTAAAAAGAAAAAAACTAATCATGTCCAATAATGCTAACTGTATGAAATAATCACACTCATTTACAGTTGTAAAGTATAAACTAGTTCGGTCTTTTTAAAGGTACTATGGTGGTCTCTGGTAACATTTTATATGCCTATACCCCTCGACTTAACAATTCTCCTTTTAGAAATCTATTTTACGGAAATATTTGCACAAATTCACAAAAATATATATAAAGATTTTAACTGTAACACTGTTTATTACGGAAAACTGAAAATAACCTTAATGTACATCAACAGGGCAACACACTATGGATCATTATGCAGTCATTAAAAAGAATGTAATTAAACGGAAAGATCTCTTAAGAAACTGTTAAGTGAAAAAGCAAGTGACAGAAAAAGAAATATATATTAAATAAAGGTCTGAAAGATTAAACAAGTTGATAATAGTGGCTGATTCTGTGGATATTCCTTCAGTTTTTTAAAAAAAGGATGCATTCTTGACTCACTTGAGTAAATTTTTAAAATAAGAACAAGAGAAAGACCATCTAAGTCTTCCTAGAGGAGTCAAGAAAGAAAAAGGCACGAAGAGTTCACCTACAGGGCGTGAACATGTAGGATGGCCTTTCTCACCTATGGTGCCCAAAACTTCTAGGTTCTTCTACCTCCATTTTCCATGAGATTCCTCTCTGCATCAGCTAGGCCCTTCTACACACCCTTTTGTTCTCAAGCATTAACTTTTTCAGACAAGTTGGGGAGGAAGAGGATGGATTACTTATGGATTACATACTCAGCAAAAGGGGTTAACTGCACCACTCCTCTGTTCTCCCCATCTGACCCCAAAACAGCTTAACTAACGTCAGCCTCAGTTCTACTAAGTTCTTTGATAGCCTTTAATTATTTACTTTATCTGCTCCTTCAATTAAAATGGCCCTACGACAGTAACAATAATTACCATTTTCTGAGCACCTATACGCCAGTTACTACCGTTATTAAATATAAGTACTCATGATGAAAAAACAAAAAGTGGCTTACAGTAAAAACTTTTAGAGTTCTTACCCAATTAATAATAAGCGCTAATGTTTACAGAGTACTTACTAGGTGCAAGGCACTATGCTAAATGCTGTATCAGGTAGCTCACAGCAAGAAGGTTAGAACTTACTGACATAACAATGGTAAGCAATAGTGAGCCACTGTTAACAGGGTTTTCATCTATCCTTTATGATGTGAAAAGGGGTTCCTGGGTCAAAAGGAAACCTGAGACCAATACTTATAAGAACAGAGACTCTCTCCTTAAGCAGAAAGAAAAACATTCCCAATTTGGGACACGTCTATTTATTTATGGGCTAAAGAAAAAAATACGACTTTCTCTCTTAATTAAAAAAATTTTTTTTTCCTTTTGATTAGCATCTGTACTAACCAGATCTGAATCTAAGTGGAAAGCAGTTGATAAATGCCCAGCATTATACTGTTCTGCAGGGCGGCAATCCACCACGAAGAACCGGACTCCTTCCTAAGAGAGAAACAATATTTGACATACCGGAATTTGCCATAAGGTTCATAACACACAATAAAATATTAACAATTAACCAAAGGAGAGTGAACATTATTGTTAAAAAAAAAATCTCACTTAGAAGCATGAGGACCCAGTTAATATATATCCCCAAGGGCCTAAATAATTTTATTCATGTTAAACAGTTAAAACATTTTGCGTATTTGTTCTTGACTGGAAAGTCTTACAATATGTAGCAGGAAAAACTTACACTAGAATTTCATGATATTTATATGTGTAAGATACACTGCTTCTATTTCTGCAACTACACCCACAAACTTATCAAAAATCAATTCACATAACTGAAATGTCTTTCTTGTGGGGGGAAAAAGGTTTTCTAAAATGCCAGTTTGAAATGAAGAAGTTTATATGGGTCACTTTAAACTGGATTACATGTTTTCATTTGTTTTTTACTACTAGTTCTAATAAAAGTGACATGTTTTTTGAAAATTCTCAACAATCAGTTCAGATATTAAGTCCAAATAAGAAATATCTATTGTAAAAGGTCTGTCTTCCCACATCCATTCCTTTCCGCCCCTAAACCTTCCAAATACACACATTCATGGTTAACTGTTACAATAATTATAATAAAGAACATACATTTAAAAAATAGCAGTGATCAAACTGGCTCATTAGATTTTCCTGAAGAGAGTCACAGAAAAGTATGGTATATTTTCTGTGTTCTCCTTGTTATACACTTTATACCATTAAACTATACAATTCAATTAGCTATATAACTACACACAATTTAACTGCCACATTTAATTGCTTTGTTGAAATATGAAAAAAATTTTTTGGCAGTTTATAAAAATTGGTCTCAAAATGACAAAAATAATTGTTGACAACTAAAATCACACACAAGCTGACAGTTTAGAAATGACCACCTGAACAGAAGATTTAATACATTAATCATTCAAAAAAGCAAAATGGCCACATTGTTGTAGTAAATAAATTTTGTGGGAATCAATGAAGAGTGAGTTAATGATAGTTCCTCACATAAAGGGGACAGGGACAGGGACAAACTGTGGGTTTCTTTTACTTGCCCCTTGCAGCTGGTTTGCTTGAAGGATCTCTGACACTGAGACAGCCAGACAAAGAGCCTGACTCAGATCTGCATCGTCATCCTTAATTCCCAACAAAGTGCTGCCGAATAGATGGTGGTTATCCTGTTTGCAGATTTTTAAAACATGATGGAGGAAAAAAAAAAAAATCAAAACCTTTCTTCCTAAAAATATTCTTATTAAACCATGATCAAAGATAAATTACATAGCATCCTTGAGTCGTGTGATTTTTGAAACTTAATATTATACAATCTCAAGTTATAAGACTAAAAGCTACAGAAAGGCCACATACAAAGTCCCTGTCAGAGTTTATACAAAATGAAAGACTAAGGAAAAATAACCCATTCTACATAGCTATTTTCTATACTATCATATATAATTAACTATTAAATTTTAAAAATGGCTGCTCACCTTGCATAGTTTAATGTAATAAGTGGCAGTGATGAATTACATAAATTATGTAATACACTGATCAGTATAGCTTGTTCTGATTAGCAAGTGCTAGTGCAAATTTCCTACGTCTGAAAAACAAAAGTTGCTCCTAAGATTGAAAAGAACAAAATAAGACATCTTTTCACAGAGTATCCTAAAACACCATTCCACCATCTGACTTGCCCCACCTTGTTGGGAAGTGAGGGGCTCCACATAAGGCAATTGTTAAAGCAGCTGGAGTTAGCCCACAGAAACAAATCTCAGTTTTTAAGTAATTCTTTCCGTGGGAAATATTCTTCAAAGTTTTTCCTTACTTGCCTGGAACACACTATACTGAACATGACGTAATCTTATTTTGATGCTTCAGTGACATGACTACCAACTAGCAATTATCATAGCAGAATGCTTAAAAAAAGACAGTAAAGTTCTCCTGGGCACCTTAAGTCACAGACCAACCTGTTTGCTTTATGAATGGTACTTCCATGCCTGCTCCACTAGTAGCTTTTTCTTCTTCTTAAGAGTTTTATTTTGTAGGCACTCACACCACTTGTGCTTCTAATCTGGTGTCCTTTCTTAAAAACGCCTATCAGTCTGAGGAATATTCTAGGTCTCTGCGGGGCTGAGGAGGAGCCCTGGTGGCACAGTGGTTAAAGTGTTCAGCTGCTAACCAGAAGATCAGCAGTTCGAACCCACCAGCCACTCTGTGGAAGATATGGCAGTCTGCTTCCATTAGATTTACAGCCTTGGAAACCCTATGAGGCAGTTCTATTCTGTCCTATAGGGTCACTATGAGTCGGAATCAACTCAACAGCAATGGATTTGGTTTTCTTGGATGGAGTTAAGTGATCCCTTTTTATTGATATGACAGCTCTGCACCATTAAAGCTGTGCAATGCTTACCTCCAGGTAACCCGTTGCCATCGAGTCGATTCCGACTCATAGCGACCCTATAGGATAGAGTAGAACTGCCCTACAGGGTTTCCAAGGAGCGGCTGGTGGATGCAAACTGCTGACCTTTTGGTTAGCAGTCACATGCTTAACCACTGTGCCACCAGGGCCTCCACCTCCAGATAAAGAAGGGATAACTATACACTCTCCACTGGTTTTTCGTAATACAATTTTTAAAGTTAAGAAAGCACTCATTTGGAAACTCTCTCACAATTTTCTCACGATCAGAAATAACCAGTGTTCAGAGAAAGGGTACCATGGTTCCTAGCATATTTACATTCTATCTTTTTCACCTATCCTTTCATTCACTAGGGAGAGTATTCACACTGCAAAAATGATTAACACAAAACTGCAACACAGAAAAAGACAGAAAAGAATGACAAGAGTATTTCAGGAGAGGCAGGGCCAAGATGATGGAGCAGTCAGATGCTTCCTGTGGTCCCTCTTATAATAAAGAGCTGAAAAAACCAGTGAATTGCATATATATGACAATCTAGGAGCCCTGAATATCAAAGGCAAAGTTGAGGAATTGGTCTGAGTGGCAGGGGGAGGGAGAGACAGTTCAGAAACAGCGAGGAGTTTCCAGACCTGACCCAGCAGGAACCAGCGGCACCCTGCAGGCTAGATTGGCTGGCGTGAACGGTGAGGCAAGCAGTGGCGCCTGAGATGGGTTTTCCACATCAGGAGAGACCAAGTGGCGGAGAGTCTTCTCAAGCCTCCAGAACCAGTGAAAAGTGGCACTCAATTGGCAAAAGGTAAGTACATGCATCTAACCTACCAAGCAGATCAAAAAATAACCCCCTTTGGGAAGAACCTCTCTCCCATTTATCTGCCCCCTCCCTGCTCTGCATTGGATCCCGAGCTGGCTTCAGCGATTGCCACGTCCCCTAGGCCAGAAGTAGGACCTGTTGCATGCCCGGAGCCATTCTTCCGGCTTTGGAGAGGGAACAAATTAACAAACAGGAAAAAACAATCTGCCAGCTCTGCTAAGCCAAGAACTCAGGGCAGGCACAGCCCCTTTGCCTAGGCACAGGCATAAGGGGTCCATAAACTTTGAATGCCTTTCACCCCTGCATAGACCCGTGTGGGCCCATTTCAACAGCGTAGGCCCTCATTAGCACAGTACAACAGGGTATATACCTGAAGCCTATTTTCAACTGTATCTGCTATAAGGTGGAGTGGCAGATTTGTGACATTGGACACTACTCTGCCCATTAAGCGGGGTCCTCACCTACCCACATCAGGGGCCTGAGGACTGGTGGCTCCACCCACATCACCTAGCCACCTGTGACAGGGGTCCAAGAATAAGTGGTGTCTCCTAGTCATTACAGCCAATAGCACTGGGTGCTCATAGTCCAGCTGCAAAATCCACTCACCTACATGCTGTAGGAAACAGGGACATGCCTTCCTCCCAGACACTCAGGGGCAGCTGTAAGCCTCCTGCCTTGCTCAACACATGACACCTACTACAGCCAGACACCTGTGCCTACTCCAATCACCCCTGCCTGTCTAGGACTGCACCACACACCTGGTGACCGACTACCTGGACACTTGAACTGAATCCATGCAAGAAAAGTAAATGGACTCTTGGGCTCATATACCTAGTAATAGCTCTAACCACCTGATAACAGGATGTTAGAGCTTCAAAGGTGCCAATAATCAAACTAGCTCACATAACAAGCCTATTTGGGAATATCAAAACATAACAAAACAAGAAGCTAGGACACAGTAAGCAAACATAAATAAATATAATAACGTATTGATGGCTCGGAGACAACAGTCAATATCAAATCACATAAAGAGGCAGATCATGATGGCTTCAGAAAGCGCCCAAAACAGAGAATCAAGAAATTTTCTGGAGGAAGAGAACTTCTTGGAATTATTGGAGGTTGAATTCAAAAGATTTAACATACAGAGCTCTTCAACATATCAGGAAGATCATTCAAAATGCAGAACCAGCCAAGGAACACATAGACAAAGCAACAGAGGAACTTAAGAAGGCTATACAAGAGCATAATGACAAATTTAACAGGCTGCAGGAATCCATGGAGAGACAGCAAACAGAAATCCAAAAGATTAACAATAAAATTTCAGAATTAGACAACTCAATAGAAAGTCATAGGAGAAGAATTGAAGCAACAGAGGTCAGAATTAGTGAGACAAAGATAAAGTACTTGACACCAAATTATTTGAGGAAACAATAAGATAAAAGAATTAAGGAAAAAATGAAGAAACCCTAAGAATTATGTGCAACTTTATCAAGAGGAATAATCTATGAGTGACTGGAGTACCAGAACAGGGGGGGATAATAGAAAATACAGAGAGAACTGTTGAAGATTTGTTGGCAGAAAACTTCCCTGATATTGTGAAAGATGAGAAGATATCTATCCAAGATGCTCATCAAACCCCACACAACATAGATCCCAGAAGAATAATCAAACTTGCCAAAGCCAAAGATAAAGAGAGAATTTTAAGAGCATCTAGGGATAAACGAAAAGTCCTCTACAAAGGAGAGTCAATAACAATAAGCTCGGACTACTCAGGAGAAACCATGCAGGCAAGGCAGATGGATGACATACATAAAGCCTTGAAGGAAAAAAATTGCCAGCCAAGAATTACATAACCAGCAAAACTGTCTCTCAAATGTGATGGTGAAATTAGGGCATTTCCAGATAAATGGAAGTTTAGAGAATTTGTAAAAACTAAACCAAAATTACAAATATTAAAGGGAGTCCTCTGGTTAGAAAATCAGTAACATCAGATAACAACCCAAGACTAGAACACAGGACAGAACAACCAGATATCAACCCAGATAGGGAAGTCATAAATAAATCAAAGCTAAAACACTGAAAATAGGGAAACAGAGACATCAATATGTAAAAGATGACAACATTAAAACAAACAGGGACTAAATAATGTTGTCATAGGTCTTTCATATGGACAGGAAGTCAAGGCGATACAAAGAAATAAAAGATTGGTTTAAACTTAGAAAAACAGAGGTAAATATTAACGTAACCACAGAGGAAACTAACAATCCTACATATCAAAATAAAAACCAAGAAAAACATAAGTCAGCAAATACAAAATCAACAACAACGAAAAGGATGAAAATACATAAAGAAAAATGACTCAGCACAGAAAATTAAGTGGAACAAAGAAACTGTCAACAACACAAAAAAAATACATCAAAATGACGGCACTAAATGCATACTCATCAATAATTAAACTGAATGTAAATGAACTAAATGCACCAATAAAGAGACAGAGAGTGGCAGAATGGATACAAAACCACGATCTGTCTATATGCTGCCTACAAGAGACACACCTTAGATTTACAGACACAAACAAAGTAAAACAAGAATTGTCTTAGGTGAAGGGAAGGACAACACACACTACAGGGGAAGTCAGCACAACTGGACTAAACCAAAAGCTAAGAAGTTTCCTAAATACAACCAAAGAGTTCAAGCGACAGAGTAGGAGGGGTGGGGGTCTGGGGACCATGCTTTCAGAGGACATCTAGGTCAATTGGTATAACAAAGTTTATTAAGAAAATGTTCTGCATCCCACTTTGGTGAGCAGCATCTGGGGTCTTAAAAGCTAGTGAGAGACCATCTGAGATGCATCAATTGGTCCCAATCCACCTGGCACAAAGGAGCATGAAGATCACCAAAGACAAAAGGAAAATATTAGCCTAAGAAACAGAAAGGGCCACATAAACCAGAGATCCATCAGCCTGAGACCAGAAGAACTAGCTGGTGCCCAGCTACTACCAATGCCGTCCTGACAGGGAACACAACAGAGAGTCCCTGATGGAGCAGGAGAAAAGTGGGGCGCAGAACTCAAATTCTAGTAAAAAGACCAGACTTAATGGTCTGACTGAGACTAGAGGAACCCTGGAAGACACGGCCCCCAGACTCTCTGTTAGCCCAAAACTAAAAGCACTCCTGAAGCCAACTCTTCTAAGATTAGACTAGACTATAACACATAAAATGATACTCATGAAGAGTGTGCTTCTTAGTTTAAGCAGATAACAGGGCAGCTCCTGTCCGGAGGTGAGATGAGAAGGCAGAAAGGGACAGAAGCTGATTGAATGGACATGGTAAATCTGGGGTGGAAAGGAGAAGTGTGCTGTCACACTATAGCGAGAGCAACTAGGTTCACATAACAATGTGCATATAAATTTTTGTATGAGAAACTAACTTGAGCTGTAAACTTTCACTTGAAGCACAATTTAAAAAAAAAAGAGTATTTCAAAAGTAAACAATAAAACAATGTACAAAATGTGAAGCAATGAATACTTGATCATTTGTCTTATACCTTCCTAAATGAAGCTGGTGTTTTACTGCAATAATACTGAGCCAGAGAAAAAAGGTCTTCTATATCTTCTAGATTCAAACTGGATGGAGTAGTTTCCAAGAACTCTGAAATGTAAGATATGACATTTAAAAATTGTTCAGTAAAGAATATATTAATGAGTATCATTTATGATCAAAACTGAAATATCTTCAGCATTAATAAATACTGTATAAATGGAATTTCAACAGTGATGCTTCTAAAGCTGCTTGAGGGAGAACTGGATTTCCTGACAGGAGCTAAAATTGTTAATACAATTCTACTGTTAGGGAATAATAATGTCAGGTAATCAAATCAAATTCATTAGCCTTGATCAGAATACTCCGCTTTATTTATTCAATAAACATATATTAAGTGCTAGGATCCCTAGAGGAGCCCTGGTGGCACAGTGGTTAAGAGCTACAGCTGCTAACTAAAAGACTGGTAGTTCGAATCCACCAGCCACTCCTTGGAAACCCTATGGGGCAGTTTTACTCTGTCCTATAGCGTCGCTATGAGTCGGAACCGACTCAACGGCACATAGCAACAACAGGATCCCTAGAAATAAAAAATAACTATGAAAGAATTCCTGACACTAGGAACTTTGTCTTGTGTAAGAAACATAAAAATAATTATGATGCAGTGAGATAAGCACTGTATTACAGATAGTTCAAAGTGCCAGGCAACACAGAGAGAACTATCTGTGTAGGGCCCCAGGGTGGGCAGAACCCAAAGGAGGACCAAGGTTTCACAATGGAGCTATCATATAAGCTGAGTATTGACAGGTAAATTAAGGAAGGGCAGGAGAGGGGGGAGAGGAAGGAATTTTACTTGAACACTGAAATCAAAGAAATAAATATGGAAAGAAATGGAAGAGTGGAAAAAACATAAAGGAATGAATGAGGATTGTGAATTCAGGGGAATAGGTCTGTATTTGTAGAGTGTTTCCATAAAATTTTAGAACTGAGTGGACCCTGAGATCTTCTAGGCTAAGTTCTTAAATTTATGGATGAGGAAGCTGAGTTTTAGGATCAAATGACTGGAAATGTCTCTCTGCATTAAATGATACTTACGGATAATTTCTTCTTTGCTGTCTGACTCCTGTGCTAAAATAACTTCTCTGTAAAAGCGAATGAAATGAATTTGAGTTAAATATTAAGAAAGCACCCTGAGAAAAGTGAAGAGTAAAATCTAACCAACTTGATACTCACTTTGCATTAACAAGGATTATTAACATTAAGAAATAAATAAAAAATGGATCTGCTTGTTGTAGATATCCATCCCATATTGCCTGAGTGACTTCAATGGAACAGTAACATGCAAAAAGGCTTCCAAGCTGAAATCAGGAAATGAAAGGGGTATAAACCATTTGGTACTTTTAAAATATTAAAGCAAATGCATAAGTAACATTACATCAAATTATCTGTACCTCATATTTAGTGTGCACCTTAATTTTAGGGTATGTAATCCCATGGCAGAACATGGGGACTCAAGGCAAAATGCAGCCACTTACTAGCTATGTAACTTGGGACATGTCATTTAACCTCTTTAAACTTCCATTTCTACTTCTGTAAAAAAAAAAAAAAAAAAAAAGGAATACTACTACCCATTTTCTACCACTGTTATGAAAAGAGAGATAATTAACCTAAAATATCTAACGTAACTAGCAGACATTTGCCATAGCATAATCACCCACAGAGCTTTTTAAAGGATAAATAGCATAATTATTATTAATAATAGCACAGTATTCAATTTTTAAGGTAATTGTAAGGCTCAAACATCGTAATTTAAGTTAAGAGGACCTTATAAATTTTAATGACTATATAAATGTGAATTGCTCCCAAAGCTTACTTGTATATCCTTTGAAATAGATAAGACAGCATTCATATCCCTCAGTAAGTTTCAGGAGCTCTATGGTTTCCACATTTCAAATAAAAGAATTGTTAATTTATAAGTTTCTTTAGAGTCCAATTGTGTTTTAATTGCATGAAGTCAGCGATATTTTAGATTATTCAACTTTCATTAGACAGAGACAACTCCATCTAGAAGTTTAAATTCGAAACAATTCTAACGGCTAAAGAGAACTAATGGGAACACATGCACTTAGTGCATATTTTGCCTTAGGTACCAAACCACTTTCACACATCTTTTATTATCTCTTATTTTGATTCTCACAACAGGCCTGCAAAGTGGACATTTTCCTCCCCATTTTAGAGGTGAGGAAATAGACTCAGGTTAAATAACTTTCCCAAGCTGACAGAGCTGGTAAGTAGCGGTGCTGGGACTAGAAAAAAGGCCTGAGACTCCACAGTCCATGTAACCACCATCACACTTGGCCTTAAGGTTTTTAAAGTACATAATGCTACTAACATTTTTTTTTTTTGTTTTAAAAATTACTATTACAAATACAGATTAAAAGATACATATACAAATATAGAATAGTAATATATGGCCATTCTTAAACTCACTTAACTAAACCAAAGCTATCACTGCACTGCCCACAGTTATGGGTTCTCGAGGTTTAGGAATAACTTCAATTGTTTATTCCATGATTTAAAAAAAGAAAACAAACAAAGACTCATTCGACAGACATAATACTGGTAGCAAGAATAAACTTTCAGGAACGTAAGTTGAAGACAAACCAGTTGTTTAAATACTCAGTTAGAACCTCCTGCTACCAGCTTTGAGTACTACTTAGGCAGAGCAACTGATGTGACCAGAAAGACCCCAGTTAAGTATTAGAATGAGTAAAAGAAATAGTTTACTTTAGCATAAATAAGTAGATTCAATGGCAACATACAAATCTCAGAGAATCTACAAGGTATTTTATTATTTTAACTCAAAGTGAAAAGACAGTAACCAAGAGGGAACTAAAGAAGAGGCTACTTAGGTTTGAAATTTAATGTGCCCAGAATTGAAGCCAATTAGGTTTCTCTAATTACCATTTGTGGAGTCCCTGGGTGGTACAAATGATTAACACACTCGGCTGCTAATCAAAAGGTTGGTAGATGGAGTCCACCCAGAGCCACCTAAGAAGAAAAGCTTGGCAATCTACTGCTGAAAAATCGGCCACTGAAAACCCTATGGAGAACATGACACACCTGGAGTTGCCATGAGTCAGAACTGACTTGACTGCAACTTTTTTTTTTTTTTTAATTACCATTTAGTGATTGCTAACTCATTCCGTTACCCTCTGAGAGAGGTACTAATATTATTTCCATTTTACAGAGGAAGAAATTGAAGCTAAGCAGCTAAGTTACTTGTCTTAAATCAAACAGTTACTGAGTGGCAGAAATAGGACTCTCCCTAAAGACAAGTTAGGTGAGATATAGTCAAAGAACATGTTTAATTTTTGAATATATATTCTTCAGGCATCCAATCTTTGCTTTAGAACCATCTTCAAATTAAGCTAGAAGAGCAGTTCTCTAAGTGTGGTCTGAGGACTCCTAAAAGTCCTTAAGAATTTTTATCAGGGAGGAGGAGCCGAAGATGCCAAAACTATTTTCATAATAATATTTAAGATTTTATTTGTCTTTTTCATTCTCATTCTCTCACAAGCGAACAAAAGAATTTTCTAAAGGCTACATGACATGTAATATCATCACAGACTGAATAAAGCAGATATGAGAATCCATCTGTCTTTCATTTAGTCAAATGTTAAAAATAGAAAATAATGCCACCATTTTTGCTAATTTTTTGGGAAAATAGTTATTTTCCATAAAAACTGGGCTACTTACGTTAACACATAGTAAGTTTATTATTATTTTTTTAAATGAATATTTTAAATTTGTTAGTTTTAACTTCTAGTACAGTAAATATCAATATAATCCATATAAACAATGAATCCTCAATAATTTTTAAAAGTGTAAGGGGTCCTAAGACCAAAAGGTTTGAGAACCACTGACCTAAAATAATAAAGCTTCCCACTGAAAATCCAAGTATAAATGACAGAGCAGTGAGATGTACTTCATATTTTTACATTAATCATTTGTATATTCTTAAGTCATTTTCCACATGACTATATGCTAATTCTTATTCATACCATCAACAACTTAATCACACAAAGTTTTAAACTGAACTGATTTATATATACACACACACACACACAAATGTATGTACTATACATATATATTATACATATATATAAAGTAGCAAAAGGCTAACCTTCATATCAACATAATCTGAACTGACTAAAATTACATGAACAGCAAAAAAAGGTATTTTGAAATGCCAGTAATTTTACTCCTTTGGTTTAAGTAGTAATGATTTATAATCTGGTATTTTTTTTCTGGGGGACACCTAACTATAGTGTTACAGAAATCTATTTTTCATTAAATGTTCCTACTTTCACTTAATTACCCAGTTGAGTGCATAGGAGTCTGGAGTAATTTTCTTTGTATCAAGAAAAGAACAAAGTTCAGGCTCATGGTACTGGATAAGTAAACGGAAGAGATGAAATGGTCTCCCCTTCAGGGAACAATCCCTAGAAGACAAGAGAAGCAAGGTTTTTTGCATTAATATGTCAGAAATTATCACCTCAGTAACCAACCCTAGCAATACCCACCTCCTCTCCCAACCCGCTGAGCACGTGAACACTACAGCATTTCCAGCAAGCCTATTTGACAGAACCAGGCAGGACACTCTTGCTAACACCTTTAACATACCTGACTTGAAAGTTCATGGCAATAGCAGACCTACAGCACTCTAGGGCGATTCTCTCCAGGTGAACCCAAACAGCATGCAAGTGAGAGGACTACATGGATCACTGAAATAGTAGGACCACTCAGGCATTGTGGTAAGTTTGGAAACTCAAAGGGAGATCTAGAGAGTCCTAAAAGTCCAGATCTCTTCTTCCCTGCCAAATAAGGGGCAACTCCTAGGAAGGCTTCAGGTTAGCTCCACAGTTAATGTACTCAATTAGGAATGTACTTCAACAAAGGTGCAAGTCTGAAATGGCCACAGATGAACATTTCAGAATAGCAGATCCGGAGCCTTAGAAGCTGGCTAAGTGGCCTCGTACCAGGTGCTCAGAATGAATTCCAGGTGGTGCCAAACACCGTGCTCACCCACTGATGGCAAACTTTGCTGTCATTCAACTTATGGAATAACTATCTTACTTCAAAGGGTTACTGTGAGAGTAAAAGGGGAAAGGTGAACATGAACACTGTTTTAAAGTAAAAAGCACCAAATATATACTCCACCATTTTTATTATCACATGCCTTTTTTTAAACAAACATCACATTTCACTGCAGAAATTTTATTTTCAAAAGTAGAAAAAATTATAAAAGGCCTAGAGATGCATTCTGGGACACAGATTCTCTGCAGTTTCTAGTCACTATCTTAGGGAGTATCTCTGTCGGCTCAGCTTTAAGAAGCTCCTCTTCCCTGGGTCATGGAAGGCACACTCAGCTCTAGTCTGGATGGTACCTTCCCCACACCCAGGTACCGAAACACTTGAGCCCAAAGAGGACAATCCCTTGGAGCAGGTCCAGATCTGGTCCATACACTAGGCACACCACTCAGAAAGCATAGCTGCTTCCTCCTTCCCGCTCTCGTTCCCTGACCTTGAACTCAGAAGGCGTATCTTTTAACTCCCACATAAGCAGAACTCTTAGAGAATGTTTTGTGCCTATTGGAGTTGTTAGGTACTATTGTATTCACATTAATTCATTTTATTGTGTCCATATTTGTAACACCTCAAATCTTAACTGAGTTACTTCATGAAAAAAGAATCTCAAAAGATATTAGATTTTTGGTAGTAAGATCTCACTGGATATAGGGAAATAATAGCTGACTTTTTAACCACTACATTTTAAAAATATATCAACATTGCAAACAACGTTATTTCCAGAGTCATTTCCAGACAGTTTGGTTGGTTAAGGTGTAGTGAACAAAGTGGCGACTAACTCATTTGGATCAGTAAGATTCACCCGTTCCTCAGCCACTGACTGTAAACTTTATCATAGTCAGCTCTTGAACTGAGATGCACTCTACTAGTCACAAGGGAATGAGGCAAGAATGTGTCTAATGAATCAGCAAAAAATTACAACACCTCGAAGTACAGGTCATCATAATGCAAGTATCTATTGAGAAAATGCCATGTGGCAGGCACTTAATAAGCACTTTACAAAGTTATCTTTATAAACAACTCTATGAAATAGATACAATTTTTATCTCCATTTTATAGATGAGAAAACTGAGGCTTAGTTGGGGTCAAGTAGCTCAGACAAGGTTGCACAGCTAGGAAGTGGTGGAGCTAAGACTTGTACAGAGAAACTGGGCATAAAACATTATTCCATATTGCCCTACCACATACATAATCTCATATTTCAATAAGTGATATTTTGGCAGGGGTATACTCTAAAAAAGCAAACTGTAAAGAAAATGAAATAAGGTAAAAGTTTTCATGTAAAAAATTAATGAAATGAACATCATGGTTTTAACACGAAAGCATTGTAAGGAATGTTTTTTAATGCTATTCAGGTGGGAATAAGAAAAATAAATTCTACAAATCTGAGATCTGAGGTCACTGCCAGGGGTCTGGTATGATAACCCTCAAACTGCCACTTTTTGATACTGCAGATGTCAGAGGAGTTTTGTAGAAAAGGCCCCAGGTTAGCAGCAATTCAGGTGCCCAGGGACAGAACTGGTTCTAGATTGGCAAGAATACCTCCTCCTTAGTCTGAATACTTTCCCCACTGTATAAATGCAAATGCAAAAGAATGGTAAGGCAGAACACAAAAAGGGGTACTGGGTAGGCGCATAAACTGCAGGAACAGATGTGTAGTTCATTTTCTGAAAAAGGGGATCATCTCTGGGAGTTGGTTGTTACAACAGCATCTATTCATTTAATAGTTGTGTACTGCAAAGTTACTCTACTGCAAAGCATTGTGCTTGATAGAATTCTACCCATGTTATGTCTGAATTTGTGCAATGAGAAGACATGTTACAATGGAGTTCTTCTAGTAGCATGTTGTGGGGCTACATGTTCTATTGAGAAGCATTAACGCTGATTGTGGCTGGAGTGCTATGTCACATGTGGAACTCATGGAAATAGTAACTGGAGGACCCAGAAAAGACAGTGTGTTATACAGCTCAACATAACCGTGTCCCCCTCCCCCATACTCCACCACTATCAACATTCTCAAAAGAAAGGGATGCAACGTCCCTTGCTATTGCTAGCTCTGCTGCAGTAAGGTGGCCATGAAAAGAGCTAAAATATAGACACCTGAGAGACCCAGCATAAAAGAATGACTCCTAAATATGGATTCTGGTCTTGGTTGTGCCATGACCTTAGCCTTTTCTTCTGGCATCTTTGGGTAGGGTATTCCATACATGAAGTAGTATGGCTTCCAGATAGCAGAGAGGTTCTCATCCCTGGTGCACATAAGAATCACCTGAGGAGCTTTTAAAAATACTTATGCCTAGGCTCTATCTATTAATATTTGAAACTCCAGGGGTAAATACACTTTAAATTTAGATGAATAGACATTTCTTCATAGATGACATACAAATTGCCAACAAACACTTGAAAAGATGCTCAACATTACCCTCTGCCAGAGAAATGCGAATCAAAACCACAGTCAGATACTACTTCACACCTACTAGGATGGCTAAAATAAAAAAGATAAATGCTGAATAAGGATGTGGAGAAACTGGGACCCTCATATACTACTAGTGGGAATGTAAAATGGTTCAGTCACTGTGGGAAAGTCTGGCAATTCCTCAAAAGGTTAAATAGAACTACCACATGATCCAGCAATGCCAATCCTAAGTACATATTCAAAAGAAATGAAAACATACACCACACAAAAATTAGTACACAAATGTTCGTAACAGTCAATAGGTGAAAGCAATCCAAATATCCATAAACTGAAGAATGGATAAATAAAATATGGTATAGCCATACGACAGAATATTATTCAGCAATAAAAAGGAATGAAATACTGATAAATGCTGCAACACAGATGAACCCTGAAAACATGCTAAGTGAAAGAAGGTAGTCACAAAAGATCACATATTATATGATTCTATTTACATGAAATGTCCAGAATGGACAAATCCACAGAGACAGATTAGAAGATTAGGTTTCCTCAGACTGGGAGTGTTGGGGGGAAATGGGGAGTGACTGCTAATGATTACGGGCTTTCTTTTTGGGGTGATAAAATGTTCTAAAGTTGATTGTGGTGATGGTTGTCCAACTCTGTAAATATACTAAAAACCACTGAATTGTACACAATAAAAGGGTAAATTGCATGATGTGTAAATTACATTTCAATAAAGCTATTATAAAAAAGAAAAAGAATATAATTAAAAGTTCCTCAGTTGATTCCTATGAGCAACCAGAGTAGAGAACCATATTAAGTAAAGCTTAAGTGTTCGTCCAAACTTAAGTTCAAATCCTGACTCAGCCATGTACCAGAGGTGTAATTCTACACAAACCATTTAATATCTCTCTTTTTTTGCCTTGGTTTTCATTGTCGTAAATCTACCTTATGAAAAGTAACTGTTTAAATGAGAAAATACACAAAGCACCTACACCTAGCATAGTGTGTTGTCACATAGAAAGTACACAGTCAAAAATGGTAGTCATTTAACTATCAAGGTCCAGAACAGCAGTTCATCTCGGCTGTACTCTGGAATCAAATGGG
This sequence comes from Trichechus manatus latirostris, assembly GCF_000243295.1. NCBI lineage: Eukaryota > Metazoa > Chordata > Mammalia > Sirenia > Trichechidae > Trichechus > Trichechus manatus. The sequence continues at coordinate 1,065,699 of NW_004443991.1, read as the reverse complement.
AACCTCTACATAAGCACTGAATCCTGGGTCCCATCCCCAAGAGGTTCTAACTTAGGTGTGCAAATAGGCATCAGAATTTTTAAAAGCTTCCCCAGTGGTTCACATGTGCAGCCAAGCCACTGGTCTAGATTATGTCTAAAGTTCCTTTCAGCTCTAAAATTCTGATTATCTGATCCATAGCACTGGAACTACAAGAATTCTTTCTAATCTCATGATTGCCCGCCTCCCCACCTACACATCTATCTGGTCTCAACTTGAAGCATCACCTGCCCATGGAAGCCATCCCTGACCTCCAGGATAAATTAGGTCCCCCACTGTACATTCCCATAGTCCTCTATACTTCACCTTCCTAACATTCAGCACACTTATGGTTAGTTGTTCAATGCTTGCAATTCTAGGACTATGTTCTAAGCTATAAACCCAGCACCTTGCATAAAGTAGCATTCCAAAAATTTTATTCTTCACTTAGACACTGTGATGTTATTTTTATTTTATACGTAAAGAAATTAAAATAGGGATACCAACTGAATAAACTTGAAGAGTTACACTGTATATACAAACCCTAGATGCATAAATTCTTAACTGAAAAATCCCTTAAAAAATGTTTATAACCACAAAAATAAGGTTCAATAACTATTATGGTCCACATAGTCTTAATAATTATTTGAATTCTTTACCACCAAAGTAAACCCAACAACTTTAGTCAAAGCAAACTAGACCTTATTCTTCTTTAAAAACTATAATAACTGAATCATATTTTACCTGGGAATGTACTTATTCATGATAGCATAAAAGCAGTTGTATAAATCACTGCGTGGCAGTTGAAGATGCACCAACGGTTTGAGTAGATGTATCCAGCTAAGGGATGCGCTATATTTAATGTTACGTGATTTACAATAAAAGGTAATTACAGATTCAATATCCAAAAGTAATGCTGCTGACTTCTCCTCTGGCACTGAAAGCTGGTCTAGAAAAGAAGTGTCAAAATAAAGTTACCAAGGGCCTTTCAGAGGTTTAGTTACTGGGCATAACACTTGTTTACAAATATACAATACTAAGTTAGTGCATTTAGAACACGACAAACGGAAATTAAAACTACATGAAAGCACATTGTCTTTACACTTATTTCAATCACTGGTTCACAGATCCAAAAACCAATGGAAAAAACTCTCAAAGCTCTTTAGAATATTCTTGTTTTTAATCTTAAGCAAGATAGTTGCTTAAAGAAAAGAAAATTAAGAGGAATAATTAGTTTCACTTAAGTCTGTGTTTTCTTATTTAGTCCCTTGAGAGAGAGAAGGGAAAAAGGACAGAAGACTCCTACATAGTCAGTACTTACTACTAGTACTTCATTTAACAATACTTGACCTACATATATGTTAAATGTAAGAATGACCAGTCTGCAGTAGACAGATAGGCAAAGACAGGCATGACCCATATTCCTGGAAAGCAAGAAGTGTTTTCTAAACAAGATTATCACCTATGCCATGATGGGTAGCTGCCACCATAGCTTTGGGAAGGAGAGGGAAAGAGATTCATTCTCCTTTACCAAATCCCCTTTCCTTTGCCCACAGTGGCAATAATGTTTCTGTTGTGGTTAATACACAAAAGCGTATTTATCCAATAATTTAACTAAAGTATGATAGAAAGAGAAACAAAAAAATACCCATGGGCAGTAGGTGAACAAAAAAGAGAAATATAAATTAATCGACATTGTGAATTGACATAGCCCTTTGGGGGTTGCTGGAAACTATTCACCTATGATCTACAAGTTTTTCTACAGCAAATCAAGACCTGTGACTTACAGATAAACTTTTGGAACAGTGCCCCTTTTGAGGACTGTATATAATCATTAAAAAAAAAAAAAAAAAAAAAACCCAACCAAACCCATTGCTGTCAAGTCAAGGCCGACACATAGTGACCCTATAGGACAGAGTAGAACTGTCCCATAGGGTTTCCAAGGAGCAGCTGGTGGATTCAGACTGCTGACCTTTTGGTTAGCAGCCAAGCTCTTAACCACTGTGCCACCAGGGCTTGTATACAATCACACAGCTTTTTAATTATACAAAAACCAAGTTTAAGACGACCGCAAATCCGTAAATGTACATGAAAAATTGAACATATAATGAAACAGTAAAAACTGGGCTCTTTCTTAAAGCTATTACACATTATGTCCTAAGAATTTCAAAAGAAAAGTCCTAAAACTATTTACAAGCACTTTACAAATACAACGTACTGCAAAATATAACCAGATAATTATGACTCCTCAACCCCAAAATTAATATTTTCAAAATTTTCCAGAGTTTGAAACAATTATTAAACTTACCAATAAGCTCTTGACAATTGTTATGAACAGTGTTCTGTTCTGGCAGGTCTAAGTTACCATCCCATGATGCCAAACTATCACCTTTTCCTGCAACATTAAGAGCAATCTGGAAGAAAGGTTAAAAAAGCAATTAGCTTCATATGTTATTTCTCATTCTTGGAAAATATGCTGTAATAACAGAAAGGCCTGAAATGCATACTTCAAAGACTAGAAAGTAATATAGCTATACTCCATCACATGCTGATCTCTCAGTCACAGCACAATGAACCAACAGAATTATTTTAAATCCTTCTACATTAGTTTTGCTACTTCTGATCCAGTAATATGTATTTGTATTTCAAATATGTAAATGCACTTCAAACAGTCATAATCTTTTTTTTTTTAAATATAAAAACAATATAATATGTAGTATTGGCAAAAGAAAAGTACACTATACCACGTACGATTAAACATTATACAGAAGAATACGTAATTGGGAAAATCCTCATGCTATATTGAAATTTTTTTAAAACATAAAAAAAAATAATGATTAATAGAATCTTAAGTGACATATCAATTCAATGCAATGTGTGGGCCTTCTAGGGTTCTAATTTAAACAAATCACCGGGAAAAACATATTTCTGGGATAATCAAGGAAATCATTTGATGATTTTTAAGGAATTACTGTTAACTTCTTATAAATGTTCAATGGTATTATGGTTATTTTAAGAGAATTTTTTTTTCTTTTTTAAACTTTCATGCCACGGTATTTCAGATGGGACATGCTACCAGGGATTTGCTTTAAAATAATCCAGTGAGTGGGGTGGGGAAGAACATTGGCCAAAATGTTGATAACAGTTAAAGCTGGGTGGTGGGTACATGGGGGCTCATTATATGATTCTATTTTTGTGTTTTAAATTTCTATAGTAGAAAGTTCAGAAAATGCTGTTATCTGGTTATAATTCCATATCTGTTAAATATATATGTGCAGAAAGGAAAAAAGTAAAACGAAATATGCCAAGATGTTACTATGTGTTTTACCTGTAGGTGGTAGATGACAGATAATTTTTATTTTATCCTCTGTGCTTATGTATGTTTTCACAAAGATATTTCTTTTGTAATCATAAAAATAAATCTTAAAATTTAAGAAATAGTAATACATATGCACTGGAGAATGTTTGCAAAGAAGAAAATAAAGGAAAATCTTCCATAATCCCAACACTCAAAGGCGTCCCTTTCTTTCTTTTTAACACAGCTCAGATCATTCTTACATATATCCTATTTTACTCATTGGTTGTAGTCTCCCAAATTATTAAGCAGTCTTCATAAACATCATCTTTAATGGCTATGAAAGAAAACATTACATTCCAAAAATTAAACCACTAGTATTAAATATACCAAACACTACAAAAACACACATTTTTATAAGTTACTGTGTTTGACAAATTTGGTAGATGTGGTATACTCGTAAGATAATAAAGTCTTCTGCAACTAAGTTACCTCGAAATAAAACTTTCTTTTTACATTATTCTTGAGTGATTTTATTTTATTCATTTTAGGTTTCAGTTACCTTCCAAACTTTGGCCCTCAGATCAGCAGGCAGTGGTCTCCCTTGAATTATACTTCTCAAAGTTTCTAGATCACAACCTCCTGCTTCCAAAGCTTCTTCAAGGTCTTTTTCCCTAAAAAATGAGTTCTGTTTATTAAGATAAATTATATGTTTTCTTCTTATTCAAGATTCATTTATAAACATACCCTGTTAAAGGCTGTGTCTTAAAAAAAAAGAAAAATTTCTCAACAGCCAGAATGTATTGCCAAGGCATACACAGTATTCATATATTTCGTTTTCTTGAAGAGGGATCTTGGGTTTCATACAGTCAATCTTTTCTTATTTTAGATTTAGTTCTAACAAGTTTGGTTATCTGTTATCCAAGATTAGAGAACTTTAAAAAGAGAAGACAAGCGGCAAGCAGAATACAGTACTGTGAAGTCATAGTAATAGTAGTATCTGCGGTAGTAATAATGACTAATACTTTATATAACACTAATTATGTGCCAGGCACTATTCAAAACATTTTATCTGTGTTCTTAACATTATGCCAGATTGTAGCAAGAACAAGAAACCATAAAACTCAGCGAAGAATTCAAACCATTGCAGTCTGGGACTAGTTAGTATATAACATACTCAAAATAAACTAATGCAGATTATAATGCCTATAGTGGTACCTGGCTTAAAGTAAATATTCAGTAACTGTTAGAGGAACAAAAAAGCTATAATGGCATCAATGTGTTATATATTAAAGTAAAATGATACCACATTATCAAGTAAGTCATCAAGTAATTACATTGATTACTATGTCTAAAAAGTAAAGGAAATATGAAATGCATGACTTTTTCATGTGTATATGGCTAAAATAATAACTAAAGAAAAACTTTTACAAGGTATGAATTGTTGCTTAATCGGAAGATAACCACTTAAATTAACTGATTTCTGAAGAATTCTCAAAAGCTGATGTTTCAAAAGGACTAATGGACCACAACTACCACAGCCTCCACCAAACTGTGTCCAATACAAGCAGACGGTGCCCAGCTACCATCACCGACTGCTCTGACAGGGATCACAACAGAGGGTCCCAGACAGAGCGGGAGAAAAATGTAGAACAAAATTCTAACTCACAAAAAAAGACCAGGCATACTGCTCTGACAGACTGAAGAAATCCCAAGAATATTGCCCTCGGAACCCTTTTTTAACTCAGTACTGAAGTTACTCCTAAGGTTCACCCTTCAGCCAAAGATTAGACGGGCCCATAAAACTAAATGAGCACACCAGCCCAGCGGCAAGGACAAGAAGGCAGGAGGGGACAGGAAAGCTGGTAACGGGGAACCCAAGGTTGAGAAGGGGAGAGTGTTGATATGTTGTGGGGTTGGCAACCAATGTCACGAAACAATATGTGTATTAATTGTTCAATGAGAAACTAATTTGCTCTGTAAACCTTCATCTAAAGTAAAAAAAATAAAACTAAAATGTTCACAAATTCCCCCTGCAAAAAGCTGAGGTTTCATTCATTGCTTATAATTTTAGTATACTAAAAATAAATACTCTGTACAAATAAAAAGTCCGTAACTCAGTCAGACAATTTCAAAAATCCTTTGAAAAAAGTTTGAAAGACAGAGCATCCCACCAGCAATCAGGAAACCAGGATTTTGTCACATATTTGTGGTTTTGGAGAAAATAAGTCATTCCCATCCCTAATTCTCTCAATAAGATAATATAAACTACTCCTACTTACAGGATTCTAAGAATATTAATTTAGAAGTATTAATTTCATGAAGTGTTGCCCTCTTAAGGAAAAGGCATTACATTATAATGTGATCACTTGGGAACGTATCAAACAGAAAAGCATTAATCAAATTTGAAAGGTTTCTTAACAAAGTCACTACAAATTCACATGAACAAAAAGATACCTAGTAACTACACAAGAAACATTTTGTTCCTTTGCCATATGATTACCAAAGTATTGACAGGGAAAGGGAGAAAGAGATTTCAAGTCTACTGCTGAGATACTGTTCAGGCCTATAGTTGATAAAGCTGCTTTATCTCTTCTATTCTGGCCAAAATGTACAAGAGAGCCTATTAGAAATTGAGGGACTGTTTGTGACCATGAAACAACAAAAAAAATTAACTCAGTCTTCGGTGAGTAAATACCGTATCTTTTTATGATTAAATGTGTGAATGAAATGAGGCACTGAAAACATTATTTAAGAGAAAAAATTCTTTTACCAAATAAATTAAAAACTAGAATTTTTCCAATTTTCAGAGCAAAATGCTTGCTTTCTCTTTAAAGTAACTTTGCCAAATCCTTACTAATCCAAACAACAAAGTTAAAATTTGGGGGCAAAAAGCCCAATCTTCAAAGTACTTTTTAAATCACAATAATGTAGAAGCACGTCTCTGTTGATACAGCTGCCCCAGGGAACCATGAACGCTGTCTAGCAGCACAACCATGAGTGTGCCTCTGGAAATGGGAAAATGCTACACCTTAAGTAATAAAAGGCACTCCTTACAAGCATAAATAATTAAAAATAATGCTATCTTTTGAACAACGTGTTCAAATAGTTCAGTTATCAGACCCACAGCTACTACTAAAAGTATTAAAAAGCTGAAAATACCAAAGTTAAATAATTCACACAATGACCAAGCAAAGAAAGGAATTAGAGAACTCTATGGCATTTAGCTCTCAAAGAGCATTTTTCTTCCCCTAACTCAAGTTTCTTTATACTTTTGAAGAAGCAATACAATACAATTCTAACAACAGCAAAAGGCATGTCTAGTGGGGGATGAGAGGGTGGGTTGTGGTTTTTTAAGAGTCTTCTTTGATTAATGGCAACTTCTTACTGACCTTACAAGATAAAGGTTGTTAGAAATACACTAGACATTCAGACGTAGTCTTAAAAAGAAAAGCACAGGCCTCGTCCATTTAGTCTAATACTAAAAATAAGCAATTATTTCATTTGCTCAGAAGGCTCAAGACAGAGCAAAATCAAAGCTTTGAGAGTTGAAGGAAGCAGAAATCCACCTCTTCCTGGCCCTTCGACTTTGAAACCATACATATGTTAGTATAATAGATATTACTGTCAATGATCTATCAGTGACATATTTTCAAAACCTACATAAAACATAACCATCCCCATATTTGATGCTGTGTATTAAAATCACCTGATTTACACATTGTAATATAAGCTGCTTTAGAATTACAGCTAGGGAAATACTGTAACTAAATTTATATGGAAATAGTTTGATGTTTATATTCAAGCTAGCAACTGAATTAGATTTTTTCTTCTTCACCCAAATGGTGAATAGCTTCTAGCATATGGAAGTATTTTCACAAAGCCAGTTAGGTTGAAGGGGGAAAAGCATGAAATTTCCAGCACAGTCTAATTAAATAAATATGCATTTCCAGATGTTTCCTGGATAATAAATTCAATTAGAAATTTTGTAAATACTTTCTAAATAAACCATAGTTTGAATCACATAAAAAATTATGATTTTTACAGGTATAGAAGGGAAATTTCTCAACATAATAAAGGGCATCTATGCAAAACCAACGGCCAACATCATTCTTAATGGAGAGAGGCTGA
>NW_004443991.1:1001253-1058155 GCF_000243295.1 Trichechus manatus latirostris | reverse complement strand
CTGAACTATGCATGTAGAAATTTTTGAAATGGTGTATCTTTGGCTATGCGTATTTTCACCAAAAAAAAAAAAAGATGTTGAGAACTTAGAGGGTTGATATGTTGTGGGGTTGTTAACCAATGTTATAAAACAACATGTGTACTTCTGTTTCATGAGAAACTATTTGTTCTGTAAGCCTTCACCTGAAGTACAATAAAAAAATAAATAAAAAATGAATTATGATTTTTAAAGCAACTAAATCATACATGTTGTGTTTCTAAAACTAAAAAAGTTACAGAAAATCTTCCACTAGGAAAAAATGACTATACATTAAACTTTTTCCTAAATTTTGGTCTTGTCTCCCAACCCTATGTTCTTAAAAATTATTTTCCCCATAATTTCAAAATTTATTAAAATTGTTTTAACTGTATACACTCTATCCCCAAACAGGAGCTGAAAACAAGACTTAGTTTGTCTCTTAATAGTTTTACATATATTTTTCTCTATATACATATGTGTATGTGTGTGTGTACATAACTTCTCTATTGAGATATAATTCACATACCATAAAATTCACTCATTTAACGTGTACAGTTTAATGGTTTTAGTATATTCAGAGTTGTATAGACATCACCACGATCTAAGTTTAGAATATTTTCATTACCCTAAAAAGAAAGCCCATGCCATTAGCAGTCAGACTCCATTTCCTCTTCTGCCAGTCCCCTGGCAACCACTGATCTACTTTGTCTCAACAGATTGCCTATTCTGGAAATTTCACATAAATGGAATATGCGGCCTTTGTGTCTGGCTTTTTTCACTCAGTATAATGTTTTCAAGATTGATCCATGTTGCAGTATGTATCAGTATGGCATTCCTTTTTATTGCTGAATAATATTCTATTTTATGGATATACCACATTTTATTTACCCATTCAACCTTGACGGACATTTGAGCTGCTTCCACTTTTTCATTATTACAACTGTCTCTTAATTTTGAACATAAATATTAGTAGTTCAACTGGTTAAGTGTGTGATACTTGTATATGTATTATTTATTGGTTATTTATTCTTCCTAAGAAGTTATGGAAGAACTTAAAAATCAACTGTAATCAATATATCATAAAAGTTTACCAATTTGGGATTTAGAGTCAGGCAGATCAGAGAACTGGCCCACTCGACAGTCATTACATGCCACTTAGTCAAGTTTAACAATACAGAAATATATTACCTACCTCATAGGATCAGCTGATACTTATTGAACACAAAGAACTCAATGCAATGCTTGGCACATAGTAATTCTTCAATAAATGGAAGCCAAGAATACTATAATCATTATTGATTTTATTACTGTACTGACAATAGCTGAGTTTTTAAAATGACTTTTTTCTTAGCATAACATGATCATTTTAGAGAATTTGGCCAACGTATAAAGGGAAAAAAAAATCAACCACAATTTTACTACCGTGAGATAACCACTATTAACATTCTGTGAATTACTTTTCAGATATACACACACACACACAAAACTGGGATGAGAGTGAATATATAATTTTTTACCCTGCAGGTTTCACTGTTGTTGCTGCGTGTCATTGAGTCAATTCCAACTCATAGTGATCCTACAGGACAGAGTAGAACTGCCCCATAGGGTTTCTTAGGCTATAATCTTTACGGGAGCAGATCACCAGGTCTTTTCTCCCACAGAGCTGCTGATGGGTTTGAAATGCTGACCTTTCAGTTAGCAGGCAAGCACTTAACCATTGCACCGCCAGTACTCATCCAGTTTCAGTAGTATTTATATATATTTTTTAAATCATGGACCTTTCTCTGAATCATTCAATAGTGTTAACAAAATATGATTTTTAATGGCTGTATAGTTGATTGGGCCATTCCTCTACTGTGTGGCATTTGGGTATTTTCTAAATTTTCTTTACATTACTCTTTTCCCCCTTCTCTTTAAAACAAATTCCTTTAAGATTTTATTCAATAATCAATAAAATTATCTACTATTAATAAGTTAAGTAACGGAGGCAACAAATATTATTTACAGTTATGGTAGTATCCATCAGAATAAAAACCAAAATCATTAAAGGTGGTTACATCAGGGAAATGAGATAGGAAGGAGACTTTTCATCTCCCACATAGCATCAGTCAATAAGTTTGAGTATAACAGATTACATTTGAATGTATTTCTTGAATAATTTAAACAATATTTAAATTTATGGATTCCTTTTAAACATTTATATCCTTTCACCCAGCAATAATTGAGAACGAGTAAAAAGATTCAGCTACAGGGATGTTCAAGGCAGTGATCCTTGTAACTAAGAAAAACTACAAACCACGTTAACTGTCCTAAAATAAGGAAGTGATTTAAATACTAGGTAACGATTAAAAATGCTGAAGAACAATTAATGACACAGAAAGGTGTTTATGATATTCACAACATATATTTAATAAAAATGGTTTAAATTGTACATACCTATATGTTTAAAAAAAAAAACATTATCTCCACCCATCCTTTCCCACACACAATGGAAAGGGTGTTAAAAAAAAAGTTTATTTCTAGTGATATGCTTACAAAGACGTTTTAATTTCTTGTCTTTTTTTTATTATCTGTATTTTCTGAAATGAGCAAATATAGTAAACTTGCAAGAAGAAATTAAGAGTGATAAGAATTTTCATCTCAAACATCTCTAATTAAAAGTATTAAGTAACTACTACTTAACAAACAATACTTTACATAATTAGTAAGAACAATATAGCATATGTACTACTTTATATAGTGTGTCCTCCTATACTGAGTACTTAAGGTTCAAACAGGATAAACAAGTTCAACTCATAGTTGACAACAAACTGTCTTCTTTTATAAAGGTTTACTTATATGCTATACTTGTAAGGAAGTTAAAATATGTAAAAATATTTGGTTCTATCATTCAGTATGGAAGAACAGTAATTTTGGGGAGGGGATGTCCTCCCCAGGTTCCTCGTGGATGGATTCAATTATCCCCTCTCTCTTATCTTCCACCTCTCTTCCACCATTGGCTCTTTCTTCTGAGCCAGTATGTTCAAGTGTCACCATTAGAAACAACCACATCAACAAGCACCTGAAAAGATGCTCAACATCATTAGCTACTGGGGAAATGCAACTCTAAGCCATAGTGAGACACGGCTTCACACCCACTAGTATAGCTATAATTAAAAAGACAGATAACAACAAGTATTGACAAGGATGTGGAAAGATTGGAACGCTCATACATTGCTAGTGGGAGTGTAAAATGGTGTAGCCACTTGGGAAATCAGTTTGGCAGTTTCTCAAAATGTTAAACCCAGAAATACCATACCAACCAAACCAAGTCAAACCTCTTGCTGTCAAGTCAATTCTGACTCATAGCAACCCTACAGGACAGAGTAGAACTGCCCCATAGGGTTTCTGAGGAGCGGCTGGTAAATTCAAACTGCTGACCTTTTGGTTAGCAGCCAAACTCTTAATCACTGCACCACCAGAATTACCATATGATCCAGCAAACCCACTCCTAGGTATATACCCTGTATGTAAAAGCATACATCCACACAAACACTTGTACATGAACGTACAGTATTATTCATTATAGCCAAAATGTAGAAACAAGACAAATACCTCAAGTGATGACTGAATAAACAAAATGTGATATATTCAAACAGTGGAGTATTCACCAATAAAAAGGAATGAGGTACTGATACGTGCTATAGCATGGATGAACACTGAAAGCATTATGCTAAGTGAGAGAAGCCAGATACAAATGCTGTAATATTGTATGATTCCACTTATATGAAATTTCCAGAATCGGCAAATCTATGGAGACAGAAAGTAGATTAGTGGTTGCCAGGGCTTGAGGCAAGGGAGTATGGAAAGTGATTGCTAATGGTATGGGGTTTCTGTTTGGGGTGAAGAAAATATTCTAAACTTAGATCCTGGTGATGGTTGTACAACTCTGTGAATATACTAAAACCACTGAACTGTATACTTTGAGTGAATCTTATAGTGTATGAATTATATCTCAATAAAGATGTTATAAAAATGTAACTCTTCATCAGATAAAATTTAGGGACTCTCTACTTTAGGGATTTAAGAGGAAGCTACTGTATCAAATCTCATTTACCATTTCAGCAGCTATAATAAAAAAGATAATAACAAGTACTGACGAGGATGTGGAAAGATTGCGACACTCATACCTTGTAAGCGGGAGTGTTCCACTCACACCCTAGGTTAATAAGGGGACAAGGGCTCACCTTGCCTCTTTAATTCCTCAAGTTGACAGCAGTACATTTAACTAGATTGAGGGAAAGGAACAGGCTTCCAAACAGTGGTTATGGCAGCTCAACAGCGAGAGAACCAAGGAACTAAGGATGTAAAGGTTTAAAGACAACATGGTATAGAGAAAATGGTATAAAAAAGTTAGAAAAACTTGACATTGGACTTCATACACTAACAGCTATGTGACCTAGGATAAAAACTCAGTTTCTTCACTGGTAAAATGGGATAGTACCAGATATCATCTAATCAAGACGTGACAAAATATTGATACAGTGCATGGATATCTTCTGTTCTGCCAGAATATCCCTTCCACTCCTCTTTGATTTCATTGTATCTTAATGACTAAACTTTGCCTGAATCTATCCTTTCCAAGTTTCTCCTTCTACATAAGATTCCACAGGCATGGAAGCCTTCATACTTTTCCAAAGGAGAACAGTGTCAGAGTGAGTTGCTGTTCACACGAACCATTCTTGGGTACACATGAGGCAAACACAGCAATCTTGAGACAAATGAGAAGAAACAAAAGTAAAATATGGAAAAGGTAAAATTATAAAACAGGAATGTAGGAATACTGTGGGAAAAAGATGTGGCAGTCTGCTTCCATAAAGATTACAGCCTTGGAAACCCTATGGGGTAGTTCTACTCTGTCCTATAAGGTCACTGTAAGTCGGAATCTACTTGATGGCAATGGGTTTGGTTTGGGGTAAGAATACTAGGTCACTCTTCATTTAGTGAAGAATAAATGTATAAGCACGCAATAATTTTTTTCAAAAAAAAAAGAAGGCTTTTATATGAAATTATGAAGTAGTCACAGAAGTAAGCAATTAGCAAACATTCCCAGCAACTTATTAAGTAGCTTGTATGATTTTCTATAGTCTATTCAACTTCAAATAGCACTCTGTGCCCGAGTATCCTGAGACAGATTTCTAACACAGTTAATACAGTACAATGTTTTCCGGATTTGGAAAAATGTTTTAAAATTTATGAAGCCTCTCAGCCTATTAAATTAACTTCACTTATTTTCAAATTTCTTTAAATCTAATCATTTTGGAATTATTTTTTAAAAAATGGAAGATTGAACTAGTTCAAAAAGACAACTTAGGACCTAGAATGCATGTAATTACCCTGAACCTAAACACAGAGTACAGAGAAACTACAGAAAAAATAGCAAATTTTAAAAATAACTAATTAATTTTGTGTTTTAAAGCAGTCAGGGTCTAACATATAAAATATATTACTGCACTGTTTTATAAAAATACAAAAAACTGCATTGTTGGGAAATAAATAAAAGCCCAAAGCTTGTTACGTAAACATCTTAAATAAGTTATTTCTACTGCATGGAATACTGTTCAAACCTAAGTCTGTTAGCAGTATTCAACACAGCCAAGAGATAAAAGACTCAGAAATCTTCACTAACAGCTTCACTAGCGTTCAGAAATATGAAGAACGATATAGCCTGTGGTTATTACTCTCCTTTCCCCAAATATTTACAAATTTACTTTTATTCAAAAGGTCCTAGATGTGACCTACTCCCCTTCAAAAACGTCATCTCTCCTTCCCTTTACATTTCAACTCCCTGAAAACAGTACTCTCCACTCATCTCCACTTACTCTCCCCAATTCACTCCAAAACCTCCACCACTCTTAAAACTGCTCCCAGAAGTCATCAGTCATCTTTCTCAGTTGTCATCCTCTTTACATACTTTGCAAAGTTTGACTCTCTCCTTAAAACATTCTCCTTCGGTTTCCAGCAATTCTCCTCTACCTCTCTACACTGTGCTCTGAATTCTTTCCTTCTTTTATTCAAGCCTTCAATAAATATATACTGAGCACCTACTATATGCTGGCCATTGTTCGAGGCACTGGGGATCCAGCAATGAGCAAAAAGCTACTTAACATGTAGCTACATTTTAACTGGGTATTCCAGGGTTCTAGCAAGCCCAATGATCTAAACCCTGTTCACCAGAGGTGGGAGTGGCTCTTTCTGGGGTACAGTTCATCCAGATTGATTTAGTGAACCCCTATGAGCACTGATTAAACTGACAGTCCATGTATATATCGTATCCAGGCACAAGCCTCTGACTATTTAAAAGTATAAAATGACTGGTTAGCTAGTTGTAAGTACAGCAAAGTATGTGACGGTGAGTAAGCAGTAGCAAGTTGCACATGTCGAGTTGCGGTTTCGTGGCTAACTCTGTGATGCCACATTTCCAGGTATTTCTTAATGCCCAGGTCATGAGATGTCAGCACCAAAGCTTTGTCTGAAGTTATTTGGCTGATGTTGTTAGCACACTGGTTACAAATTACTACCATCTAAACTCCTTAATTAGTTCCTGAATATTTTTGTGACATTTGGTAGAAATGGAAATAAGACAATTTGTTAGGGTAACTTGTACAACAGATATAGATGGAGCTTAATGACCACGATATGTACTATACAACTTGTTATTTTTATATACCAATCTCAAGCCATCAAAACTTCCTAATTATTTCAACAAATACTATGATGGCACATTTAGAAATGCCCTTGACACCTTACAGTCCATGAGAGCACAATTCGATAGATGTGAAATCTTAATGTTATCTGGATTTTTGTCAGAATTAGACATGCTTATTACAAGCATTTTAACAAGTATATTTGTAGGCCAAGGGTGAAAAAAAGCCCCATTCACTAGCTTGAAAAATTAATGAAACTTTGTATTAGGATCAGATCCAAGAAGCAACTTTGGGAGATTCCCTTATCAAATAATACAGAATTTGTGTTTTAACCAGGTTCTTGTGCCAAGTAAAGAAGGTGCTAAATCTAGCTCTCTTAACTTGACAAGCCAGATGAACTTGATATCTACAGTATTTCAGAACTGTGCAGTTAGGCAAAGGAGACAGAGATCACAGAAGTGTTGCTCTGTAAACTACTAAAATTAACTACAAATGGAACAGATGCTTTAAATCTTCTCAAAGACTTTTTTTAAATATATAATCCATGTAGATCAAATTGCACCAATGGTACTGATAATGCCCCTTACTCTGCTACGAAAAAACTCAGGATATGTTGCCTAAGTAAAAACATAAACAAGGCAAAAAAAAAAAAAAAAAAGTTTCTCATAAGTTAACAACATATGTACAGGTATTTCCCAACTTACAACGTATCTGAGTTATGATGAACTGCACTTTCAACTGTCTGTTTCCACAAAGAGGCGAAGTCAACGCCTGGTTTCAAGGCATTTAAAGACAGAACAACACTGCTGCTTGGAGGAAATGTTGCTGGATTTAAAACTTTTTTTTTTTTAATTGTGTGATTTAGGTGAAAGTTTACAGAGCGAATTAGTTTCTCATTAAACAGTTAATACACAAATTGTTTTGTGACAACAATTGGTTGCCAACCCCGCAATGTGTTAACACCCTCCCCTTCTCCACCCCAGGTTCCCTGTTTCCATTTGTAGAGTTTTCCTGTCGCCTCCTGCCTTCTCGTCTTTGCTTTGGGGCTGGTGTGCCCATTAGACTCGTATACGTGACTGAACTATGAAGCATGTCACTCATGTGTTATTGCTGGCTCTACAGACCTGTCTAACCTTTGGCTGAAGGGTGAACCTCAGAAGTGACTTCAGTACTGAGTTAAAAGGGTGTCCAGGAGCCATATTCTCAGGGTTTCTCCAGTCTCTGTCAATCTTTTCTTGTTTACCATTCTGCAAATCCCCTAGCATTCAAAAACACTGACAAAAATAACTCACTGAGAGACCGAATTGCTGGGTGGAGGGCTGTGGGGACCATGGTCTCGGGGAACATCTAGCTCAACTGGCATAACACAGTTCAGAGAGACAATGTTCTGCATTCTACCTTGGTGAGTAGCATCTGGGGTCTTAAAAGCCTGTGAGCAGCCATCTAAGATAAGATACTCCACTGTCTCACCCCTTCGGGAGCAAGGGAGAATGAGGAGAACAGGATACAAGGAAAGGATTAGTCCAAAGGACTAATGGACCACAGCTACCAAGGCCTCCATCAGACTGAGTCCAGTACAGCTAGGTGGTGCCCAGCTACCACCATTGACTGCTCTGACCAGGATCATAACAGAGGGTCCTAGACACAGCTGGAGAAGGATGTAGAACAAAATTCTAACACACAAAAAAAGACCAGGTTTACTGGCCTGACAGAGACTGGAGAAACCCCGAGAATATGGCCCCCGGACACCCTTTTAGCTCAGTGGTAAAGTCACTCCTGAGGTTTACCATTCAGCCGGGGATTGGACAGCCTCATAAAACAAAGCAGGACTAATAAGGCACAGCAGTCCAAGGACAAGGACTAGAAGGCAGGAGGGGACAGGAAAGCTGGTAATAGGGAACCCAAGGTTGAGAAGGGACAGTGTTGACATGTCATGGGGTTGTTAACCATTGTCATAGAGCAATATGTGTACTAACTGTTTAATGAGAAACTATTTTTTCTGTAAACCTTTATCTAAAGTACAAAAAAAAAAAAAAGAATTATCTATGTGAGATCAAATTGACAACAGCAACTCAAAAGGTCTGATGGGAAGCCTAAGGGGCAGTGAGCTGAAGATAATGCTGATGCAATAATTTGGAAAAGGATAGAGAGAATAGCAGCACAACCGGAAGAAGTCACTGAATTGTACATGTAGAAATTTTTGAAATGGTGTATCTTTGGCTATCTATATTTTCACCAAAAAAGAAAAAAGGTCCTCCAAGGTCGAGAAGGGAGAGTGTTGACATGTTGTGGGTTTGTTAACCAATGTCATAAAACAATGTGTGTACTGACTGCGTAATGAGAAACTATTTGTTCTGTAAACCTTTACCTAAAGTACAATAAAAAATTTTTTTTTTAAATTGACAAAAATAAACTGCCGATCTACCACAAAGGTAACTCCAAAGCCTGGATGACTCATCCCAGAAGTGCATGCCTACTGCCTTGAAAAGAGCATTTCTTTCAAGATTCTGCTGCCACTTGATAATGCCCCAGGACATCCTCCTCACACAGATGATCTAAATAAAGATGTGAAAGTGATACTACAGCTGTGATTTAACCTATGCAACTGTCACCTTCAAGGCATACTATCTATGGACTACATATGCTATAGCTGCAACAGATGGAGGTATGGTATTATTATGCAATTTCTGGAAGAATTATAACATTCTTCAGTGTATCTAGAACACTGCATCTTCCTGGGAGGAAGTTACAGACAAATGTATGCAAGGAATATGGAAAAATTGCTGAGTAATATGAACACGCTCCAAACATTTGATCAGGATAATATGATGGAAGAGATCAGTGGGAAAATCGTCCACATGACAAGAATGTTGAAGTTAAAACTTGGTATCGCCGATGTGGATCACAAAGGGAAACTGACAGATTAGGACTTAACGGATTTTGAAAAGGAAAGAAATGCTGAAGAAGAAAAGGAAGGAGAGAAGTTGTCAAAAGATTTTACAGTGAAAGGATTAGCTGAAGTTTTTCTAGACTAAATCAGGAGCTTCAGTTGCTTGGAAACATGGACCCAAATGCTGATCACTTTGCTAAAGTAGACAGGCAGATTCGGGAAGCAGTGAGATGTTACCACAAAATATATGAAGAAAAAAAGAAAAGGACCACACAGACAACTCTCACTAATTTTCTGACTAGAAATGCCATCCCCACTCCCAGGGATAATCCAGATGATCCAGAACCTTCCACAAGTGGAGCTGTCACCACAACTGACAAAATTCCAACGTCATCCAACTCTTCTTCATCCTCAGTGTAAATTTTTATGATTTGTATATTTTTTATGTATGTATTAAAACATATCTGTAAGTTTATATGAAATGTTTCCAACACCCAGAGACAAATAAAGATTGGATTTATTAAGATACTGATAATAAAAGGCAATAATAATGAAAACTAAAAAAAAATTAGGCATTCTACTTACGTTAGAACCTATTTACGAAGGGGTCATCAGAAGAGAGTCCCATCATAAGTCGGGGACTACCTATAATGTTACTCCGCTGCGAGAACCATTTTCTCTACTAATGAGTAACTTCAGACAGAGTGCTCTAAATCCTTTCCTCTTCCATGCTTTCTCAAAATTAAAAGTCCCTAACCACTGTTCTTTTCCATATATGTGAGGTGACATTCCAGCACTTTTAACGCACGAAGAAATATGTCTGCTTTTTTTCCCCACCAAAGCAGTAGTTTATTTGGTAACTGAAAATAGTGTGTATCCTCTGCCTAAGAAAAAGTCAGAAAGAGACATCATTTCTATCACAAATTTTCACTTTATCCAAAGTGTAGTGAGAAAAGAACTATCACCAATACTCCTTTTCTTGAAACCATGATTTTGAAAAATAAAGGAACAACTATTGCAAATTAGGTGACAGTACTTCGCAACATTTGGGCAATTCTTTTCAAGGGGGATCTTAGTTTGGCAAAAAGTAAATACTGGGTTTATTTTTTTAACCTGGATTCCAACCATCAATGATGATTTATTTGATTAAAAAGAGGATCTCATTTACTTACAAGTCCCTGGTTAAACATCGAAATGGAATTTGCAAAATAAAGCTCAAGAATTTCTGGTATTCAACTACACACCTATAAGAAATGAATACACCCTTCTATGTGTCACTTTTATACCTGAAAACAAAGGCTAGGAACTCTTCAAAGAGGAAAATAACCACATGGGAATTATTCTAAAAGCAAGCTTCTTATTTCTACAACATCACTGAATAAAAATAACACAAAAATTACTGAGCTGATAAAATTAATAAAACTGTGTAGCTGCTTTATGTTTTTAACTACTGCTAATAAAATAAACTGTAATTTTAATGTATACCATGTACAGTACATAGATATGGTATAATATATTACCTGATACGGTACTTACATATATTTATATACAATATGTAATAATTATATAAATACATGTAACTTAATGTATATTAGGAAATTATCTCACCATACTGTATCGGAAGGTTAAAAAACTAATTTATTTAAATGATTTTTGACAAGGCATATAAGAACATATTATGAAAACAACAAGGTATAAAGCTACAGTATATAGTGCTCTGAATCATATCCCGCCATATCAATCATAAATTGTCCCCTTATTTAAGTACAAAAGAGATGATGTGGTATGATTTGCCAAGCATATTTTATCAAATAGGTTTACAAGACACCTACTCATAAACTGGCTGTGTATTGGAATACATATCCTTATACCCTTACAAGTGTCACAGATAACAAATACACACATATGTTCAACAATGCACATCTCTAAATACTGTGTCTCTCAAAGCATATGTTCACAATACAATTAGCATATTTTATATGGGTTCTCTCCGGGTGTCCATTATATGAAATATAACATACATGCAGTCAATTTTGGAAAGAGCACAGGGCTTAGAGTAAGGAGACATGAGTTTAAGTACCAGATCTTTCACTAACTGGGTTTGTCACCTGACCGCTTTAAGCCTGTCCTCTCATCTCTAATGAAGCAATAACAATAATCCATAACCTCCCTTTCTAACCACTCTGCTGTAAGGTACAAAAGAGACGGATGAAATAAACATTATATAAAGAGTTAAGCATTCTGCAAACACATAGTATTTTCTTATATTTCCATGCTAAAATAATTAAATACCACCATAACAATGACTTTTATGTCACAACTGCTTTAAAATAAGGAAAAGAAGCATACACTACACTCAGCTATGAAATGCTGTATCAGCT
This sequence comes from Trichechus manatus latirostris, assembly GCF_000243295.1. Taxonomy (NCBI): domain Eukaryota; kingdom Metazoa; phylum Chordata; class Mammalia; order Sirenia; family Trichechidae; genus Trichechus; species Trichechus manatus. The sequence goes on along the minus strand of NW_004443991.1, from coordinate 1,046,180 downwards.
TAAGGTTAAGAAAAAAACTTTAACCATCCAGAAAAAGGATGAAGACTTGAAATAAATGATTTAATTAGTGATTTTCTTAGTTTGGGTCAAAAAATCAGACAAACCCTTAAAAGCAAGTATACATTAAATTTCAGGAACTAGCTTTTCCTTTAATTGGCTCTTAATTTGCTGCTCTTTCATATTCTCAAGAAACAACTTGATCTTATGAGCCTAACAGGAGGAACTGATGTGCTTTCCATTTGTAATTCTCAACAACTAAATAAGTCACTTTTTGCACTCTTTTCAAGGTGTATAATCCTGTTCTACTGTGTGAGAGCACATAATTTCCAAAAACACTAATGTTTTTATTTTCAGAAGAAATCTTTACATCGTATCCCTTAATTTGATCGTATACAGTCTATTAGAGATAAAATGATGGAAAAATTAAAAGTGCCCAAGCAAAGCACAATCATGCATAGCTCCTGTTTTAAATCTATTTCAAAAATTTTCCTCTCTAAACACTAAATAGCAGCTTGAATATAATCAGTATATAGTCAAAGTTTGCAAAATTAACTATGAATGCTTTGCTAAACTCTATTTTGCCTTTTTTTATTTCTTAATATTTAATTATTAATAGACTTTACTTTTTTTAGAGGAGTTTTAGGTTTACAGAAAAACTGTACAGAAAGTAGAGTTCTCATATACTCCCCTCCTCCCTATTTTTTTTTTGTGTGTGTGTTCCAATAAAACTTTTCTTTTGTTTATTGTTGTAGTTTAAGTGAAAGTTTACATTTCAAGTTAGTCTCCCATACAAAAATTTATACATACATTGTTATGTGACCCTAACTGCTCTCCCCATACTGTGACAGCACACTCCTCCTTGCTACCGGATTCCCCGTGTCCATTCAACCAGCTCGTGACCCTTTCTGCCTTCTCATCTCACCTCTGGACAGGAGCTGCCCATTTAGTCTCATGTACCTACTTGAGCTAAGAAGCACACTCCTCACAAGCATCATTTTATGTCCCACAGTCCAGTCCAATCCCTGTCTGAAGAGTTGGCCTCGGAAATTGTTTTAGATCTGGGCTGATAGAGAATCCTGGGGCCATACTTTTCAGGGTTCCTCCAGTCTCAGTCAGACCATTAAGTCTGGTCTTTTTACTAGAATTTGAGTTCTGCAGCCCACCTTTCTCCTGCTCCATCAGGGACTCTCTGTTTTGTTTCCTGTCAGGGCAGTCCATTGGTGGTAGCCAGGCACAATCTAGTTCTTCTGGTCTCATTCTGATGAAGTCTCTGGTTTATGTGGCCCTTTCTGTCTCTTGGGCTACCACTTTCCTTGTGTCTTTGGTGTTCTTCATTCTCCTTTACTCCAGGCGGTTGGGACAAATTGATGCATCTTACGTGGCCGCTTGCAAGCTTTTAAGACCCCAGACGCTACTCACCAAAGTAGAATGCAGAACATTTTCTTAATAAGCTTTGTTATGCCAATTGACCTAGATGTTCCCTGAAAGCATGGTCCCCAGACTCCTACTCCTGCTACTCTGTCCTTTGAAGTGTTTGATTATATTCAGGAAACTTCTTAGCTTTAGTTTAGTCCAGTTGTGCTAACTTCCCTTGCAGTGGGTGCTGTCCTTCCCTTCACCTAAGATAATTCTTATTTACTATCTAGTTAGTAAATAACCCCTACCCTCCCTCCCCATCCTAGTAACCATCAAAAGAATGTCTTCTTCTGTGTTTAAATCTTTTCTTGAGTTCTTATAATAGTGGTCTTAAACGATATTTGTCCTTCTGACTAAATTCACTCAGCATAATGTCCTCCAGATTCCTCCATGTTATAAGATGTTTCACAGCTTCATTGTTGTTCTTTATTGTTGCATAATATTCCACTGTGTGGCTATACCATAATTTGTTTATCCATTTGTCCGCTGATGGGCACATAGCTTGTTTCCATCTTTTTGCTATTGTGAACAGTGCTGCAATGAATATGAATGAATATGGGTGTGCATATATCTATTTGTGTGACGGCTCTTATTTCTGTAGGATATATTCCAAGGAGCGGGATAGCTGGATTGTATGGTACTTCTATTTCTAGCTTTTTAAGGAAGTGCTAAATCAATTTCTAAAGTGGTTGTACCATTTTACATTCCCAAGAACAGCATATAACTGTTCCAGTCTCTCCACAACCTCTCCAGCATTTATTATTTTGTGTTTTTTGGAATAATGCTAGCCTTATTGAGTTTCCCCTATTATTAACATCTTGCATTCCTGTGCACATCTGTTACAACTGATAAACCAATACTGACATATTATTATTAACTAAAGTCCATAGGTTACATGTCTGTCAGTTTGTTACACTGTGGGGGCTCGCATGTTGCTGTGATGCTGGAAGCTACGCCACCAGTATTCAGATACCAGTAGGGTCACCCATGGTGGACAGGTTTCAGCTGAGCTTCCAGACTAAGACAGACTAGGAAGAAGGACCCGGCAGTCTACTTCTGAAAAGAATTAGCCAGTGAAAACCTTATGAATAGCAGCAAAACACTGTCTGATATAGTGCCAAAAGATGAGCCCCCCAGCTTGGAAGGTACTCAAAAGACAACTGGGAAAGAAAGAACCGCCTCCTCAAAGTAGAGTTGACCTTAATGACGTGGATGGAGTCAAGCTTTCAGGACCTTCATTTGCTGATGTGGCACAACTCAAAATGAGAAGAAACAGCTGCAAACATCCATTAATAACTGGAACGCAGAATGTACAAAGTATGAATCTAGGAAAATTGGAAATTGTCAAAAATGAAATGGAACTCACAAACATCGATATCCTAGGCATTAGTGAGCTGAAATGGGCTGGTATTGGCCATTCTGAATCAGACAATCATATGGTCTACTACGCTGGGAATGACAACTTGAAGAGGAATGGCGTTGCATTCATCGTCAAAAAGAACATTTCAAGATCTATCCTGAAGTATAATGCTGTAAGTGATAGGATAATATCCATATGCTTACAAGGAAGACCAGTTAATACAACTATTATTCAAATTTATTCACCAACCACTAAGGCCAGAGATGAAGAAACTGAAGATTTTTACCAGCTTCTGCAGTCTGAAATTGATTGAACATGCAATCAGGATGCATTGATAATCACTGGTGATTGGACTGTGAAAGTCGGAAACGAACAAGGATCAGTAGCTGGAAAATATTGCCTTGGTGACAAAGAATGCTGGAGATCGCATGATAGAATTTTTCAAGACCAACGACTTCTTCATTGCAAATACCTTTTTTTTACCAACATAAACAGCGACTACACATGTGTATTCCAGATGGAATACACAGGAATCAAATCAACTACATCTGTGGAAAGGATGGAAAAGCTCAGTATCATCAGTCAGAAAAAGGCCAGGGGCTAACAGCAGAACAGACTATCAATTGCTCATATGCAAGTTCAAGTTGAAGCTGAAGAAAATTAGAACGCCATAAGAGCCAAAGTACGACCCTGAGTATATCCCACCTGAATTTAGAGACCATCTCAAGAATAGATTTGATGCATTGAACATTAATAACTGAAGACCAGATGAGCTGTGGAATGACATCAAGGACATCATACATGAAGCAAGCCAGAGGTCATTAAAAAGAAAGAAAAGACCAAAATGGATATCAGAAGAGACTCTGAAACTTGCTCTTGAACATCAAATAGCTAAAGCAAAAGGACAAAATCATAAAGTAAAAGAACTGAAGATTTCAAAGGGCAGCTCAAGAAGACAAAGTAAATTATTATAATGACATGCGCAAAGAGTTGGAAATAGGAAACCAAAAGGGAAAAACGTGCTCAGCATTTCTCAAGCTGAAAGAACTGAAGAAAAAATTCAAGCCTCAAGTGGCAACAGTGAAGGATTCTATGGAAAAAATATTAAACAATGCAGGAAGCATCAAAAGAAGATGGAAGGAATACACAGAGTCACTATGCCAAAAAGAACTGGTAGACATTCAACCATTTCAAAAGGTAGCATATCATCAGGAACCGATGGTACTGAAGGAAGAAGTCCAAGCTGCACTGAAGGCATTGGTGAAAACCAAGTCTCCAGGAATTGACAGAGTATCAAGTGAGATGTTTCAACAAATGGATGCAGTGCTGGAAGTGCTCACTCGTCTATGCCAAGAAATTTGGAAGACAGCTACCTGGCCAACTGACCGCAGGAGATCCATATTTATGCCTATTCCCAAGAAAGGTGATCCAATCAAACGTGGAATTTAATGAACAATATCATTAATATCACATGCAAGTAAAATTTTACTGAAGATAATTCAAAAGCGGCTGCAGCAGTGTATCAACAGGAAACTTCCAGAAATTCAGGCCGGATTCAGAAGAGGACGTGGAACCAGGGATATCACCGTCGATGTCAGATGGATCCTGGCTGAAAGTAGAGAATACCAGAAAGATGTTTACCTGTGTTTTATTGTCTATGCAAAGGCATTCAACTGTGTGAATCATAACAAATTATGGATAACACTTGCAAAGAATGGGAATTCCAGAACACTTAATTGTGCTCATGAGGAACCTGTACATAGATCAGCAGGCAGTTGTTCAAACAGAACAAGGGGATACTGCATGGTTTAAAGTCAGGAAAGGTGTGCATCAGAGTTGTATCCTTTCACCATACCTACTCAATCTGCATGCTGAGCAAATAATCCAGAAGCTGGACTATATGCAAAAGAACGGGGCATCAGGATTGGCGGAAGACTCATTAACAACCTGCGTTATGCAGATGACACAACCTTGCTTGCTGAAAGTGAAGAGGACTTGAAGTACTTAGTGGTGAAGATCAAAGACCACAGCCTTCAGTATGGATTACACTTCAACATAAAGAAAACAAAAATCCTCAAAACTGGACCAATAAGCAACATCATGATAAACGGAGAAAAGATTGAAATTGTCAAGGATTTCATTTTACTTAGATCCACAATCAACACCCATGCAAACAGCAGTCAAGAAATCAAAAGACGCACTGCATTGGGAAAATCTGCCGCAAAAGACCTCTTTAAAGTGTTGAAAAGCAAAGATGCCACCTTGAATACTAAAGTGTGCCTGAGCCACGCTACGGTATTTTCAGTCGCATCATATGCATGCGAAAGCTGGAAAATGAATAAGGAAGACTAAAGAAGAATCGACACCTTTGAATTGTGGTGTTGTCAAAGAATACTGAATATACCGTGGACTGCCAAAAGAACGAACAAATCTGTCTTGGAAAAAGTACAACCAGAATGCTCCTTAGAAGCAAGGATGACAAAACTACATCTTGCATACTTTGGACATGTTGTCAGGAGTGATCAGTCCCTGGAGAAGGACATCATGCTTGGTAACGTACAGGGTCAGTGAAAAAGAGGAAGACCCTCAATGAGATGGATTGACACAGTGGCTGCAACAATGGGCTCAAGCGTAAGAACGACTGTGAGCATGGCGCAGGACCGGGCAATGTTCTGTTCTGTGGTACACAGGGTTGCTATGAGTCCGAACCAACTCACTGGCACCTAACAACAATAACAACAACAACAAAGTCCATAGTTTACACTGCTATTGTTGTGTGCCATCCAGTCGTTTTCCACTTAGGACAGTAGAACTGCCCCATAGGATTTGCTAGGGTATAAACCTTTATGGGAGCAGACTGCCTGGTCTTTTCTCCCGAGGAGCTACTGACTGAGTCTGAACCACCAACTTTTCGGTTAGCAGCCAAGAGCTTAACCATTGCGCCACCAGGGCTCCTTATAGTTTACATTAGGGTTCACAATTTGCATTGTATGGTCCTATGAGGTTTATGCGTGCATTACCTACATACAGGTAACACAACATTTGTCATTTCAACAATCTTCACATCAGCAGTTCAGCGACATTAATTACGTTCATCATATTGTTCAACTATCACTCTTAACCATTTTACTTTTTGATAATGAGAAAGGGGGCTGTCTTTGGTTTATACCAACTAGAATCCACATTTCAGCATTATGCAGCAGAAATGATTTGCCAAGCATGTTTTATCAACTGTGTTCAGAAGACCCCTACGCATAAACTGGTTGTGTAATGTAATATGCTTAACTGGGTGCTCCACAATGACCTGGGATTGCCTCAGTATTCTTACACAGAAAACAGACTTGTCCCCTCTCTGCAGTGAGTACAGAGCAGTCCCCGGGTTACGAGCAAGATCTGTTTCCAAGTCTATCTTTAAACTGAATTTGTAGGTAAGCTGGAAAAAGTACATACAGTTCTTATTTAGCATCAGTTAGTCAGATGTTTATCTAAGTATATTGTATATATTTTACCTTTCTATGCATATAAAATACTTAAGAAACACTGTTAAACCACACAATGTTTTCATGAGTATCACAAAGTAGTGCGTGCATTTGTGATTATGAACCATTTATTTAACTCAAATTTTTAATATAATAGGCTGGATGGCAGTCCGTTCTACGTATGAGTCGTCCGTAAAATGGACACTCGTAATCCAGGGACTGCCTGTACAAACAGTTGGAAATAAATTCATTGAAATATATTTCTTTAGAGAATGCAAAAAATAATTACTAATTTAGTGTCTGGCTATTAAAACATCTACAAGAAACAAAATCCTTGAAGTGAATTATTATTCTTTAGGAATTACCTCTAGAAGGTGTAAAATCTGAATTATAATAAAGACATTGCTATATAGTATAAACAAAATAAGTCGTCTTCATTTCTGATCTTTCCTGCCTTCTAATTTTAGTTTATAAAATCAAACAGCTGTCATTTACTCCCTAGCTCAAAAGAATAAAGTTCATTTTCTCTAAAGCAATATCTAGCCTTCTCAGTCCTGCAAGCTGTCCATATTCTTCTTAAACAATGGGTTTCTTTCTCTTTCATATTATTACATATATTTCTTTATCGATTAATTATGTCTGAAATTGCAATCATCTACTCCTTCTCCTGAAGTGACATTTTAAATCTTGCCTCATATTTTAACTTTGAGATTATGAAATGGGAAGTACTATTTACAAAGTGCACAAAATTTTGAAAAAGAAGAACCTATTATTCTGCAAACAATTCCTATTCACATCTCAAATTAACAACAATAGAAGTTTCTTTATGGAACTGATACTTTCACAATTCTAAGAAAAGCTTAGTAACCATTTTAAAGTCTAACAATAAATTAGAATTATGAATTAAAAGTCAATACTGTGTAAAAATTTTAAACTAGGCAAGCTCAGAATACCAACAATTGTGTAATTAATGTCTATACAAAAAAAAAAAAAAAAAAAACCTGCTGAAATTATGCCTTCGGATCTTTAGGAATTATTTTACATAAGAAAGCTCCCGACAATGAGGATTTATGTTCAAATCCAAGACTGACTTCTTCAATATGAAGAACAGTAGTTACCAATCTTTGAAATGTAACATTGTTTGATTCTACAAACCTGGATTTTCAAAGTTTAAATTAAATTTAAATCATTTCAAACTAACCGAACAGTTTTACAAGGATTTCACTACATCCACTGAGCTCAAAAGGCTGAAGCCCCAGAAAGCTTGAAAGCTGGGGCAGTTTCTGATCACCATAACTTTCCACAAAGAGTGAACATTACTGCACAGGCAGACAATTACATGGCTCATAAAAACAGCAGAGTCAGGAAATTTATACAAAATGACAGTTTGGTATGCTATTGTACATGATTTTACAAGCCTGTATTCATGCATGCATACATTTATTGAACAAACATTTACTGAGCCACTTATCACCTGCTGCCCTTGAAAAGCTCACTATCTAAAAAGGGCAATGACAAGTCACACAGATAAATTTCAGTATAGTGTTTTAGGTGATACAATATACACAATATAACATATGATATGATAATGTACAATGTAAGTCTTATGACCAACTCATTCTGAGATATACATCATCTAGAACCTTGCTAACCAAAGTGTGGTTCATGAACCAGAAGCATTGGATCACCTCAAAGCTAGTCAGAAATACAGAATCTCAGATTCTATTCTAGATCTACTGAATCTGAAACTGCATTTTAACAGTTCCCCAGGTAATTCCAATGCACATTTAAACTCTGAGAAGCACGGATCTACAACATCACTGAAATCTAGTAAATAAATAAGTGAGACAGATACAATCTCAAAAAGGGACGGCTGTGTGAGGCTATTAACACTACAACACTCACCCTACAGCAGCATAACAATAATTATTGTTCTTAAATGTGCCTACTAACTAGACCATAAGTTCCTTGAGGACAATGACCTAGTTTTATTTTAGTACACTTATGTTTGCAAATGGAATGATCCTAAGTCATTAGGAGTTTAGGTTAGGCAGTGAGATGAATCATGCATTTTGAAAATTTTCCATTTGAAAAAAGTTAAAATAAAAACATATTAGCACTTTTTTTTAAAGAGTAAAGCCTCCTCATTCTGTAACAACCCATTCACCAAGCACTCTAGAAGCAGAGGCTTTACTGGACCTATCTACGGCTCCCAATCCCAAGGTCTTTCCTGGCTCTCTATTCCAATTCACTTCTGCGAGATGGGTACGGGAGTTGAGGGGAGAAAAAGGAGAGATTTTAGAAAAGGATGAAAGGAGAGTAGAAATCATAGCAAAACAACTCAGGTTTCCTCCACTCATGAAAAGTTACAAAGAACAAAAATAGAAAGTCACACCAAAGACACAGCAAACTTAGAAGAGAACAAATTCTACCTCTAACAACCATTCACACCATGTCCCTTGCTCCTGTGAACTAGACAGATGCTCACAATGCTCCCAACCTAAGAACTTCCCAAAGACACTAACTTAAGTCTAGAAACATCTCCCCTCGTGACACTTGATACGTCAGCTCATTGCAGTGAGTTTACGATACAATTTGCCCTTCTGAAACAGTAAACTTCATATTATAACCAATTAAGTCACTTTCTGAAAAGTTTTGCGATGTCTTGGTCACTGATTTCAAAAGGGTCCTTTTTTAATGAGTTAAAAAATTTTATACTGTTTTCCCAGAGTTATTTGTCTGCAACTTCTCTTCAGCCATGCAGTTTTAGTCATTACTCTCCAAATAAAACAATGCTTTTCTTGCCTAGGTCCTTGCTTATGCTGTTCCTGCATTCAGAGGCCTTCCTATCTCTTAATCTGATCCTGCACTATCCAACATGTTAGTCACTAGCCATGGGTCTATTTAGCATCTGATATATGGCTAGACCAAATTGAGATGTAGAGTAAATGTAAAATACACATCAGATTTTGAAGACTTGGTACAAAAAAAAAGTAAAATTATCTCATCTAATTAATAGTTTTTTAAAACATATGATACGTTGCATTGATACTCTGGAAGTATTAGAGAAAATAATTAAAATTAATTCCACCTGTTTCTTTTTAGTTTTTAATGTAGCTACCAGCAAATTTTAAATTTCAAATGTGGCTCATGTTATATTTCTACTGGACAGTGCTGGTCTCAATCTTACTCATTCTTCAAGACCTAATTCAAATATCACTGCCTCCAGGACACTTTCCAATTGATCTAATGACTCCCACAACACTTTGATTCACACCTCAAAGAACTGGATCAATTTTACCTGGTTAATGAGTGTATTTATCACAGCTCCCCAATTCCAATACATGCAAATTGAGGAAAGAATCCACATTTAGAATCCTCCCTGGGTGTACCTCTCAACCTCTGAACCCTCAGGCAAAGGTCACCTTAAGTCTTCCTCCTACACCTTAGAGAGGACATGCACTAAGGTGATGTTTAATGTCTGCTAATTTGGAGTTGAACTTCTCAATTACGACATCCCTTTCAACGACTTCCAGTTTCTTCTCAGGGATTAAAGTCGGTATCCACAAATGTCCTGTATTATTTTTAGGTAAACAGACTGCCAGTGAGCTGTATCATATGATATGATGAACAAGCAAATCGAAAACTTATACAGTTGGTCAATACACTTAAGATTCATTGTAAAAATTCCACAAGCCTGTAAAGGTTCCATTTTTTAATGGTGGAGTCACTGGAAGTGTATTGTGAAGTCCAATTATTTCAAAAGTTGGAGCTTTTCCCAAAGACTAACTACACTGGGGAACTAAAGTCTACCAAAAAAAAAAAACTGTTCTAAGTCCTCCTCCGCAACCCTGAGTATAAACCAGGTAAGCATAAAAAGGCTTGGGAGCAGCAAGAGCACTGTACAATCGCATCCAAAGCTGTGAAAATCGAGATGTCAGAAAAGTATTAAGAAGGAAAAGACTTGTGTCAAAGAGACGCATGGTGCGAACTGTTGGAACGCAAAACAAGAGATTAAAAACCAGGAAAAGAAATATCTAAACTATGTGGGAGAGATCCTCCCAGAGCGTACCTCTCAATCTCTGAACCCTCAGGCAAAGGTCACTGTGGTAATTTCAAACGGTGTTTCCTTCAAATGGTATTCCAGCGCCTCCGATTCTATTTAAGAAACTTTCTTCCTAACCAGCCTACTCCAACTCCCAGGGTCAGGGACTCCGCCCCAACCCCGCCCTGAAAGCACCGTCTCCGTATATTTAGAAGAAAGGTGGACAAGGCGGGAATGCTGGACGACGCCCGTCTACTTTACCATTCCGGCCCCAGACCCTTGGGCAGCACAGAGGCGGCGGAGGAGGCGGGGCAGGGCGCCGGCCCTTCGCCGAGGACGAGTCTTCCCGTTCCAAGCCAGCGTCTGCCGGTGTCTCTGGGACGGACGGGGGGACGAGAAGAAAGGAAGGACACAAGGGCAGTGGGAATCAGCCCCAGGCTTTCACTCACCAGCTGTCACCGCTCGACGTTAGCAGCGGTGGGACCTCTTCTCCTGCCGCCATTGCTGTTGACGTCCACGTCACTTTGCCGAAAAGCGGACCAACTCTGAGACCTGGGTGTCGTAAAAGGACCCCGGAAGTCCGGGACTGGGCGTCTCAAGAAAGGAAAAAAAATAGGGAGGAGGCAAGGGACGGGAGGAGTGCCACGTCACGACGCCCGAGGGCGAAAGACAGCATCGGATGCTTGTGGGAGGAGTCTTGGTGGAGGCAGCTGCCCTTCCAAAGACTATATATCCCAGTACGCTATGGGGCCGGGCCGGGCGGAGTGGGCGGAGCTTGGTGGGGGAGCACCTGCTCGCCGCAGACTCGTTTTGACTAGGGCGACTCTGTGTGTCCCGAGCTTGGCTTCTTGGTGTCTGGTTGGCGTCTTCATTCCAACTAGGCATGGAATTTAGCAAACTCAGAATTGACAGTACTAACTAGAGGAGAGAGGAAGGGAGGTAGCAGTTTACAGAGAAGGTGGACGTGGGAGGAGAACCCACATTTCAGTATTTTCTTACTATAACCGGGTTTGAGGAAAGGGGTGTTAGGAAAGGGCAGGCCCACCCCCACTTGTGGGGCCGTGACAGAATTATAACTGGAGGCCCACATACTTTGTCTAAATATTTAAAAGTTATAAATCAAGTTAAAGTTACTTTGTGACAAAGAGTTTGTGCTCATCTAACCCGAAGGTTGGTGGTTTGAACTCACCCAACAGCACGGTGGAAGAAAGGCCTGGTGATCTGCTTTCATAAAGATGACAGCAAAGGAAACCCTATAGAGCAGTTCTCTGTAACCCGTGTGGTTGCCATGAGTCGAAAATAACTTAGTGGCAACAGGTAGGTGGTTTTTGGTTTTGTAAAGCAAATTAAATATTAAAGGGAATTTTTTCTATCCTCCCAGCTTAATAAATATATCTTTCTAACAACTTGAACGGTCAGGTCCAAATTAAGAATTCTAAAACTCCTGGAATTCCAGGCAGGGAGAGATGCCAGGTTCCTTCTCTTCCCACCGCCACCCTCCCTTTGTCTCACATTGACGGACACCTCGGGCTCCACATCCAAGCTTGGAACACACCAACAACAAAGCACCTGTCTCTTGGCCCCCACTTGATGGCTCCCCAGCCTAGGAGTGGGCACACCCTCGGGAGGATGGACCAGGGCAAAAACTTTCACAAACCCTGGAAACAGCAGTGAGGAGGTAGAATTACACAACAGTATGCATAAATTTGAAAAGGATGATGTTAAATGAACAAAACAGGTTGCATCACATATATAAAGTATGGCACCTATTGTATTTGGTGTGAAAAACAGGGAAGACAATATATTGTTTATGAATAGATGTATATGTAGTAAAAAAATAACATGGAAATAATACATAGAAAAATCAGGTTAGCAGGTACATTTGGAGGAGGGAAGGAAAAGAGATTGCTTCCATTATGTTTTTTTATATAATTTATTTTTGTTGTTGTTGAGAATATATGCAGCAGAACGTACACTTCAACAATTTCTACATGTACAACTCAGTGACATTGATTACATTCAAGTTGTACAACCATTCTCACCCTCAGTTTCCAAATTGTTTCTCCTTTGTTAACATAAACTCACTGCCCGCTAAGTTTCCTATCTAAGCTTTCGAGTTACCGTTGTCAATTTGAGCCCGTATAGATAGTTCTTAAAAGAGTACAGTGCGCAAGGCAAACGTTCTTTACTAGCTAAGCTAAACTATTGTTTGGTTTTGAGGGGACTTCCGGGGATATTTTTGGTTTAAAGTTTAAAGATTATCTCACGGCAATAGTTTCAGGGGTTCAGCCAGTCTCCGTGGCTCCGGAAAGTATGGATTCCATGAGAATTTGAAATTTTGTTCTACATTTTCCTCCCTATTGTTCAGGATTCTTCTGTAGAATCTTTGATCAAAATGTTCAGTAGTAGTAGCTGGACACTATTCAGTTCTTCTGTTCTCATGGACAAAAGAGGCATTTGTTCATGGAGCAGTTAGCCACAAATTCCATTTCCTCCTCTTGTTCTTGATTCTCCTTTTTCCTCTATTGCTCCAGGCAAATAGAGACCAATTGTGGTACCATGAATGGCCGCTGGCAAGCTTTTAAGACCCCAGGCACTATGCAGTGATCTAGGAGGTGGAGCAAAAGCAATGAACACATTATTAGGCCAATTAACTGGGAAGTCCCATGAAACCATGACCCTAAATCTCCAAACCAAGGAACCAAACCCCATGAGGTGTTTGGTTGTGCATCAGCAGCTACTCTATTTTTGTCCTGGTTGTAAGTATATCTATCACACAACTTTTGCCAATTCAACTTTTTACAGGTGTACAATTTATTAACAGCAATTATATAAATTGGCTGTGCAACCCTACCCTTAATCAATGCAATTTTTCCATCACTGTAAACCAAAACTCAGTGCTTCGTAAGCAATAACTTCTCCCTTTTCCCCTTCCTCCCACCCCTGGTAACCGCTAAGAAAATTTGGTCTCTATACATTTGCCTGTTCTTGTCTGTTTATATAAGTGAGATCATACATACATTTATCCTTTAGTGATTGACTTATGTCACTCAGCATAATGTCTTCAAGCTTCATCCATATTGTAGCATGTATCAAGATTTTATTTCTCTTACTGGCTGAGTAGTGTTCCATTGTATGTATATACTTCATTTTGCTTATCCATTCATGCTTCCATTGTGTTTTTAATATTTTATTTCTTAAGAGCTGAGATGTGGCTACATAAATGTTCAGTATCCCTTATGGAGCCCATAATTGGGTATCTAAAATGTTTTATAACTTAAAAAACTATTTGAATAAAGTAAACACAAAACATACTACAGCTATCTCATTTACAGCCCAAACATGTTCACTCTCTTTCCAAAAGTCTCATGCTGTTGCACCCTCTTCCAAGCCCAGAATCTCTGAGTGATGTTCAGTCCTTCTCTGGGGAAAATTGCTTTAAGTATGGTAAGAGGGCTTAGATGCTGGGTATCAAAAAGAATAGAAGTCGTGAATCCAGGTCAAATTACCAACCTCATATTCAGGACCTCAGCCGGCTCCCTTTGGTTGTTGCCAATAGATATTCAGTAGCTGTCATGGATTGAATTATGTCCCCCCCAAAATGTGTGTGTGTCAGTTTGGCTAGGCCATGATTCCTGGTACTGTGTGATTTTCCTATGTGTTGTAAATCCTGCCTCTACGATGTTAATGAGGGAGGATGGGTGGCAGTTGTGTTAGTAAGGCAGGACTCAATCTACAAGATTGGATTGTGTCCTGAGGCAATCTCTTGAGATATAAAAGAAGTGAGCAGAGAGACTGGGGGACCTCATACCACCAAGAAAGCAGTGCCAGGAGTACAGCATGTCCTTTGGACCTGGGGTCCCTGTGCGGAGAAGCTCCTAGTCCAGGGGAATGTTGATGAGAAGGCTGACAGAGAAAGAAATCCTTCCCCTGGAACTGACACCCTGAATTTGGACTTTTAGCCTACTTTACTGTAGAGAATTAAACTTCTCTTTGTTAAAACCGTCCACTTGTGATATTTCTGTTATAGCAGCACTAGATAACCAAGACAGTAGCTTTCCTAAGATGGTTTTATAAAACTGTAAAACAAATCAGTGACATGGCAAGCAGTTGTTCACTGGTTAAGGTGATTCTCCTATCCATTGCTGTCGAGTTGATTCCAACTCATAGCGACTCTATAGGACAGAGTAGAGCTACCCTATATGGGCTCCCAAGACTGAAATCTTTATGGAAGCAGATTGACACATCTTTCTCCTGCAGAGCGGCTGGTGGGTTCAAGCTACCAACCTTTTGGTTAGCAGCCAAGCACTTAACAGCGGTGCTACCAGGGCTCCCTTAAGGTGATTCCAATCCTCGATTGTGATCTTTAAGGTTGTACGTCAACTTGGCTGAGCCATGATTCTCAGTGGTTTGGAAGTTATTATGTAGTTTGGCAGTCATATGATGATGTGATCACTTCCATGATGAGATTTGATATGATATGATCACCTCCATGATGAGATCTGCTGTGAGTAGCCAATCATCTGAAAGGGAGTGTCCTTGGGGGTGTGGCCTGCATCCAATATAGGTGGACTCTCTGGAAAGGCTCATGGGCTTTTGCTCGCTCTGGATCCTGCAGCTGGCTCCTGTTTGTCCGACCTCCAGTTCTTGGGACTTGAGCTAGCAGCTTACCTGCTGTCTTGTCTGCTGATCTTGGAATTCATCAGTCTTCACAGCCTGTGAGCAAGAGCCTCACGGTCTTGAGTTTGCCAGCCCCTGTGGCTACATGAATCAGCAGGAGCCTCCAGCCTGACCCATGGATTTGGGACGTTCCAGCCTCTATAACTGTGTAAGCCATTTCCTTGATATAAATCTTTCTATATAGATATTTACACGCTTTACTGGTTTTGCTTCTCTAGAGAACCCAGCCTAAGACATTGATTAACTGGTCTTCCTTGTAGGCTTATGGATATTAACCTATTACTGATAGCATTGTATTTCAGGATAGGTCTCAAAATGTTCTTCTTAGTGATGAATGCAATGCTGATCCTCTTCAATTTATCATTCCTGGCGTAGTAGACCATATGATTGTCAGATTCAAAATAGCAAAATTTTGCTGAAGGCCCAAACAAACAAAAAACCATTGTCATCGAGTCATTTCTGATTCATAGCAACTTATAGGACAGAGTAGAACTGCCCCATAAGGTTTCCAAGGCTGTAAATCTTTACTGAGTCATACTGCCACAACTTTCTCCCGCAGAACTGCTGTTGGGTTCGAACTGCTGACCTTTTGGTTAGGAGCCAAGCACTTAACCACTGCACCACTGGGAAAATTAAAAAACAACTGCAGACATACATTGACAAGGAAATGTCAGAAGTTTAAGTGGATTCAGAAGAGGATGTGGAACTAAACAGATCACTGATGTCAGGATGGATCTTTGCCAAAAGCAAAGAATAACAGAAAGATATTTACCTGTTTTTTATCCACTATGTGAAGACATTCAACTGTATAGATTATAATAAGTTATGGGTAACATTACAAAGAATGAGAATTCCAGAATACTTAATTGTGTTCATGAGGAATTTGTACACGGATCAAAAGGCAGTCGTTTGGACAGAGCAAGGGGATACTGCATGTTTCAAAACTGGAAAAGATGTGTGACAGGGTTATATCCTTTGACTTATTCAATTTGTATGCTGAACAAAATAATCAGAGAAGCTGTACTATATGAAGAAGTATATGGCATCAGAATTGGAGGAAGACTCAGTAACAACCTGTGATATTAAGGTGATACAACCTTGCTTGCCAAAAATGAAGATGACTTGAAGTACTTACTATTGAAGATAAAAGACCACAGCCTTCAGTACGGATTAAACCTGAATGTAAAGAAAATAAAAATCCTCACAACTGGACTTGTAAACAGCATCATGATAAATGGAGAAAAAATTGAAGTTGTCAATAATTTCATTCTACTTGGATCAACAATCAATGGCTGTAAAAGCAGCAGTCAAGAAATCAACTGATGCATTGTATTAGGCAAATCTGCTGCAAAAGACCTCTTTAAAGTTCTAAAAAGCAAAGATGTGAGTTTGATGACTAAGGTGTACCTGACCCAGACCATGGTCTTTTCAATCACCTCATATACATGCAAAAGCTGTACAATGAAAATGGAAGACAGAAGAATTGATACATCTGAATATTGAATAAACTGCCAAAAGAAAAAACAAGTCAGTCTTAGAAGACATACAACCAGAATGCTCCTTAGAAGTGAGGATGGTGAGGCTTCTTCTTGCTTACTTTGGACAAATCATCAGGAAAGACCAATCACTAGCAAAGGACACCCTAGTTAGTAAAGAAGAGGGTCAGCAAAAATGAAGGAAACTGTCAGTGAGATGGATTGACACAATAGCTACAACAGTGGACTCAGACATACCAATGATCATGAAGATGGTGCAGGACCAGGCAACATTTCGTCCTGTTATACGTAAGGTCACCATGAGTCGGAGCCAACTCCATGGCAACTAACAACACAACAATCCTCAGTTGTAATTCATTTTAAGTATAATTAAATCAGTGACTTTTATAGTCTATCTGTTAAAAATAATATCCCATTAAAAATACATCACTTGACATTTTCCAAGCGGTTTGTCATGCTGTAAAAGTAAAGTGGAACCATGACAGGGTCATGGGCATGCAACACGTGCAATAGCACAAGACTCCATTCTCAGAAGGGACCTGTACTTGGTTTAATGCTTTTTGTTGCCATCTTGAAATTCTTAATTTTCAAACAAGCGGCCCTACGTTTCACTTGGTACTATGCCCCACAAACTATGTAGTCAGTCATGGATAGTGCCAATATGATACTGATGTAAACCCAATGGGACAAGATTCGGATTGAAAATGGTTGGTAATGATATCTTCCGGAGTACTTGTATCATCTATCCTTTATTCATCAGCCTGTTCTATGTTCTGCTGAGTCTAACTCTGGGATTATGAAATTCCCCATGATGCTGTCCTCTCTCTCCAGTGATAATTTTAGGAATCTGGCTGTTAGGTCAAGCCCTTGAAACTTGGTATGCCGTTAATTTCTCTTTCTTGACGAGGTTCCACTGGTTCACTCTCTTACAGTGCTTGCTTGGGTTTGGGTGGCTGATATCAAGACTGCTGAGTTACTGCAGATCTCAGTGGTAGATAAGTTTTCTGCCTATAAGGCCTTTCTCTTCTTTCTCTTGCTCTGTAGCACAGTCATCCACACTTTCCCTCATGTTGCCACGTCTTCTGTAAGAACCACACTGGGCAGGTCGATATCCAGGTTGTTGAGTTAGTGCAGATCCCCATGGCTGTTGAGTCTTCTGATCATAAGCCCTTTCTTTCGCTCTGGATCTGGTTTATCTGCATTTTCTCTCAATGTGCCTTACTTTCTGGGATAATAAGAACCACACTATTTCTATAGACCATTTTCTGGCTGGCTGCAAATTTTTATAGGTGTAATTTTCTAAGTTTTCTGAAAAGATTTGCAGAATCTCAAGGTTGTCGCATTTACCTGGATTATTGTGTGTTTAAAAAAAAAAAAAACATGGGATTGCAAGTGGAATTTGCTTTTTTTAAGGGAAAAAAAAATCTTTTCGGAGAGCTAAAGAAGATTTTATGATGAAATCATCTGCCTGCATTTTCTTACATTGCTCTTCTCCCTAATTGTAAGAAGATTTATCAGTGATATGAGGTGCTTTCTCTGCTTTTTATATCTTTATATCCCTCTGGAGCAGAGGAAGTTGGATTCTCTTTTTCATAGACTTGGTGCTAACCTAAGGTGATAATAATCGTGGTGATCATCTGCACCTCTGCACAATGTAGCCACTTCCAAGATGTATCTCCAAGAATGGGAAACCCAGTGATTACATATACATACAGTTTGTCCCCTAACTGCATATGGGTATCTAAGTGTAGTTCTCACATCCAAATGGGAAGACGGGGTATTTTCCTTGGATGTTTTATCCTTGGATATCCTTGGATACAATCAAATTGTATTTTTGTAAAAGAAAAATAAAAAATTTTTGGTTTTGAATGAAACTGTAAAAAACAAAATGTTTTTCATCTATCGTTTGGTGTTCTGTACCATATGATTATGGTAATTGCTTAGTGCATAAATATTTAATTTGTATTGTATTATATGTCCTTAATTCATGTATGCCTATATGAATTAAATGATCTATGGGATTTTTAAAAAGTATTTTGGAATGGATGAAGCAATTCCTGGCTGGTTGGGATTAGGAGACAGGAATCTGTGTGATCTCATCTGTGTGATCAGAGTTGTTATGTCAGTGTAGTAGAGTTTACTTCATTTTCCACTATAATATTATTATAGCATTTGAAAAAAAGAGGAATAATCATAGCTCTTGATCTTTTATTCCATACTCAACCAACCTTTTCTTGACTTTGGTGCATTTTTTCTTCAGGTAAAGATGAAGACTTAATAAGATGTAGTAGTTATCTAATGGCACGTAACAAATTACCCTGTAGCTCAGTGTCTTAACACAATGAACATTTATTATCTCCAATTTCTGTGGGTCAGGAATTTAGAAGCCATATAGCTGGATGGTTCTGGCTCAGGATTTCATGAGGTTACAGTCAAGATCTTGTCCACGGTTACACTCATGCAGACATCTGAAGGCCTCACTGGGGCTGGAGGGTTCATTTCCACAGTGACTCACTTACATGCCTGACGGTTTGGTGCTGATTGTTGGCAGGAGGCCTCAGTTCCTCTCCAAAAGAGCCTCTCCATGGGCTGCTTAAATGTTCTCTTGACGTGGTGACTGGCCTCTCCCAGAATGAGCATCCAAGGAAAGCTAAGGTAGAAGCCATAATGTTTTTTATGACCTAACGTTAGAAGTCACACTTGTACCATTTCTGCAATATCCTATTGATTACACAGGCCAGCCCTATTCAGTGTGGGAGGGAACTACACAAAGGGGTGAATAAACAAAAGTGAGAATCACAGGGGGCCATTTGGAGGCTGGCTGTCACATGAGGTACACATGTGACAAATCCTGCACATTCTTCAGTGTCCAATCAGCCTTGCTCCTGAGATCCCTGCCCATATTATCTTAGCCTTCCTCAAGCTCTGCCTCCTCTGAACCTGTAAAGCACTTATTGTCAGGCCCAGTCATCTGGCCACTGAGTCATGGAGCATCTTGTATTCTTTAACCCTGAGAATGGCAGCTTCAAGGACAAACATAGAGATGGTGCCCAAAAGTTCTCATTGAACTGAATAGCAAATACTGACTTTTTTTTTGAGATATCTTGTGAGAGTTTCAGAATTCTAAACTCTCCCAGAAATTTTCCTTGTTATCATTCAAGGAAAAAATGTTTTCACAATTACTAAAATTACTTCAATATTTTGTGACTTTAATACCCCACAAGGACTTGCACTACAAGACTCTTTAAACTACTGAAGCCTAACATTTAATTTAATGACGAGCAAAACCAAGTTAATTTCCATTCACAGATGACAAGTGAACAGTTGGCAGCAATTTTAACATCTGCTTTTAATTCATTTAACAGTGTTGAGCAAACAGTGATTTTAAGAAAGCGCTGGAAACTATATTTCCCCCATTATCCTCTAGTAGTTGTCTTTAGTAATTGAAGTTGACTCTTAATAGGTTATGGAGATGGACCCAAAGTAAACCCATTGTTGGGTTTGGGATGGTGATGCTTTAATGTGGGAGCCTGTTCTACCCCTTCCTCTTTCCAAATTTGTTCCCAAATGATCCAGGCAAAAGCCTTTTACTGGGGCTGAGTCACTCCTGGTTGGAAACAGAATGTTAGCTGGAACTAAGCTTAATTTTTTCAAACGTAGCTTTCTTTTGTAAATTAACACCATTGAGGAGACACACACAACACACAATCTGAACACAGTATTCTTAGACAATGGCAATGCTATTCTTTATGTGTAGTCATTTCCATTGGCCCCATACACCCTTTCTTTTAGGCATATGTCTTGGCAAACAACATAGCAAAGAACCATCCAACGTAATTGGTTACAAAGGAATTACATGATATATGCTTTAACAATATGGTAGAAAGTATAGGTATACAATTTCCGTGAATATTTCATTTTACAGGCTGATTTCTCTAATGTTGTTGTGTGTCATTTAGTCAATTTCAAATCATATGACAGAGTAGAACTGCCCCATAGGGATTTCTAGGCTGTACTCATTACAAGATCAGATCACCTAGTCTTTTCTCCCAAGGAGCCTCTGGTAGGTTGGAACTGCCGACCTTTCATTTAGTAGACAAGTACGTAACCATTGCGTCACCAGGGCTACTTGATTTCTCTAACACCTATGCTAAATTTTATGGCTTATCGCTGTCATTTCTACATTTAAAATTTACATCAAAGCAATGCAAATTAAATAAAAGGAATTCTTAGGATATTGTTGTTAGATCCAATTCATAGCAACCTGGTCCTGCGCCATCCTCACAATCGTTGTTACGCTTGAGCCTGTTGTTGCAGCGGCTGTGTCAATCCATCTCATTGATGGTCTTCCTCTTTTTCACTGACCCTCTACTCTACCAAGCATGATGTCTTTTTATAGGGACTGGTCCCTGCTGATAACATGTGCAAAGTACATGAGATGAAATCTCACCATCCCCACTTCTAAGGAATATTCTGGCTGAACTTCTTCCAAGACATATTTATGTGTGTGTTCATTCTTCTGGCAGTCCATGGTATATTCAGTATTCTTCACCAACACCATAATTCAAAGGCATCGATTCTTCTTCAGTCTGCCTCATTCATTGTCCAGTTTTTACATGCATATGAGGTGATTAAAAACACCAAGGCTTGCATCAGGCGCACCTTAGTCTTTAAAGTGACATCTTTGCTTTTTTTTAAATTGTGCTTTAAGTGAAAGTTTACAATTCAAGTTAGTGTCTCATACAAACATTTATACATACATTGTTTTGTTACTCTAGTTGCTTTCCCTATACTGTGACAGCACATTCTTCCTTTCCACCCCAGATTTCCCATGTCCATTCAGCCAGCTCTTGACCCTCTCTGCCTTCTCATCTCGCCTCCGGACAGGGGCTGTCCATTCAGTCTCATGTATCTACTTGAGCTAAGAAGCACACTCTTCACAAGTATCATTTCACATCTCATAGTCCAGTCTAAACTTTGCCTGAAGGGTTGGCCTTGGGAATGGTTTAAAAGTGACATCATTGCTTTTTAACACTTTAAAGAAGTCTTTTGTGGCAGATTTGCCCAAGATAATGTGTCATTTGATTTCTTGACTGCTGCTTCTATGGACGTTGATTGTGGATCCAAGTAAAATGAAGTGCTTGACCACTTCAGTCTTTTCTCCATTTATCATGATGTTGCTTATTGGTCCAGTTATGAGGATTTCTTAGGATATTATCAATATAAAAATGAAGACAGATGCAAAAGCATCAAAAGTATAGATAAAGAATTTCTCCTCTGCATTTTGCTCGTATATTTTTTTCCAGACAATATCAACCACTTCTCTTCTCCAGTTTTAACTCCCACCTATATCCTGAAGACTTCCTGTCATGGTTATCTAGTGCTGCTGTAACAGAGATACCACAAATGGACGGCTTTAGAATAACTCCTCTTTAGAGTTTATTCTTTGACAGTCCAGTAAGCTAGACGTCCAAATTCAGGGTGCCAGCTCCAGAGGAAGGCTTTCTCTCTCTGTCAGCTCTGGAGGAAGGTCCTTGTTATCAGTCTTCTCTTGGTCTGGGAGCATCTCAGCGCAGGAACCTCAGGTCCAAACGACGTGCTCTGCTCCCGGCACTGCTTTCTTGGTGGTATGAGATCCCTGTGTCTCTCTGCTTGCTTCTCTCTTTTATATGTGAAAAGAGATTGACTTAAGACACCCTGTAATCTTGTAAATCTCATCAATATAACTGCCACTAATCCATCTCATTACATCATAGTGATAGGATTTACAACACATAGGGAAATCATATCAGATGACAAAATGGTAGACAATCTTACAATACTGGGAATCATGACCTAGCCAAGTTGACAGATAATTTTGGGAGACAGTTCAATCCATGACACTCCCATATCTGTATTTCGAACCCTGGCTTTTCTTTTGCGCCCTGGATCTACAAATTCAACCACCGACTGGGACTTGGGCTTGGATGACCCACAAACACTCTGAAGTCAACATTTACCAAAATGAACTCATTATCTCTACCTGCACCCCAATCCCTACCTGCTGTTTCTATAGAGGTGAATGATTTCATCATATACTCAGTCACCTAAGCCAGAAACGTGGGAATTGTTCTAGCTTTTTTCCTTCTTCCTTCCTATATAATTGGTCATCAGGGCATATTGCTTTTTTTCCTCCCTAAATATTTTCAAGTCAGTTCTTTCTTTTCTACCCTTACAGCTTTTCTCATTTCTGCTCCTCATTATCTTTGATAGAAGGAATTTGTTAATTAATCTCCACCTCCTTCCACTCTTTTCCCCATGCAGCCAACACAGCCTCTACACAAGGGTTTCACACTGGCAGCCCTCAGGCTGAATTTACTTAGTAGTTTTTTATTCTGTTTTTAATCGCTTTAATGTCTTTACACACTTTTCAACTTGTCACCCCCAATACTCTCTATCACATTAGACCAGACCCAATTTACACATTTATTACTTGCTTGGTCCCTGGAGGCATTAAATTTGTGCCTCTTGCTCCACATTTTCTAAAATGGAAATTTACCTAAAATCCTTCAATGGTTCTTCATTATCTATAAAGAATGTCCAAATTCCTTACCGCTGATACAATACTTTACGATCTGGTTCATCTTAACGCATTTCCTTGTCTTCCTTAATGATACATACTTTAGCCATGCTGAGACCCCAAATATGTCCTGGTGCTCCATGACTTTATATCTTAGCTAAAGTTTATCTGCTTTGTTACATTTTACTAATCTCTCTTAACTGGTTGCTCCTAGCCATATGGCTTGAGCAGCGTTTTCTCTGTAACCCTCTCTCCCAAGCATAATTGTTTGTTTCTGCCTTTTGCTATTACTGCTCCTTAAATATACCTTATCGCATTTATCATACATATTTTAATTGTGTGATTAGGTATTTGTTTTCTCCACTAGACTAAGATCTTTGGAAACAGCGTAATATGTCTTTAAATTTCCAGTGCTTGTCATGGTCCCTCATACATAGCTGGAATGCAATACATTTGTTATATAAATAAATAAATGAATGGATATACTTGTAATATAACATTACTACTATAAACGCTTATACAGCACTATGTGCCATACATTGTTCTAAACACATTAACTCATTTAATCCTCCAACAACCCTGGGAATTAGCAATGAATGAATATGAAATCCATATATGTGAATCAATTAAGTGAACCAAATATGCGAGTAGTTTTCTACTTTCATAATTTAAGAACCACCTCTTTAGAAATGATTGTTATGTTTGTATTACTAATAAAAGTAAGTTAAAGAAGACATATCAGATTATTGTTGTTGTGTACCATTGAGTCGATTCTGACTCATAGTGACCCTATAGGACAGAGTAGAACTGCCCCGTACGGTTTCCAGAGTGGCTGGTGGATTGGAACTGCCAACCTTTTGGTTAGCAGCCTGAGCTCTTAACCACTTCACCATCAGGGCTCCAGTATCAGATTATTAGTTAACTATATATAATCATGAGAGTTATATATAGAACTATATACATGTGTGTTGTATATATATGTTGTTGTATTTGTTAGATGCTGTCGAGTGGGTTCCCACTCATAGCGACCCTATGTACAAGAGAACAAAACACTGCCCGGTCCATCCTCACAATCATTGCTATGTCTGAGCCCATTGTTGTAGCCACTGTGTCAGTCCATCTCATCAATGGTCTTCCTCTTTTTCGATGACCCTCTGCTTTACCAAGCATGATGTCCTTCTCCAGGGACTGATCCCTCCTGATAACACGTCCAAAGTATGTGAGAAGTCTCGCCATCCTTGCTTCCAAGAAGCACTCTGGCTGTATTTCTTCCAAGACAAACTTGTTTGTTCTTCTGGCAGTTGTCATGGATTGAATGTGTCCCCCCAAAATATGTGTCAAATTGACTAGGCCGTGATTCCTAGTATTGTGTGATTGTCCACCATTATGTCATCTGATGTGATTTTCTTACGTGTTGTAAATCCTATCTCTATGATGTTAATGAGGCAGGATTAGAGGCAGTTATGTTAATGAGGCAGGGCTCAATCTACAAGATTAGGTTGTGTTTTAAGTCAATCTCTTTTGAGATATAAAAGAGAGAGGTGAGCAGAGGACAGGGGGACCTCATACCACCAAGAAACAAGAGCCAGAAGAATAGGGCATCCTTTGAACCTGGGGGCCCTGTGCCAAGAAGCTCCTAGACGGGGGGAAGATTGATGACAAGGACCTTCCCGCAGAGCCGACAGGGAGAGAAACCTTCCCCTGGAGCTGGCACCCCAAATTCAGACTTCTAGCCTCCTAGACTGTGAGAGAATAAATTTGTTTGTTAAAGCCATCCACTTGTGGTATTTCTGTCATAGCAGCACTAGATAACTAAGACAAAAGTCCATGGTATATTCAATATTCTTGGCCAACACCATAATTCAAAGGCGTTAATTCTACTTCGGTCTTCCCTTATTCATTGTCCAGCTTTACATGCATATGAGGCGGTTGAAAATATCATGGCTTGGGTCAGGCATGCTTTATTCCTTAAAGTGACATCTTTGCTTTTTAACACTTTAAAGAGGTCTTTTGCAGCAGATTTGCCCAATGTAATGCATCGTTTGATTTCCTCACTGCTGCTTCCATGGGCATTGACTGTGGATCTTAGTAAAATGCAATCTTTAGCAACTTTAATATTTTCTCCATTTATCATGACATTGCTTATTGGTCCAGTTGTGAGGATTTTTGTTTTCTTTATGTTGAGGTGTAATCCATACTGAAAGCTGTAGTCTTTGATATTCATCAGTAAATGCTTCAAGTCCTCTTCACTTTCAGCAAGCAAGGTTTTGTCATCTGCATTTTGCAAGTTGTTAACGAGTCTTCCACTAATCCTGATGCCACGTTCTTCTTTATATAGTCCATCTTCTCAGATTATTTGCTCAGCATACAGACTGAATAAGTATGGTGAAAGGATACAATCCTGACACACACCTTTCCTGATTTTAAACCACGCAGTATCCCCTTGTTCTGTTCGAATGACTGCCTCTTGGTCTATGTACAGGTTCTGCATGAGCACAATTAAGTGTTCTGGAATTCCCATTCTTCGCAATGTTAGCCATAATTTGTTATGATCCACACAGTTGAATGCTTTCGCGTAGTCAATAAAACATAGATAAATATCTTTCTGGTGTTCTCTGCCTTCAACCAAGATTCATCTGACATCAGCATTATGTCCCTTGTCCGCATCCTCTTCTGAATCCGGATTGAATCTCTGGCAGTTCCCTGTTGATGTACTGCTTCAGCTGCTTTTGAATGATCTTCAGCAAAGTTTTACTTGCATGTGATATTAATGATATTGTTCGATAATCTCTGCATTCTGTTGGATCACCTTTCTTTAGAGTGGGCACAAATATGGATCTCTTCTAGTCGGTTGACCAGGTAGCTGTCTTCCAAATTTCTTGGCATAGACAAGTGAGTGCTTCCAGCTGGAAACAGGGCTATAGCCTAGAAGAGGGATTAGGTCTAAGGATTTGAAGCCTGTTAAGTTCTGATTCTGGTTATTTCTGTAAGATGAGAGATTGCCAATTAAGAGATGGAGAATGGCAATGGCACTCTCATATGCTGCTTACAGGAGGTGAATTGGTACAATATTTTTGGAGGGGAATTTGGAAATACTCATCAACATTTAAAATATGCATAGCTTTTGAATGTATCATGTCCTTCCACAACTCATCGGGTCTTCGGTTATTAGTGTTTCAGTGCATCAAATCTATTCTTGAGATGGTCTCTATTGGTTAAGAGCTCTGCTGCTAACCAAAAGATCAGCAGTTAGAATCTACCAGCGGCTCCTTGGAAACCCTATGGGGCAGTTCTAGTCTGTCCTATAGGTTCGCTATAAGTTGGAATCGACTCTACGGCAATGTGTATACTCAAGGTTGTACTTTGGCTCTTGTGGTATTGTTCTTATTTTCTTCAGCTTCAACTTGAACTTACATATGAGCAATTGATGGTCTGTTCCACAGTCAGCCCCTGGCCTTATTCTGACTGATGATATTGAGCTTCTTCATTGTGTCTTTCCACAGATGTAGTCGATCTGACTCCCATGTATTCCATCCAGTGAGGTCCATGTGTATAGTCGCCGTATGTATTGTTGGAAAAGGTATTTGCAATGCATAAGTCATTGGTCTTGCAAAATTCTGTAATGCGATCTCCAGTGTCATTTCTATTACTGAAGCCATATATTTCAACTACATCTTCTGTTTCCAACTTTCACATTTCAACACCAGTAATTATCATTGCATCTTTATTGCATCAATTTCAGACTGCAGAAGTCGGTAAACAATCTTCAGTTTCTTCATCTTTGGCATTAGTGGTTGGCGTATAAATTTGAATACTAGTCGTATTAACTGCTCTTTCTTGTAGGAGTATGGCTATTATTCTATCACTGACAGCGTTGTACTTCAGAATAGATCTTGAAATGTTCTTTGTGACAGTGATTGCAACCCCATTCCTCTTCAATTTATCATTTCCGGCATAGTAGACCATATGATTGTCCAATTCAAAATGGTCAATACCAGTTCATTTCAGGTAACTAATGCCTAGGATATCTATCTTCAAGCATTTCATTTTTGATGACTTCCAATTTTCCTAACTTCATACAGCATACATTCCACATTTTGATTATTAATGAATGTTTGCAGATATTTATTCTCATTTTGAGTCGTGCCACATCAGCAAATGAAGGTCCCAAAAGCTTTACTCCTTCCGCATCATTAAGATCGACTCTACTTTGAGGAGGCAGCTCTTCCCTAGTTGTATTTTGAGTGCCTTCCAACCTGAGGGGCTCATCTTCCGGCACACTATCAATGTTCTGCTGCTATTCAAGACAGGAACGAAAGAAAATACCAAAAGGGATGTCAGAAGAGACTCTGAAACGTGCTCTTAAATGTAGAGTAGCTAAAGTGAATTGAAGAAATGAGGAAGTAAAAGGGCTGACCAGAAGATTTCAAAGGGCAACTTGAGAAGACAAAGTAAAGTATTATAATGAAATGTGCAAAGACCTGGAGTTAGAAAACCAAAAGGGAAGGACATGCTCAGCATTTCTCAAACTGAAAGAACTGTAGAAAAAATTCAAACCTTGAGTTGCAATTGTGAAGGATTCTGCAGGCAAGATATTGAATGATACAGGAAACAGCAAAAGCACATGGAAGGAATACACAGAGACACTGTACCAAAAAGAATTGGTCGATGTTCAACCATTTCAAGAGGTAGTGTATGATTGAGAACCAATGGTATTAAAGGAAGAAGTCCAAGCTGCACTGAAAACATGGGCGAAAACAAGGCTCCAGGAATTGATGGAATACCAATTGAGATGTTTCAACAAATGCATGCAGCACTGGAAGTGCTCACTTGTCTATGCCAAGAAATTTGGAAGACAGCTACCTGGCCAAATGACTGGAAGAGATCCATATTTGTGCCCATTCCGAAGAAAGGTGATCCAACAGAATGTGGAAATTATCAAACAACATCATTAATAACACACACAAGTAAAATTTTACTGAAGGTAATTAAAAAAAATAGTTGTAGCAGTACATCCACAGGGAACTGTCAGAAATTTAAGATGGATTCAGAAGAGGATGTGGAACAAGGGATATCATTGCTATGCAAACCTGGGTTTTATTGACTATGCAAAAGCATTCAACTGTGTGGATCATAGCAAATTGTAGCTAACATTGTGAAGAATGGGATTCCAGACCACTTAATTGTGCTCATGCAGAACCTGTACATAGACCAAGAGGCAGTCATTCAAACAGAACAAGGGGATACTGCATGGTTTAAAATCAGAAAAGGTGTGTGTCAGGGTTGTATCCTTTCACCATACTTATTCAGTCTGTATCTGAGCAAATTATCCAAGAAGCCGGACTATGTGAAGAAGAACAGCATTAGGATTGGTGGAAGACTCATTAACAACTTGTAAAATGCAGATGGCACAACCTTGCTTGCTGAAAGTGAAGAGGACTTGAAGCACTTACTGATGAATATCAAAGACTACAGCCTTCAGTATGAATTACACCTCAATATAAAGAAAACAAAAATCCTCACAACTGGACCGATAAGCAATGTCATGATAAATGGAGAAAATATTAAAGTTGCCAAAGATTTCATTTTACTTGGACCCACAGTCAAAGCCTATGGAAGCCACAGTAAAGAAATCAAATGACATATCACACTGGGAAATCTGCTGCAAAATACCTCTTTAAAATGTTAAAAAGCAAAGATGTGACTTTGAGGACTAAGGTGCATCTGACCCAAACCATGGTATTTTCAGTCGCCTCATATGCATGCAAAAGCTGGACAACGAATAAGGAAGACTGAAGAAGAATAGTTGCATTTGAATTATGGTGTTGGTAAAGAATATTGAATATACCATTGACTGCCAGAAGAACAAACAAATCTGTCCTGGAAGAAGTACAGCCAGAGTGCTCCTTAGAATTGTGGATGGCTAGACTTTATCTCACGTACTTTGGACATGTCATCACGAGGGACCAGTCGCTGGAGAAAGACATCATGCTTGGTAAAGTAGAGGGTCAACGAAGAAGAGGAAGACTCTTGAAGAAATGAAATGACACAGTTGCTGCAACAGTTGCCTCAGACGTAGCAATGATTGTGAGGATGGCACAGGACCTGGCAGTGTTTCGTTCTGTTGTACGTAGGATTGCAACTTATTGTCACCTAACAACAAAAACATAGCTTTTGAAATATTCTGTTCTTGGAATTTATCTTATAGAAATATTTTCATATACAAATGCAACATATATACAAGACTGCTCATTGCTGTATAGTAATGGCAAAAGATTGGAGTCTACCTAATTATCCATCATTGAATGATTCATCTAGTTAGCCCCTACTCTTTCCTTAGATCTCAGCTCAATTGTTACTTTCTCAGAGAAGTGACAGGGAAGTCTTTTCAGAATAACTGAGGTCCCTTTATCATATGTGTCTCTAGATACACTATATATGACTTTAGTGGAGGAAGCAAGAAATTAAAAATGAGAAAAGGATGGCAAAACGTGATGTATGAGTTCAGATATACCTGAAGGGTATTCGTTCTCATCATTCTTCTTGGTCTATATTGACTACCTGCTTCAATTGCTTTTAAGTTTACTTGTGGTTGGTTCTTTGTAGATGTCTGTCATGCACAACCATAAGAGAATCCTGAAATCATTAGCAAATTGGGACTCTTTCAGTATCATCATACCATCTCAGTTTGGACAAGTTCCTTTCAACAAGCGTTTATTGAGAACTTTAGTACATACCGAGTTCTGTTTGAGGCCCTGGGAGCAATGACCTTACCTACCTCCCACCTTTTCTACTTTTACATCTTTTCTGTTCTCTTACTCAGTGCAAGCTCTGCCTATCACTGTGATTTTCAATCCTCTGAGCATCAGAATAACCCAAGAAGTTTAAGAAAATACCGATGTGGGAATTTCACCCCCAGAGATTCTGACTCTGCTGGTCTAGGGTCAGACCCAAGCACAGGTCTATTTCAGAAGTTCCCCAGGTGATGCTAATGTGCAGGCAGCAAGGAGGTTCATCACCTTTAAACAGACACTCGGAGAAATGGAGAAGGCCCAACTTCTGGAAATCAAGGCCTGACTGGTTCCAATGACACTTTCCCTATGACTGGTCTCTGAGATATTGTCAGACCTACTTCTTTTAAGAACGTAGAGGCTAAAGGCAGAAAGCCTTCAGAAAGCTACTGCTGAAGCATCAACCCTAAATTAGGGCTGATGATTTCGAACAGAGCACTTGGATGTAGGAAATAATTTATTACCTGTAAAGCTGGTTTAGAAGCAGTCCTTCATGGAGAAGAAGAGTAGACTAAATGCCTGTGGAGACCTATTCTAACCCTCAAATTCTATTCTCTGTGGCTCACATGTCTCAAAAAGACTTTAAGAACAAGCAAATGTCATTTTAGGAGTGTAATGTATGGGAAACCTAAGGCCCTGGAAGGTTTGTTGTCGTCGTTGTGCGCCATCAAGTTGATTCTGACTCATGGCGACCCTATATGGCAAAATAGAACTGCCCCAGAGGGTTTCCTAGACTATAATCTTTATGGGTACAGATCACCAGATCTTTTCTTCAGCAGAGCCACTGGGTGGGTTTGAATTGCCAACCTTTTGGTTAGCAGCGGAGTGGTTGGCCGTTGCACCACCAGGGCTCCTTTTGGCACAGTCTAGCTGCAGAGAAGTAGCCTCCAGGACTCCTGACTCTCAAACTCCAAAGATTACCACCAGTTGAGGAGACCGAAGCAGAAGAACCAATTCCTAGTCCTGGCTCAGCTGCTACAGATAGATGCATGGTCCTGTTAAATAACAACTGCACTCAGGGACTCGGTGTCCTCAAAAACCAAAAAACAAACCCATTGCTGTCAAGTCATAGCGACCATATAGGACAGAGTAGAACTGCCCCATGCAGTTTCCAAGGAGCAGCTGGTGGATTTGAACTTCCAAGCTTTTTGACTAGCAGCTGTAGCTCTTAACCACTGCACCACCAGGGCACCAGTTGGTTTCCTCAGGAGAAGTAAATGAACTAGATGGTCTAGCTAGACCCCTTCAGCTTTAACAAATGACACTAGGTGGCACTCATGTAACTCCAATGGGGAGCAGTTGGAGCAAGTTGGCTGCCAGGCTCCTTCTGTCCCTTAAAAGACACAGGGACCTGCCAGGTCCCCTTCCCAGGGGCAACTAGGGAAATAATGCACTTTTAGGAAGGCTGCTTGGGACATCTTTTACCAACATGAGCTTTTGAATCTGTGGATGCCCTGTTGTATGTTACCAGCTGCTTTCACTAATTATGTACATTTGATTTCATGTTCTTCTCCTTTTTACTGTATCAAATTTTTAAAATATTATAAAGAAAGAACTTTTTTTTATGACTTAACTACGTTTGTAATGTCCAGACACATGTCTTTGTGTGACATAAAAGCATGTGGTATTACATTAGGGTATGAAGCTCTTCCAGTCACCTGCCATTGCATGAGTAACTTACAGGAAGAGAGACATCTACTGCTGCATTTCAAGCAAATGGGACTTTACCCTTTAATGAGTCACCACTGGACAAGGTCAACCAGATGTAGTTCTTGTTCACAGCCCTGCTCCCCACAGCTGGTTTGTGCTGGAGTCTAAAGTTCCCAGGGGGATTCATTCTGGTCCAGGTTCATTTTAGGAATCCAATCTGGCTCAACCTAGGCTTCAGAACAAGACCCCCGAGATAGGGGAGTGGGGTCCTCCATGGTCAGGATATATTCCCAGGAGTGCCACTTTTGTCATTAGGCAAAAGTTGTCCCTGTCATCTGCCAGATGCTTTTCCTTCAATTAAGGACCCAGGAGTAACATCTAAGAATTTGGCAACAAAAACAAACATAGAAGAATTGAGTTTAAGGTCTAACTCTGTGAGATCTGAAAAGAGATTTTAAAAGTTTTATATTGCTAATTCACTTGGGGAGTAAAAGGTGGGTTTCATTGACTTCACCACAGGTCAATTTTAAGGGCATTTGAGTTACATGAACTTCCTGGGTTGAAGGACATTCACAGCTTCCACACCTAGGGGTGGGATGTGGTGTTAGGGTTAGGGGATGACTGTACATATGAGTATATACAGGTAAAAGACTAGAAAGATCTGAAACCAAAATATTAATAGCAATAGTGTGCTGGATGACTTTTATTGCCATCTGTATATTTTTCAAATTTTATTTAAAACATGAATTTGTTTTGTGATTTATTAGTTCAAAAGTTATTTCAAAAAATAAAGAAGGGAAAGAAAAAATGATTAGCAGACTTTCAGCAAAGAAACAACAATTACCATAAATGAATTATTTATGTAAAATAGCTAGTGAGATTTCAAAAGGAGATTATAGAATTTCTCTTAGATGTGGAAATTACTAGACTCTGCTCTGATCTGTTGATAGCAAAGGAATGCCTGAAATTATCTGACCGGCATTATTAAGATTGTCCTAAACATATACAGAAGGAAGTCTTACAATGAGAGTGGGATACAAATAAAAAAATTTTATAATTCTCTTCTTTGATCAAAATGAAATAATTTAAGTATGAGATTGCTTTTCTCGATTGTGACATTTCTACTTTTTAGCTTTGTGCCAATTCCTCAAAGCTTGGCAGATATACAACTAGGGCTTCTTTTAGCAATTTTCGTTGTCACTCATTCCTCTTAATATGCATAAGGTAAATAGCACTGCACTGGGCTAGGAAAATATTTGGAGGAAGGGTAAATAGCTTTAGCACAAAATAGCTGTAAGCACAGTATTCTGGATTTCAGTTTTTCCATTTGCAAAATGAAGCATAGATGCTGTCACTATCCCTACCAGCTGGATTACTATGAGGATAAAAGGAGATAATGTATGTGACAAAACTTAGAAAAAGAAAAAAGTATAAATGCTCCATAGGTGAGTTCTCTGGGAAGCAGATGGTGAAATGGAGTTTGGAATGCTAATTTTTTTTTTTTTTTTTTTTTTTTGGAGGGAGTGACACCTGTAAAGGAAAAGAAAGGGGGGCAGGTAGTAAGCAGGATTGGGCAGGGGGAGTTATCAGACTGCAGTGCTTTCTCTGCTAGCCCAACAGGGAGCACTAGAGCAAGGTAGCCAGTTCAAGGAGTCCTCATTGGGTGGGAATGGTAAGTACCTTGTACCATTACCTTGCTCAGTCATTGGTTGGGGACTGCCCTATGAAGAGCATGACCTCGGCTCCAGTGCGGAGCAGATCTTGAAGGAGCTAATAGCTGGAAGTTGTCAGGTAACCACACTCCTCAAAGCTGGGTAGCTAGTCCTTTCTTGAAGGGGGATCTGAGTGACACATCTCTTGTCTGCCACAACTGGCCACTAATGTGACTCTACCTCGGGTTACTACTTGAGACAATTATAGATTATATTTCAAGATTTTGAGTTTCCTCTCTGTGACCACAAACTTCTGTCCTTTGATCTTGCCCACTCCCTCTGTCCTGCTGAACATACTCCTCCCTCCCTCCCTCCATGACCCCAATCCTTCCATCCTTCCCTGTCTTCACAGTCCATAATCTTCTGATTTCTCTTGCCTCCCTATCAGGGCTCACCAGTTGCCCCCTCTTGCTCCTCTTGATCCTTTGACTGTCTCTCATTTTTGTTGGACTGATTCCTATTTCTGGGTCATCCCATGGTCTGCTGTCTTCCCTCTGACTCTTGAGTGAGTGAGCCATACTGGAGAAATCCACGTACATCTGCTGAAGGGTAAGCTGCACTGCCACACCAGCCAATTTCATCATGGCTGTTACTGTTGCAATCCTTTTATCTAGTTCTTATTGACTCCCTATTCCAATTACATGGCATTTAATTTGTAGGATATAACTGGCATTTGTCTCATACTACCTTGTGCTGCAGATATCTATGTACCTGAAATAGTCATTTCTGCTCTTGTCTCTCCAACTTTATATGGTAATTCTTGAGAGCTGTACTATGGCTTGTGCTACTCTGACTCCTGTTCAATACCCAGTACAGGGCCATGAATTTATTGTTGCATTGTTGTTAGGTGCTGTCGACTCAGTTTGGACTCATAGTGACCCCATGCACAACAGAATGAAACACTGCCCAATCCTGCACCATCCTCATGATTGTTGTTATGCTTGAGCCTATTGCTGAATGCCACTGTATCAATCCATCTTCTTGAGGGTCTTCCTCTTTTTCACTGATCCTCTACTTTACCAAGCGTGATGTCCTTTTACAGGGACTGATCCCGCCTGATAATATGTCCAAAGTATGTGTAAGTGTAATAAGTATGAACTTATTAGGCACTCAGAAATTATTGAACAATAATTGAATGAAGAAAAACTAAATTTGTTGAATGCCTATTTCAGGCTAGGGATAGTGTCAATACTTTTTATATGTTCTCACTTAATCTTTAACCTTCATAGCACTTCCATTTTGTAGGTTTAATTACTCCCATTTTATAGATTTACTTGTTGCTTGACTATCTCTTGCTACTAAATGTAAGTTTCTTGAGGGCAAATATCACATCTGATTTATTTTTCTAGCTTTCTATCTCCACTTCCAGGCACTGCCTGACATAGGTGGTGCTCAATAAATGTTCGATGAGGGATCAAATAAGTGACAGAGTCAACAAATGAAGAGGCAATGTCAAGACTCAAACCTAGGTCAGCCCAGCTCCAAAGCCTGTACATTTTGTGCTGTGCACATGGCCCTCTCTAAATTAAATGTGGTCAACTGTTCAAGGCCTCACAACAGTTTAATGAACAAATTTGCATTAGAAGAAAATGTTCCTCCATGCCATATTTCAATCAAAATGGTGACAGAACTTAGAGTTACTTGTCACTTGCTTTATTTACTTCTGAAGAACGTGTCCAATATCACAGGAAGAACAATTAGCTAAGTCATGAATTGTGTTTCCTCTTCAAATGTATGACTGTAATTGTTTTTTTACCTAATTGTTTCTTTACTTTGATTTGAGGTCATCAGTGACTCAAAAAATGGTACTGTGTTTGGTACCATTTGGATACCGTTTGAATTTCATAAGCCACCTATTTCTTACCAGGAAAGCAACATTAGCCAACATTTGCATGTGCTAACACTGGTGTCAAAATTCTAAATAATGAGTTAAACAAAATGCCATTTAGCAGAAAATGATAATTAAACTATTAATCTTTTCTGCTAGAATTTGGCTCTTAGTCAACTGATACCATTTGATAGTAGTGTGAATGATGTGACAAGCATCAGAAATAAGTTTCTAGACAGCTCACTGGTCCCAACAGTATGCAGATCTTTGAACCATATGTTGATAATTGATCAATAGGGTTGAGATCCCAGAATTTCCATTCCCGCCATTACTTGTAATGCAATCAAGTAACCATGAATGCATTTTAGAGGTTAATGAGACCTTCATTCATAAAGCCTTTTAAGAACCTTTCAGTGTAAATGCCACGTATTTTACATTTTGTGATTATAGACGGAAATATATTCCTGATCACTTTGGATTGCTCCATGATAGTTCTAATGGTTCCTCAGCTTATGCATCTTTCAAAAATACTCACAATATTGCCGAGGAGAATTAAACAAATATGTTCTTTTGAAATAGATGTGCATTAACCAATTGGAAGCATATATTGAAAGTTTCTGCCCAAGCAACGAAACTGAAACAATCTGGCAAATGAGGCGGTTGAACTAACTGATCTTTAAGGCTGCTTTCAGTTATGGGGGGGCGGGAAACTATGGTTCTAAACCTGAAAATGTTTAGCCAATGTTAAAACCAGTTATTCATACCTTATAGGGTAAATTATTGTCGATTAATATAACTCAAATCTGAAGGGAAGTAAGCAACTTTATGGGAATTCATCTTTTTTTTTTTAAATTAACTCATCATTCCATCTATATGTTCAATATAAGTGGTCATAATCTAACAAGAGCTTCTAACTAAAGGAAGAGGTATTTCAGAAATGTTTTTCCTTATGTTTTCACAAAGGTGGTGACAGAATTTCAAAACTCAGCTGTGTTTTCCACAGTTATAATTTTGTACCATATTTATATGAAAAAAAAGAGCTGGCTATTGTAGCACTTCTCCAGATCATATTAATATCTTGCATTCAAATCGTGATTTACAGTTTACAAATTTCTTCTTCAGCTCTTTGACCCCCTATCACATTCACCACACCGGCTCTTCTAAAGCTTCTATCACTCTTTAAGCACACTCGTCCCCTTGTCCCCTCAGTTGCCACATTTGATCCCCTCAGTGGCCCTGAGGAATGAATTTGGCAGGTGTTCTCAGTCAGAGATGAGAAAGCTCGAGAAATGAAGAAACCACCTGGTGGGTGGTGATGCCTCAAATTACTACCTAGATTGTGTCTGTATGGCTATTTTGAAGAAAGTTTTTGAATGGAAAGGAATCATGTAGGTAACTGAAAATAACTGAAATCATTTTAGAAAAGTTGATCATTGATAGATGCATTTCAAGACTATTTTCTCACCCACAAAGATCCACATGATTTCTAAACAAACTTAATATCTTTTGACATGTACTCTTCCTGCTGTGATGTAAATAGGTCACTCAGGTGAGTCTGGGTTTGGACACTGCTGACTTCCTGACTGTGTGATATGTGTGGATGGATATAGTGTTTGGCGTACAGTAAGAACTGAATAAATATTTACTGAATTAATAAATCTGCTTTCAAATTTTAATAAGGCCCCTTCTTTAATAAGCTATGTCTTTGGCACAATTTTCTTGGAAAGGAATAAGGCAACACATAGCCAACATAAGAACCATTGGGATGTCTGTGTGATATGCTATGATTCAGGAATTTTACTGTAAGGAATTTTTCATAAGAACTAATGCTATAGGAGTAAAAGGTATATCCTTAGGATGTTCTCAGTATTATCTATCACAGCCAAAATATTGAAACAATCTCAAAGCCCAGGATTTATTGTCTGTGAAAAATACTATTTTTTGGCTGTTCAGCATGTTTCTCCCTGTCACTTCTTTCATCCTTCCTAAGTGTAGGGGTAGGCACAGGACCCAGGTGACCAATCAGATCGTCTCAGCTCCACTGGCCACAGTGATTGTTTTAGCGATGAGCCAATAAAAGCCTTTCATACTACCTACCATTAGAATTAGTTGAGAAGACCTCCTCTTGCTTCTAGCATCAAGGGACTGGAAAAATATAACCCTAGTGTTTTCAGCCAAGGAGTCCCTGGGTGGTGTGAGCAGTTAATGCACTTGGCTGCTAACCAAAAGGTTGAAGGTTTGATTCCACCCAGAGACACCTCAGAGGAAAGCCCTGGTGATCTACTTCCAAAGAATCAGCCATTGAATACTCTATGGAGCACAGTTCTGCTCTGACACACGTGAGGTTGCAATGAGCTGGAGTTGACTTGACAGCAACTGTCTTTTTTTTTAAAACCTAGAAGTGGAATTGCTCAGCCATAGCTTGTACTTATGTTTAGCTTTGGCAAATACTGCCCAAAATACTGCCCAAAATACTACCCAAAATACTGACAAACAATTGTTCAAAATAGTTTAACACTCCCACTAGCAATGTATGAGACATCTGGCTGCTCCTCATCCTCACCAACACTTGGTGTTTTCTCTGATGTTTAATATACATAAAATAATTTCATAAACCATATATCACCTTCAAATGCGTTTCCCAATTTTATTAGTTTGTCTTGTTCCAGAGTAATTTAAGGTGACTTGAAGGTAACACTGTGAATGCCACTCCACTACATGCAGCATCTCTTCAGACTGTTGCTGCCCCCTGGAGCAGCCTTAATTATGTCTTTGTTCATCCAAAAAAAAGTAAGCCCAAGAACCAAAATGAATTAAATTTTCCTAATTTTACTTGAGTGTTTCTCAGAAATGCTAATTACGCCCTTTAGTTCTACAGACAGCAGAGACAAAGTCCTCCCAATCTGTAGAACCTAGAGAAGCTCAGCTCTATACCACAGGCCAGGAAATTTTCACCAGCAGCAAATACACTCACTTGAAATGCAAATTTAATTTCCCATGCAAAGTTAGAAACCCAAACATTAAGAACAGAATTGATCCTAATTCTTTTGTCTCTCCTGCCTGACTTCTCTACCTCTGACTTTCTGGGCTCTTTTGAGTAGTTCTACTGGTTTCTTTTTGAGAATAAGAGAAATTTTGCCAAGGAGAGAGGAGGGAAAATGCCTATACTAACAATGGCTATGGTTATTAGTAGATCAAGCACAAACATGGGTCTATTCTGTGATGTGACAAAAATGCTCAAGGGCTGGAAACTCTTAATGATTGATGGTCGTCTTCCTCCTCACTCTCTGCAGTTCCTTACCCTAACCTTCCCTTATTGCCTCAGTCTCCACTTCCATTTGGTTTAAATCAATGGGGTTGTGATATGTTACCCTGATTTATACAAACCCACTTGCATAGAGAGTATGACAGTCCTGAGATCCCATTTTAATTTATTAACAAAACATACATTTATAAAATCCCTTCTATATGCCACACCTTGAGAACCCAGGGGTAAATAAGAGCCAAGCTCTGCCTGTAAATAGCTCACAATCTAGTAGGGAGATAGTTATGTACGTATCTGGCTATAAGTGCTAAACAATGCTTAGGGGACGCTGAGCTTCTGTTAAGGTGATGGAAAATTTGGGAATGGTTAATGGTGATGGTTGAACAACACGATGGGCATAATTAATGTCTCTGAATTGCACATGTGAAGATTGTTGAAATGGCAAGTGTTTTGCTACCTATATACGAGGGTAAGTCAAAAAGTATTTGCTACTAGGGTTCCAGTTCATACATGCACAGGTTTGTTCCAAACAAAACTTGTTTAAACATGTCTCTGTGATCAGTGGAGGGCTTCAGACAAGTTCTCTCAGTAATATACTTGTCTTAGTCTTGTTAGGGTGCCTTCAAAAAAAAAAAGATACTTTTTGTGCCATGGAAAAAACGATTTTGAGGTTAGGGTTAATATCAAATTTCTAACAATTCTCAAGTAGACGTCTTCCCAAATCATTGAAACTTTGCAGCAAGTTTATGGGAATGCTGCCCCACATAAAACAATAGCTTTTAGATGGATGGACCATTTTAAGCATAGTCAGGAAGACCTCTAAGTTAAGCCAAGACAGGGAAGACAGCTGAGAAGTTTATGGCGACTGTTTTTTGGGATTCCAAAGAGGTAATCTTGATAGATTTTCTCAAAGGACACAGGACGATTACGGGGGCTTATTATGAAGAAGTTTTAAGAAAATTGAAAACTGCAGTGGTGAGAAAAGGGCCAGGAAATTTGCCCCAAGGAATTTTTTTTTTATCACGACAATGCCCCTGCTCATTTTTCTAGGGTAGGAAGGGCTGTCCTAGAGAATTTCTTTGGGAAACCTTACCCCATTCACACTACAGCCCTGATCTTGCCCCTTCAGACTTCTTTTTGTTTCCAAAACTCAAAGAACACTTAAAAGGAACACAATTTGAGTCCCTCAAGGATGCCAAAACTGCCATTTTGACATGGAGTAAATTGAAGAGGGCGGAATTCTTCGGGGAAGGGTTAGAGAGATGGAAACACCGCCTTCAGAAGTGTGTAGTCCTAGATGGAGGATATGCTGAGAAATAATAGCTTCACATTTTTATATTTTTGTTTAATAAAGGTTTCTATGATTTTGTAGAAAACTTTTTGACTTACCTTGGTACATTTACCACAATAACAATAATAATAATAAAAATTTAAGGTGCTAAAATAGCAATAATAAACAGAGCATTATGGAAATATAAAAGGACTTTACTTTGTTACACAAGTGGATGTGGGACAAATAAAAAGAAATATACTTTATTCTCTCTCCTACTGCAGCTTCATTTTACTTCATTACATTTTACAGTAATTTATTCAAGTGGAAAGAAAACCAGATTCATGTAAATGTTTGAATGTAGCATCTAAGATCTATGATGGAAAATGTTAATCTCTTATATTCTTATTTTTATTTTATTTTATTTTACAGTTCTTCCTGGAAATCACTTATGACTTTATGACTCCTTGACTCAGCTCGTGAGCTGTCTTCCATTTGGTCACCTCTGACTGACACATATTTCCATCAGGCTCAGATTTTTGTCTTTTCAGTGTTTCTCCTTCATTTTTTTCCCTTGTTTTTCTTTTAATTTTTTTTCTTTTGGTTTCTTCTTTTTTGTCTGATTGTCTTGTTTTGTTTCTGCAGAGCATCCTTCCCAAACCTCTGTTGCAATGACTTTTGTTGCCACTTTTCCTGTCTTCCATCTAGCTGCCTTCTAAGATCTTGCACTTGTTTTCTGGAGGACTTTCATAGGTGTTCATTTTTTCCAACTTAGCTTATGTTGTCTGATCATCTCTATTCCTTAACTCTGGTTTAAAATGAGCCTGGCCCTCATATAGCATGGAGGATGAGCTGCTCACCCCTGCTTCCGGTCCGCCTTCACCCAGACTCAGAGGCTTATCCACACAAGCTGTCCATCAGCCTTCCCTTGCACGTGTCCATCCCACTCTTTCCATCTCTGCTGCATTGGCTTATTACATACATTTGATAAGAATTTAGTGGACATTTTCTCCCTATTCCTCCCTACGTGCAAAAAAAAAAAAAAGACTGTCACTGTGACAGATTGTTACAATCCCAGACGTTAAAGTATGCAGGAAATAACTAGAGTCTTTTAAATGCAGATTTCTAGGCCCCACTCCTGGAGATTTTGATTTAACAGCTCTGGACCAGGGCCCAGGAATCTGCATTTAACAATCAACCCAGTTGATTCTGACGGAGATGGTTCTTGGACCTCATTTGAGAAACCTCATCTTGATGTAAAGCCTTTAATGTACTCTCATTTAAAAGCTACACAAATAATCTATACAACCGAGAGGATGCAAATCTCTGCCTGCCTTTCCTGCAGACTGGCATTTCCAGCCTTCTCTTCAGCTGTTCTTTTTAAGTAAAGCACTGGCTGACTCTGGCATTTCTGGGCCTGGCTGCTTTTCCTTCTCCTCCTCCTTTTTCCTTTCTACTTTTTATTATGAAAAATTTCAAACACACACAAAGAGAAAGTAGTGTAATGAACCCCCAAAAACCAAAAAACGAACAAACAAAAAAACCCAAATCCATTGCCATCAAGTCAATTCCAACTTATAATGACCCTACAGGACAAAGTAGAACTGCACCATACAGTTTCAAAGGAGCGCCTGGTGGATTTGAACTGCCAGCCTTTTGGTTAGCAGCCATAGCTCTTAACCACTACACCACCAGGGTTTCTAGTGAACCCCTAGGTAATAATTATCTAGCCTTCACAAGTACCAATATTTTGCTAATTTTGTTTCATCTATCACCCCATCACCTTTTCATTGTTAATTTATTTATTAATTTGTTTTCCTGCTGGCATATTTCAAAGTAAATGCTAAATCATTTCACTCATAAATACTTGAGAATTTAGTCTGACTTAAATAAAAAATCATAACCACAATCCTATTATCACACCAAATTAACAATAATTCCTAGTATCACCTAACTCCCAGTTTATTTAAATACCCCCATTGGTTTGATGTCTCTTAATCCTTTCTAATCCAGGGTGCTGTTGTCTTTTGGCTGTCCCCAGTAGACTTCTTGTTCCCTACATTCTCTTTATTCCTATGCTTCATTGGGACTGAGAGGCCTGGACTTCTCAAACAATATTCTAGTTTCTCTAGAGACTTTGACTTGGACCACTGACAGAGAAATCTTTATTAAATCCTTGAAAATGATATTATTCCAGAGACACACAAGGGAGATGAGTGATGAGAAGAGGAGGTGCTGTTATGAAAGTGTCCCCAGGACATTAGGTTTATCACAGAATCCTTTCCGTGAGCCAGTTAATCATCTCCATTTTACTTTCAGAGGGGATATTTGACCCCATGGAATTAGGATTTCTTTCCTACTTTTGCCAAACTGCTAAAGCCAATGCATATTCAAGTGAAACCTTATACAAATTTGGGTCTCGGCTAACCACAGAGGACCTTCTCTGCCTGAGTTATTGCTCCTAAAGCCTGTACATAGCTGTCTCTGGAGAGGGCAGAATCAGGGCCAAGTTTCCTGGATGTGCTGCAGCCAGCCTTCCAAGGATGTGGTTGATCCCAGAAAATGCACAGCTAATTTACAAGAGCCTATGAAGAAGGCAGCTGCTTTGAGGATAACATATTGAGGATTCCAGAGGTCAAGAACTCTCCTCCAGATGGGAGACTCTCACTGGTGTGAACTGAAGAAGCCTGCATAAAGCTAAAGGCCATTGAAAACCCCTGTCAATGCTACTTCATGTTTTACACAGAAACTCTTCAAAGATGAAAATCTTGAAATGGAGAGGCTCTGAATTTCTGACTCCCCACGCTTTTTCCAGCCAACTCAGAAGGTTGGGGAGTCAGAATTCCTTTTTCCTTCAGTTAGTGCTAGTCCTGATCCTAGGATTTAACCATTATTTTCAGTTTAAAAGAGTCCAATAGGTATATATATCTTAATATATTCTTATAGAAGAGGAGAATTGTTTCCATCGCCTTTGAGTCTTTAGGAGCCAATAAATCATGTTAAGCAGAGTCCTAGATTATCTGTCTTCCTCTTCTTAATGCCTCCCCAAGATTCTGCATTCTCTCACAGGACTGGAATGTGACAGATTCTATTTTGGGTCTTCCGATGATTCTTCATTTAGTCTTTCTGAGAACCAGAGTTCAGAAGGATTTGTGAAACTGGGAGTCGCCCCCAGTTCACTGGACCTTACAGTCCTAG
The DNA here is from genome assembly GCF_000243295.1 of Trichechus manatus latirostris. Classification (NCBI taxonomy): domain Eukaryota; kingdom Metazoa; phylum Chordata; class Mammalia; order Sirenia; family Trichechidae; genus Trichechus; species Trichechus manatus. The sequence goes on along the minus strand of NW_004443991.1, from coordinate 1,003,431 downwards.
TTTCAAAGAGGTCAGTGTCTTAAGGGCCATGTGGAGGCTGCAGTGTGTTCTCAGGAGAATGCATTCTTTGTGCTTAGAAGTTATCTACAGAGCATCTGAGACAGAGTTCTATTCGGTGATGTAGTGATGTAGGATGTCTGTGGCTGCAGAACTTTTTGAGTGGTCAAATAATGGGACTGTTTTAGTGAACCCAATAAATCCTAGTTAATAAAACTCCCCCTTGATGTGGAGACTGTTCATTTCCAAGGAAACCATCAAGACAGGAGCCTCACACAAACAAGCATGCTGTCCTAACTTGTTAGACGAAGCTGTAGTTGAAAGCTACAACCTTTGTCACTCCGTCTTGGCTTGTTCAAATTCTTAGCATTCAAAAAGCATTCAAAAAGGCTTTTTGGTATTTGCCCTTTCAAATACCAGGCATGGCACATTGGCCTGGAGTTTCTTCTGATTCTCAGTCCAAAAAATTACTGGAGAGAAGCCTTAGCAATTAGGAAATAGCAGGTTTGTTCCATGAAACCCTGTTCTCTTCCGTAGTGACTGGTGAAGCCAACTGTTGTCAATTGCAGCGATCAGACCTAGAGAACCACTTTCCCCAGCCTGACAACTGTTTTGTTAAGGCTAGCAATAGCTAACTAAAGCATCCCCTTCTTTACTGCTAGCAGTTGTAGGAAAAAATAAATTAATTTGGACTAATCAATGAATTAGTGGCTAGGGACCATTTTCTTTCTTTTTTTAAATTGTGATTTAGATGAAAGTTTAGATATCTAACTAGTTTCTCATTAAAAAATTTATACATGAATTGTTTTGTGACATTGGTTGACAACCCCATGATTTGTCAACACTCTCCCCTTTTCCAGGTTCCCTGTTTCCATTCATCCAGTTTTCCTGTCCCCTCCTGCCTTCTCGTCTTTGCTTTTGGGCTGGTGTGCCCATTAGTCTTGTATATATGGTTGAACTATGAAGCACGTCTCTCATGTGTGTTATTGGTGGCCCTATAGACCTGTCTGATCTTTGGCTGAAGGGTGAACCTCAGGAGTGACTTCAGTACTGAGTTAAAAGGGTGTCCGGGGGCCATACTCTCAGGGTTTCTCCAGTCTCCATCAGACCAGCAAGCCTGGTCTTTTTTTTTCTTTTAATTTGAATTCTGTTCTATGTCTTTCTCCTGCTATGTCCGGGACCCTCTACTGTGATCGCTGCCAGAGCAGTCGTTGGTGGTAACCAGGCACTGTCTAGTTGTTCTGCACTCAGTCTGGTGGAGGTTGTGGTAGTTGTGGTCCATTAGTCCTTTGGAGTAATCTTTCCCTTGTGTCTTTGGTCTTCTTTATTCTCCTTTTCTCCAGCCGGGATGGGACCAGTAGATGTACCTTAGATGGCTGCTCACAGGCTTTTAAGACTCCAGTCCCTACTCACCACAGTCAGATGTAGAACATTGTTTATAGACTATGTTATGCCAGTTGAGCTAGATGTCCCCAGAGACCATAGTTAGGGACCATTTTCTATTAAGATAAGTTTATTTTATTTTTTAAATTATCATACGGTAAAATTGACCTTTTTTTTTTTTGGTGTATAGTTCTATGAATAAACATGTATATAGATTCATGTAACTACCACAAAGGATATCATTGCTGATGTCAGATAGATCTTGGCTGAAAACAGAGGATACCAGAAAGATGTTTACCTGTGTTTTATTGACTGTGCAAAGGCATTTGACTGTGTGGATCATAACAAATTATGGATGACATTGTGAAGAATGTGAATTTCAGAACACTTAATTGTCCTCATGCAGAACTTGCACATAGACCAAGAGGCAGTTGTTCAACCAGAACAAGGGGATACTGCGTGGTTTAAAATCAGGTGGCATTAGAGTTGTATCCTTTCATCATACTTATTTAATCTGTATGCTGAGCAAATAATCTGAGAAACTGGACTATATGAAGAAGAATGTGGCATCAGGATTGGAAGAAGACTCATTAACAACCTACGATATGCAGGTGACACAACCTTGCTTGCTGAAAGTGAAGAGGACTTGAAGCACTTATTTTTTTTCCTTTTTTTTAATTTTTGTAGTTTAAATGAAGTTTACATTTCAAGTTAGTCTCTCATACAAAAATTTACACACACATTGCTATGTGTTCCCAATTGCTCTCCCCATACTGTGACAGCACACTCCTCCTTTCC
>NW_004443991.1:993403-1001153 GCF_000243295.1 Trichechus manatus latirostris | reverse complement strand
CCATACTGTGACAGCACACTCCTCCTTTCCACCCCTGATTCCCCATGTCCATTCAACCAGCTCCTAACCCTCTCTGCCTTCCCATCTCACCTCCAGACAGAAGCTGCCCATTTAGTCTATTGTATCTACTTGAGCCAAGAGGCACATTCCTCATGAGTATGACCTTATGTCCCACAGTCCAGTCCAATCCTTGTCTGAAGAGTTGCTCTCGGAAATTATTTCAGTTCTGGGCTGATAGAGAGTCCAGGGGCCATGCTTTCTGGGGTTCCTCCAGTCTCAGTCAGACCACCAAGTCTGGTCTTCTTGCTAGAATTTGAGTTCTGCACCCTACCTTTCTCCTGCTCCATCAGGGACTCCTTGTTGTGTTCCCTGTCAGGGCGGTCACTGGTGGAAGCTGGACACCATCTAGTTCTTCTGGTTTCAGGCTGATGAAGTCTCTGGTTGATGTGGCCCTTTCTGTCTCTTGGGCTAATACCTTCCTTGTGTCCTTGGTGTTCTCCATTCTCCTTTACTCCAGGTGGTTGGGACCTATTGATGCAGCTTAGATGGTTGCTTGCAAGCTTTTAAGACCTGAGATGCCACTCACCAAAGTAGGATGCAGAAAATTTTCTTAGCAAGCTTTGTTATGCCAGTAAACCTAGATGTTCCCTGAAAGCATGGTCCCCAGACCCCTACCCCTGCTACTCTGTCCCTCAAAGCATTTGATTGTATTCAGGAAACTTCTTAGCTTTGGTTTAGTCCAGTTGTTGAAGCATTTATTGATGAAAATTAAAGACTACAGTCTTTAGTATGGATTACACCTCAACATAGAGACAACAAAAATCCTCACAACTGGACCAATAAGCAACATCATTATAAACGGAGAAAATATTGAAGTGGTCAAGGATTTCATTTTACTTGGATCCACAATCAACATCCATGGAAACAGCAGTCAAATAATCAAGTGACACAGTGCACTGGACAAATCTCCTGCAAAAGACTTCTTTAAAGTGTTTAAAAAGCAAAGATGTCACTGTAAGGACTAAGGTGAGCCTGACACAAGCCATGGTATTTTCAATCACTTCGTATGCATGAAAAGCTGGACAATGAATAAGGAAGACCAAAGAAGAATTGATGCCTTTGAATTATGGTGTTGGGGAAGAATATTGAATATACCACAGACTGCCAGAAGAATGAAGAAATCTGTCTTGAAAGAAGTACAGCCAGAATGCTCATTAGAAGTGAAGATAGTGAGACTTTGCCTCATGTACTTTGGACATGTTATCAGGAGGGACAGTCCCTGGAGAAGGACATCATTCTTAGTAAAGTAGAGGGTCAGCGAAAGAGAGGAAGACCCTTAATGAGATGGACTGACACAGTGGCTGCAACTATGGGCTCAAGCATAGCCGGAATTAATGAGGATGGTGCAGGAGGGTCGCTATGAGTTGGAACTGATGGCACCTAACTACAGCAACTACTACCACAATCAGGATACAGAACAGTGTCATGATCCCTAAAAACTCTCTCGTGCTACTCCTTTATAGTCATGCCCTCCCCTACCCCAAATCCATGGCAACCACTAATCTTTGTTAGTATAGTTTTATCTTCTTGAGAAGCATCCTTCATTTTCTGCAGAACTTTCCTAAACCATGAACTTGGTAGCATCATCATGGGCAGATACCATATTCATAGATTTATATGTTATATCAGCCTCAGAACACCAGCCTCGGAACTTCCATCAGTTGTCTGGAAGGGTGTTGGCTAAATAGCAAGACTAATGGCCAAGAATCGGGACCAATCTTTTAGCAGCTGGGCTCCAAAAAATAGTAAGAAGTAAGGTTACCATCAGTTGTACATACACTACAGCTATACAATGTTATCATCCACACTTGAAGGACAGTGAGGAGAAAATGTATTAAGCTGAAAATTTAAGGACTGAACAAAGGATTATTTCAGACAGATTGTAAAGCGACTTTTGTTTCCACTGCAGTGGCCAATGAATTTTCTGGTTTGTTAGATAAAACACATCTAGTAGAATAAAATGGAAATAGTCATATTGTATCTTTTAAGATGCTTTTGGCGGCAAGTCACAGAGTACTCAGCTAAAAGTGGCTGAAACAATAAGGGTTTATTATTTTACATAAAAAGATCTCTAGAGGTAGGTCATTCCAGGGCTGGATCAGTGGTCTCAACAATGTCATGAAGAATCCAGGCTTTTTCCACCCTTTATTCCGTTATCCTCAGCATGAGAACTTTTGACCTTCTGATTTTCACCTTTTAGATGCAGGGTGACTGCTGCAGCTCCAGGCATCATGTCCTCATATAATTGCATTCAAATGTAGGAAGCAAGGGTCAGCTACAGTGACAAGAGATCTCTTCTCGTGTGGTGTTTTCTTTTTTTTTTTTTTTTCTGTCTTGGAGGAAAATGTTTTCCAAAATCCCCCCAGCAGAATTTCTCTCATGTCCTGTAGTCAGAACTGGGTTCCTTGATCATTCTCACCTGACGGGAAGAAGGCAAAGCATCTATCCAGTATTGTAACATTTATTATGGGAAGTGGGCATTGCCAGAGCGAAGAAGAGTGAGGGAGGGTAACCAATCTGCCTCATCCTGTTATGAGGATTAAATGCAGTAATGTGGACCGGGCACCTCTCACTGGGCTGCACACATAAATGGCTCAATCCTCATTGATTTCTTTGTTTCATTTCCCCTTCCCCCATCAGGTGGAAATCCAAAAGTCTTGTACATTCCCTCCCTGCAGAAAGACCCTGCCTGTCTTTTCCACCTCAACCTGCTTTTTGGAGTTTGGCAGCTCTAGTTTCCAAAACTCCAACCTCTTGAGAGAGTCCTTGACTTCAGACTGAGAAATACAGTTCTATGGTTTGTCCATAGATGTCAATTATAAACAAGAAACTGAGAAGTATTTATAAAGAAAAAAGAAAAAAATAACACAGTATAAGTCACTTTACAATGCTAGCCTACACTGAAAATCATCTGTTTCCGTGGAGTGAAGCTATTTCCATGTAGAAAAGGAGAAAAAGGCGCCCCCGCATGCGCCCGTCTGTGCTGACTGTGGCTCTGTGAGGGCCACAAGATGTTTCTTGCCATGAGAGCAATGACTTCAGTTTTTCCGTTCCAACTGTGGTGAAAATGAATAAGAAAACTGGATTCTGCCTTCTGGAAGCAAGATGCAGGCTCCACACTAATCAAAAAAGGAAGATTCATTATAAGACAATATTTCACTCCCCAGACTTTGAAGAGTTCATACATTTGTCAGAGAAGCTCTGAATCATTTCACGGACTGCCACAGGATTCAAATGGGGAGATTGTGCAAGCCTGACCCCGTTCAGGAAAGGTTTTTGGTTTTTTTTTGTAAATGAGCTGCTCTCGCTGCACTCTGAGTCACTGCAATCCAAATCTCATTTTACCTCTTTCTTTTCTACTCATTTTACCAGATAGCTGTTTTAAGGGGGTGAGGATAATGCATTTTCCTAAGAAGGGCCAGTGAAATACTGTCACTGTAAACAGGTAAAAGCAGAATGGAGTCGTTAGAAGCTTGGTTTGTAGCGACAAGGACTTCAAAGAGCCGTGCTCTAGTTGCCAAATACAGGCTGGTTTAGCCATAGAATCATCAGCCAGTCATGATGAGGGACCCTAGGCTGCACACCTGAGTGACCTCTTGGCTGCAAGCAGGGGACTCGACTTCCCTGAGCTCACGCAGTGGAGCAGCAGGGGGAATCTGCTCTGCAGGCCTATCACTCATGAACATCCAGAGACAAAAATGTTGACAACCGCGGGCCATGGTGCTGTGGGATTCTGCTGGACACATTGCAAAGGAAAACCCCCAGCAGCTGTCTGAAGCTGGTTTTCTTTTATTAACATTTGGTTAATAAAGCCTTTACCATAAAACAAACCAGATGAAGAACCAGCCTGGGTTAGAAAGGCCTTAGTGCAGGCTGGGAAAGATTATGTTGTTGTGTTCAAATCAGTAGGTTTTTATTGACTTGCACACATCTCTGTGCCCCGCATGCAGCTGGTGCTCTGGGATTATACAGAGGAGTCGGAAGCGTGGTGCCGCTCCGCGGGAGCGTTGCCTCTCCTCTCTGAGGGAGGCCATACTGCTGTACTGGAAACAAGAGAAACATGGGGGGCTCATCTTCCAGCACTATATTGGACAATACTCTGTCGTGATCCAGAGGGTTTTCACTGGCTAATTTTTGGAAGAAAATCGCAGGCCTTTCTTCCTGGTCTTAGTTTGGAAGCTCTGCTGAAACCTGTCCACCATGGGTGACCCTGCTGGTATTTGGAATACCAGTGGCATAGCTTCCAGCAGCATAGCAACACACAAGCCACCACAGTATGACAAACTAACAGATGGGTGGTGGCAGACACTTTTAGTCATCCACAATTTCATCCTACCCAATTTTATACCTGTTGCCTCTGATCATACATTTAGAATATACACCTAAATAAAAGCACCTCAAAGCCCTGATATAGACTCTAGACAGTCACACACACATGCAGTCACACACACACACACTCTCTCTCTCTCTCTCTCGTTGACTCTAGTTTTTGCTTCTTGTCTCTCTTCTTCTCATTCTTGCCTTTTCTCCTCTCTTTCTAGTATTGTGGCCAAGAGTTGGAGAAAGAGTATAGTAGCACCCAGTTTTTTTCAGGTCTTTACCAACCAGTGTACAAAAACACAGGGATGAAGAATTAGAAAAGTGGAGGAGGAAGACGAGAGCAAGGTGATGGGAGAGAGGAGAGGAAAAAGTAGGAAACAAAGAAAACCAGAAAAGTGACGTTCCCACTGTGGGTGGAGGTCAGTGGTGTGATGATGCTCTTCCGCTAACGGGGGGGATGAAGAGAATGGCACCTGATTTTATAGCCTGTGAGAGTCTGCCAAGATGAACCGTGTTAGACTTGTTGACTTGTGAAGAAGCAGAAAAGGTGAATCACACCATCTCCAGTCTGTCATATATTCTGTCCACTTATTTTTCTGGAACAGTTTAGTTTCTCGTGGCTATAACTTGTGCATTGGTAAAGGTCCTTCCCACCGGAAGCCGACTCTAGTGCACAGTGAAATGAGAAGCAGGGGCACACGGGCAGTGGTGGGCCAGCCCTCTTGGCAGCCTGCTAGCTGACACACAAAGCTGAGCTGTAACAAATGTGCCCCTGCCCTTCCCAGTCAGCTCTATGACTGAGGACTAAAGGGGCGAGAGCCCAGGATTTCAAGTCCGTGGGCCTGGTTCAACTGTCCCTTTGCCTGGAGAGGTCACCTAAACTGGAGGAACAACAATCGCTCAGATAATAGAGCCCTACCAACCCCTGGTGTATTCATTTTTCATTGTTTCTGTAGCAAATGACAAGCTCAGTGGCTTAAAATTACCCAGATTTATTTTCTTATACTTCTGGTGATCAGAAGTCTAAAATTGAGGTGTTGGCAGGGGTTCTAGAGGCTTTAAGGGAGAATTGGTTTCCTTGCCTTTTTCAGATTCTAGAGGCCACCTGCATCCCTTGGATCGTGGCCTCTTCCTTGTATCACTCCAATCTTTTTCTCCTGTGGTCACATCTCCTACTACTACTCTGACCTCCTACCTCCCTCTTACATAGGACCCTTGTGGTTACATCAGGCCCACTGAAGTAATCCAGGATAATCTCCCCACCCAAAATCCTTAGCTTAATCATATCTGCGAAGTTCCTTTTGCCATATAAGTTAACATTCACAGGTTGCGGGGATTAGGATGTGGACATGGGGCGGGGAGGGCGGTGGTGGTGGGGGCATTATTCAGACTACCATACCTGGCCACTAGAGGTCATCAGTTACAGATGGAAGGTGAGAGGAAAGAATTTCAAGATTTCTGATTTGGTGTTTGAAACCATTTTATTTTTTGGAAAAGTATTTGGTGAATGCAGGAAGTAGCAACAAAGAAATGCTTTCTTGGTCCCTAAAGAGACAAGTATGTGTTAGTACAGTATTTTTCTTTAACAATGAAAATTTTGCTTCTAGAGTCATCCTTGAGTAAAGCTTCCCCCACCTCAAAAAAGAAAATAAAAATGTTTTGAAGGTATAATATTTTGGGCATTTAGGTACACAAATCTGTGGGGCCTCTTGTCCTGACAGCTTCACTAGGGGCTTCTTCCAATTTCCTGTAAGTGACCTTTGGCAAGAATGCAATCGTTTTAAGATGGACCCTAAGGAGCAGCCCTCAAAACATGTAATTCAAGTATTATAAATCCACGTCATTGTTAGTTGCAGTCGAACGGGCTCCAACTCATAGGGACCCTATGTGTGCAGACTGGAACTGCTCCATAAGGTTTCAATGGCTGCGATTTTTCAGAAGCAGATCACCAGGCCTGTCTTCCAAGGCACCTCTGCGTGGGTTTGAACTGCCAATCTTTGAGCTAGTAGTCAAGCACTTAACCATTTGCACAACCCAGGGACTCTCATACATCCATGTCATCATTTGCATTCTAGATTATGACATCCCAATAAAAGCTCTAGAATTGCTTCATGCCCTCAACAAGCTGAATACCATCTTTGAGAGTCAGTCACTTCTAAGGCTTCCCTCCTGACCACATGGATAACGTGAGAGAACTTTCTGGCCTTTCTTTTTGGTGCAATGCTGTACTCTGGGTACTCAGGATATTACCATAATCTTTGCTTTGTTTTATTCTTTTTATTTTTTAACTGCGCTTTAGATGAAGGTTTACAGAGCAAACTAGTTTCTCATTAAACAAGTAATACACAGATTGTTTCATGACATTGATTGCCAACCCCATGACATGTCAACATTCTCCCCTTTCCTGCCACCTCCTGCCTTCTCATCCTTGCCCCTGGGCTGGTGTGCACATTTAGTCTCCTTTTGTTTTATGGGCCTGTCTGATGAAGGGTGAACCTCAGGAGTGACTTCAGTGCTGAGTTAAAAGGGTGTCCAGGGGATATGTTTTATTTTATTCTTAGCGGAGAAAATTTAGTTTTGATTCCATAGAAAGGGGAGAACATTAAATAAGCTAATTTTCAAAAATCATGCTGACATTCAATTCATCTCAACAATTATTGCTGAGAAGTCTACAGTATTTTCAGCCAGCCAATCAAGACTAGCATTCACCTGGTCCTGGGCATTCATCTGCCTTCATGCACAAAAGCTTCAAATAAATACCCAAGACTTGATTTAGAATTCAAGGATGATTTATCCTTCCCATCTGTCATGGATTGAATTATATCCCCTCAAAAATGTGTGTATCAGTTTGGCTGGGCCATGATTCCTGGTATTGTGAGATTTTCCTGTATGTTGTAAATCCTGCCTCTATGATGTAAATGAGGGGAATGGGCAGCAGTTGTGTTAGTGAGGCAAGACTCAATCTATAAGATTGAGTTTGTGTTTATAAGATTGGATTGTGTTTTGAGGCAATCTCTTTTGATATATAAAAGCGAGAAGCGAGCAGAGAGACAGGGGGACCTCATACCACCAAGAAAGCAGTGCTGGAAGCAGAGCATGTCCTGTGGACATGGAGTCCCTATGCAGAGAAGCTCCTAGTCCGGGGGGAAGATTGATGAGAAAGCCGACCGAGAGAGAAAGACTTCCCCTGGAGCTGATGCCCTGAATTTGGACTTTTAGCCTACTTTACTGTGAGGAAATAAACTTCTCTTTGTTAAAGCCATCTATTTGTGGTATTTCTGTTATATCAGCACTAGATGACTAAGACACCATTCCAAGGGCACTTTACTACACTTTTCTTTCTCCTTTTTTTTTTTTTTTTAATATTTTA
>NW_004443991.1:958953-984022 GCF_000243295.1 Trichechus manatus latirostris | reverse complement strand
CTCCATTTGGTGCTTGGCTGAGTTCTTTATCTCTTCATTTGATGTTTTAGGGTTTCAGGATTGTTGTATTCTCTGTTTGGCTTAGTTTTTTGGATCTTTGCTGTGGAGGGACGGTGTGGTGCTTCTGCCTAGAGCGCCATTTTGCCGGAACCTCTCTCCTTGTTTTAAAAAACTCTGAAATTCTCATTGTTTATCTATCTGGGATTCCATTTGGTCAGTCAATTCAGGTCCCCTTGTTCAAATATCCCACTCATTTCAAGCCTTGTCAGATGCCTTAGATTCTGTTCCTTCACCATCCATTTCTGTTTTCTACTTTTTCTTCTTAAAGCTTGACTTTACTGCTGGAGAAAGAATGTTTTCCTTTTGTTCATTCTTAGGTGAACTGGCATCATCAAAAAGAAGGCCAGCCACTTCAGGGCTCCTGTCACAGAGTAGGCGAGACCCAAGAAAAGGCCACCGCCTCCACTCCACATCAGGGTGGAAAGAACAACTGCTTTTTTTCCTTGGAACCTGGTTACTGGAAAGTCTAAGATGCCCTGTTAAGGATTTGTCTCAGCACTTCTCATCTCCACCATTGCATATGCTAAGTACATTAGGCTGAGCCATATGACATTGCTGCTTTTGTAGGTAAAACATGGTTGAATATTCAATTGCATATGGTTCAACCTAATCTTTACCAAGCAGTACTGTGTATCTTGCTGCAATAAAATAAAGTAAGCACAAGGTTTCTCTGTATATAGTTGTAATATATGAAAGACAATTCTGATGCAGATAGATCTGAATGACTTAAAGACAACTAAATAATGAAAAAAAAAATTAATTTCCTTTGGCAAACTCAAAGAAGTAAATGGATACTAATAGGTTTTACAGCAAACTTAACTTTTTGTTTATGAATCAGGATAGACTAAGTTCTTACCAGGGTAAGTTCTGAGTTCCAATCTCAGGAAAAAAATTCTTAAAAATAAATTAGATGGCAAAACATTTTTGGTGGGAAAGCCAGAGGTAGGTGCGGTTTTTTTGGGTTTTGAGAAGCCCAGCATCACCCATTGCTGGGGAGAAAGTATTTGAAGTGGGTTTGCTATAGTTAGCATTTTAATGATGTCATTTTGATTATGCATGTGGTTTGAAAGTTTTAAACATCTGGTGCCTTTTGTAAACCAAACTAATAAACAAACAAATGCTTCTCATAGCAACGGCACAGGACAGAGGCTTTTCCCAGCAAAGCTCTTAAAAGGCCTCCAATCACTTGGCAACATGCTATTTAAAGGCAGAAGGAAACTTGTTAGGAAAGTAGTCTCTCTTTTTCTTTTACATAAAAATTCCTCATTGTCACCAGGTCCTAGGGTCCCACCTCACCTCATCTGCCTGGCTTTTTGCTCCCTCCCTCGGTTCCGTTAAGAGGGTCTCTGCACCACACACAGAACATCTTTGCTCTCTTAGAAGCTGTAGGCATTTTCTGTAGCCCAGGCGTAGCTCTTCTACTTGCATATTAGCCAGTGCATTGGGCTGGTTGGATGTTGCTAACACCAGGGTCAACGCAGGCAGGGCAAGTATAGCACTGAAGCTCAGGATTGAAGCTCCGGGTGAGAGATTTAGATCTGAGAGTCATGTCAGCATTAAAACATGACTGTGAATGAGGCCATGCAAGGACATCATGTCCAGAGAGAATATCCCTTGTGCGGAACATGGCCTCCCTTCCTCTCCCCCTCAACCCCACTCCTTGTAATGTATTGGGAGACAGCAGTGCACGATGCTTTTCTCATGTTTCTTGATTGCAACTATAACTGCTTTACTAGTAACCCACTCACAACAAAGGAGCAGAAGTTCCAATTTGCAGTATCATCATCAAACAACTTTCAATTTTTACTTAAAAATTTTTTGGGGGAAGGGAGGGTAACATTCTATAGCCCACTCTTTGCTCTGTACCTATAATGCTGTATAAACCAAAAGCAAACCTATTGCCGTCGAATCGATTTCAACTCATAGCAACACTATAGGACAGAGTAGAACTGCCCCATAGGGTTTCCAAGGCTGTAATCTTTATGGATACAGACTGCCACATCGTCCTCCCATGGAGTGGCTGGCGGGTTCGAACCGCCGACCTTTAGGTTAGCAGCCAAGTGCTTAACCACTGTGCCACCAGGGCTCCTATAATGCTCCATAAGAGAGATCAATTTGTGGCTTCAGTTTTCATAGAATAGTTAGAGATCTGCTAAAGGAACAAACTGAGGGACATTACACTCCTGATCAGTGAACAAAAGGTGGCAAAAAGCTGAGAGGTGCAGATGGTATTACCTTTAAAAAAAAAAGGCAAGTACTTCTGTGACGTTTTCTCTCAGTGAGGAATGTCCCCACTCCCCTGTCAGAATGGGGGTGTCGACATCTCTACCCTAGCATAGAAAGGAAGATGGAGCAAGGAACTGGAGCCCATGCAGTTGTTCACTTTTCCTCCCAAATTTATTCAAGATTCCTAAGAGGTAAAGGGACTAAGGAGGTGAACAATTTTTGTGTTAAGGCCCTCTGGCCTGGCTGGGATCCCACTGGCTGACTCTTAGCCAGGAGCTCTGACAGCCTACAGGTGACGATGACGTCTAAGCAGGCTGAAGTTTCAAAGCTATGTACAAGCCCTGGAAAGATTCGGCCTCTAAGAGAACTCTGCCTCAGGAAAAATTAGAAACGGACTTTAAAGACCAGAGTGTGTAAATTCTGTTGAAATATATCATTTCTTAAAGATAGTGTTTGGTGCCAGTTTAAACTTAAATGCTCTTTGTTTTTAAATCAAGAGTTACATTTGTATTTTTAAACTAAGTGAAAAATTCAGAGTCTCATATGAAAGCATATGTCTCCTAACTGGGACCATATGTCCATAACCAAGATGTTGACTTCTGCTTACTGGCTTCACACCTAGGAGAGGACAGAACACAGCATCTTCAGTGCAGAGCTCCAAGCACTCCTCATGTAGGTTGGATTGACTGGACCTGCCCCTTGAGTCTGAGGAACCCTGGTGGCACACTGGTTAAGTGCTCAGCTGCTAACCGAAAGGTTGGTGGTTTGAACCCACCACCTGCTCTTCAGAAGAAAGATGTGGCAGTCTGCTTCTCTAAAGATTATAGCCTTGGAAACCCTATGGGACAGTTCTACTCCATGGCATTTTTTTTTTTATGGGCCCTTTATGTTCAGGGATCCCTTGGTCTATGATACTGGTACCAGTTGCTGTTAAGTTGATTCTGACTCATGGCAACCCCACGTGTGTCAGAATAGAACTGCTCCATATGGTTTTCAATGGCTGGTTTTTCAGAAGTAGGTCACCAGGCCTTTCTTCCAAGGTGCCTCTGGGTGAACTTGAACCTCTAATCTTTCAGTTAGCAGCCAAGTGAGTTAAACATTTGCACCACCCAGGGACTGCTTGGTCTATGATATTTTGCCAACATTGAAAGTTTCTATAATCTCTCACAGTTTTTGGGTATTTTCAGTCCATATTCCAAATTTACTTCTTATCCATTATCTCTTTATTTCCATGGTACTCCATCTCATCCCATTCTATACAGCATGCTTCCCCTCACTTTTTGATCTCTAGGCACAGTGTTATATAATCTTTCTTGGGGGTCGTAAATAGTTCTTCCCTATTCATCCATAACCAGTTACCTGATACTGCTATGAACATGGTGCCCTGGTGGGATAGCAGTTAAGAGCTCAGCTGCTAATCAAAAGGTCGGCAGCTCAAAGCCACCAGTTGCTCCTTGGAAACCCTATGGGGCAGTTCTACTCTGTCTTATAGGGTGGCTATGAGTTTGAACTGACGGGACGGCACCTAACAACAACAACAACACTATTAACATTTAAGTACGTAAGGTGGAGACAAACAGCTATATGATGGTGGAATGACAGTATTACCTGTAAAAACTATGCATTTCTTTCTTTCCTTTCCTTTTTTTTTTTGTATACATATTTGATGTGGAGAATATAAAAGCATAGAAATAAAATAATTCAACAACCATTAGCCAGAAGGACACCAATTTTCCTTCATCTGCAGAAAGAAAAGTGGTATAAAAGGATACTGTAGGTTATGTGGAAACTATAATTACCAGCAGGCAAGCCTTCAATAAAGTACTGTATTTGACTGAGACAACGGTACAGTTTTTTGAAAGTGGGAAAGGCTGCTGCCCGCATCCACACAATGAAGTCATCCTTGACGAAGCCATTGTTTCCCGGATCCTCTTCATCCAGGTCATAGACAGGCTTAGGCCAGCCTGGGGGCTTTGTGGTTCCTGTGGGAAGCAAATGAGGGACATGGCAGAGAAGAATCATCAATGCCCTCCTGTTTTCTTTAGAATGTAAAGAATGAAAGAACTTCTGCATTCTTGAGGGAAGACAAAAAGAAATTAGACTTTAAAAAAAACTGTGTGTGTGTGTAAGCTACCTGAGCACGAAATCGTTAAAAATAACAGTTATAAGAAACTTAGGGGAGAATGCTCATGATATATTTCATCAGGATAAAAAAGAGCAGAATGTCAAATTATATGTACATTATGTTTTCAACCATGTAAAATACAAATAAAACACTGAAAAAATAGGTAGAGCAAAATGATAATGGTGGTTTTATTAGGATGATAACATCTTGGAGAAAGTCTTTATTTTCTTTAACTTCACTAATAATCCAAAGAGAGAAAATTAAAAGAAGACACCGTTTTAATCTAAAAATTGGTTACTACCTAAAGAAAAAAAGAATGACAATGATTGATGAGGCAGTGGGGAAATGGGAAGGCTCACACTCAGCAGGTAGATGTGCGGATTGGCAACATCTCTGGGCAACCTAGGAACGTGCATCAAAACTTTACTATTTTGCATACAATTTGGGCCCAGAAATTCCACTTCTAGACCTGTATTGTAAGGAAATAAGCATGGATGTGCATGCAGATTGAGTTACGTGGATGTTCACTGCAGTGCTCTGTCTCGGGCTCAAAGCTGGAAGCCAGGAGTGGGACTTGCTATATAGGAGGAGGTGGACAGCAAAGATGTTCCAAGGCTGCTCCAAAGCCAGGGAGCCTGGTAGGTTTGGGTGCTGCAGGAACGTTGGAAGCACAGGGTGGAGGGGCTGTGCCAGGAGATGAACCTGTGACGTTTACCCCTATTCTCATACTTCCACTCTACAACAGTGGGTATGTCTGTCTCTCTCACTCTACGGGAGACTCTTGAGAACAGTGTCTTCCTCATCTTTTTTTCTGCGGGCATTTAGTCTAGTGCCTGGCACATAGGAGGTGTTCAAAAATGCTTAATAAAAGAATGAAAGATTCCAGTTAATTTGACAGAAGTTCATAATAAAAACCATCCTAAATTTTATATTATTAGTGAACTTTTTACTTCCTTAAAGCTGGTTCTACTGTGTTTGTTGAATACCAAAATGCTAGGAGGGAACAACTCTTTCTCAATTGACTACTGACTAAACTCCTAAAATAAATCCAGACATATTTCTGAGTGTGGGCTGTGGTACTTGTGCTAAGTCCAGTTGGATTAATCTGTTTAAGTATGTTTGTATACTTACACTTCCTCTAGAAATAATCTTTGGCTGGAGAAATTTCCTCTGCAAACATTGTGGAGCTACCTATTTTGGTGAAAATAACACCTTTCCCAAAACTTTAATCACTGTTGTCAGAACTTTGATTAAAATCGAAATTGCCTTTGGTGCCTGTACTGCAAATCTCACCCTCTCTATTCTGCCCAGAGCTCATGACCCAAGACAATGTGTCCTATGGGCCACTGACATGATAATCACCCATGGAGCTTGTTAAAAATTGCAGGTTCAAGCATGCCTTCCCATAATAACCCCTGATCCCACCCCCATCCCGTGATCCCAGAGAGTACGAGGAGCACGTTCTAAAAGGCACCAGCTTCCTTCATTTTGCAAGTTCAGTTGGGCCATTGATATTCATCCACTCATTTAACAATAAGTATGTCTTGACTGCTCACTATGTATCAAGATCCAGGGATGCACTATTGCATAAGATTCAATCCTTTTCCTCAAGGAATCTACAGTCTGAAATGAAGGTATGCAAACAGACTGCTACAGAATAATGTAATTCTTACAATAAAGGTAAGAACAAAGAGCAACAGTAGCTGAGAGAAAGCCAAGAGCTTCCTGTGATACAGGCCTTATGATTGTGTGTTAAGACAAAACTATAGAATGTCGCTGAGTTCATTTAAAAAACTAGCAATTCATTTACAAATATAGTGATCATATATCCCAGTTTGCCCAGGGTAGTCCCAGTTTATGACCGTTGTCCCAGTAGCCCATTTGATTTGGCATTTGTCCCAGACAGATAATGTGCATGCAATTTCATCCTACCAGCTTCTGCCATTGTCTCGGTTAACAGTGTGTGAGACACCCATGTTCAGTGAATGGAGCTCTCACGTTAACATATGATTATATGTGAAAGACAACCAAAAACACTTTCCACCGAAACATAATACTATAATATATCCTGTTCTAAGATAGCATGCAGGGCTCTTACTGATAAAAACAAAATATGCTTGGACACTAGCAGCTTGGCCCATCTGACTCCTAGCTGTCTTAGGTGGGGTTGGGAGAAGAAGTGATGCTACAACCCCTGCTGGCCATTTAACATTCCAGTCAGTTCTGCCATAGCTTCTGTTTTGGCCTGTGAGATGCAAAAAGCTGCCAGGCTGCCAGTCAGTGGGAAGCATGGAAACTTATAGGTGAGGTCATGCCTACGTGAATGTGTTGGAAATAGATGCTGACCAGTCTTGCTGAGAGTAGTTTGAACCTTCTTGCAACAGTGGTTTTGCTATTAATTATATGATATAAATATATAACTATTTTGTTGTTTGGTATCAGTTTTTTTATTTTTAATAAATCCTTCTAGCTGCAAAAAGTTAAAAAAAAGGGAGCATACATGTTTAATGTAAAATTAAGTATAGTTTCTCAAGAAAGTTGATGATGACTGTGATACTTGCAACATTGGTTGGCATTTACCACCCACCATGGGAACCACAGTGATGTAACTAACCGCATGGAAATCAAAACACACAGATCTGTTTAAGAATGTTGGAATTGACTTCAAAAATTGGTAGTTATTTTTAAAAGGTTATGTCCAAAGAAATGCTTTAACTAGAACTACAGAAAGTTGATTTATATGTCATTGTGTAAACATGACTTTTCATGGGTCAAATGAGTGTCCTGTATCAGTGTTTCATTTTTCAATTTAAGTTTGTTTGTTTTTTTTTTTTTTGGTAACTGAAGAAAAGCTTTCAATGTGTTGGCTCCAGTAGCACAAAAAGAACAGTGTAAGTTGTCAAAATGAGGCTAGCTTTACATAAATGTCTTCAGATGCTTCAAATAGAAAAATAAGACAAATTAATTCTAATAACGGTTTGATTTTTTTTTCCTCACCTCATGGATCCAAACAAAGCTTTTGGAAGTTCAGTCTCTAAAGGTGAAACTTCTGACATTATTAAAAATGTTACTTCAAATTCAGTTCAAAAATTCAACAACGAAGTTCAAATTGTTTGGTGTTATAGTGATAACACCATGCAAGTTTGGCAGGGCACAACATTAAAGATAATGTTCTTTGTAAATTGAGAAATTTATAGGGAAGAAATGTGCTCACATTTGGTTGTGGAATATACATAATTCACAATTATATCCAAAAAAGCTACAATAGGCTATTAATCAAAAGAAGATTAATCTATTATTTATATTAATCAAAATAATAGTTGTACAAATTTACAAATATTTTTGCATACTCACAGAGAAGCAGAACTACAAAATGTTCAGAATGACACTGATGTTAAATTAAAGAAATAGTTCAGCATGGCAGTATATGTAGTCTTTTTGCTGCTCATCATAAATCAAAATTTTATAAATGTTTGAGCCTTTAATTATTTTTTTATGTATCATTTGAAGTGTCCTCCAATGATCTTGAACTTTTTTTGTAAATGAGCCCTATAACTTTTGGTTGCATTTTATTTAAAATAGTTGAAAACCCTTAAACAAAGTTTCTAAAATATATAATGCCAAAATTTTAGTTTTTTGCAATTTAGCGAATTGTAATTATTGAAAGTCAAGCTTGCAAACAGGAAGATATTGAAATTTTCCCTATAAAAGCAAGGGACTAATTGAACATATTACATAATGAAAGTTCACAATCTGTATACAATCAAATTTTTAAATTTGATAATTGTGCTTTGGAATATCTTGACTTATATGAAGATTCCTGTTGGAACTCCTATTTCTAACTGGATAAAATTTGCTTTCCCATTAAAATAAAGGGACATTGAGAAGACCTAAGATTTTGTAGCATCTAAATTTGGTAATACATTCAGAAGAATTATAAATAGAGAAAGTTTATGTGAAGTAAAAAAGAAGATGCTGATGAAAGTATTTGGCTTAAAGTATTAGCATATTCAGTATAAAAAAAATTGAAAGTAAGAATACCTTTCATTTACTAAAATTGGTTGTGAGTATAATAGGTAACTCAGCACCTACAGAATATTTTTTTCAGTAAAAAACATTAGGTCAAAAGAAAAGAATAAATTAAAGGAGTGAACAATTTAAAATTCATTAACTCTAAAATGCAGGTTTGAAAAAGACTGTAGACAATTTTGTGAAAAATTAAAAATAATAAAGCCATAGTAAAAAGAATAAATTCTTTAGGAAAATACAGGGCATGTAATGAAGACAGATATTGCAAAAATACTGATTAAAGTATGTGAATGTGTATACAGAATACTTATTCTCCTTATGTTATCTGTTAATTTGTTGTACTGTGGTGGCTTGCTGGTTGCTGTGATGCTGGAAGCTATGCCACCAGTATTTCAAATACCAACAGGGTCACTGTGATGGTTAAGATTGTGTGTCAGCTTGGCTGGGCCATGATTCTCAGTGTTTTAATGTGATCACTCCCATGATTGAATATACTGTGAGTAGCCAATCAGATGAAAGTGAGTCTCCTTGGGGGTGTGGCCCGCATCTGAAAATAAGCAGACGTTCTGGCTTTTTGCTCTCTCTGGATCCTGCGGCTGCCTCCTGCCATCTCATCTCCAGTTCTTGGGACTTGAGCTGTCAGCTTATCTGCCAACCTTGGGATTCATCAATCTTCACAGCCTGTGAGTGGAGCCCTGCTCTCTGACCTGCTGATCTTGGGTTCGTCAGCCCCTGCAGCTACATGAATCAGGAGAAACCCTGTGGTCTCGCCTGCCAATCTTGGAATTCGTCAACCTTCACAGCCTGTGAGCAGGAGCCCTGCTCTCTGACCTGCTGATCTTGGGCTTGCCAGTTTCTGCAGCTGCATGACTTAGGAGAGGCCTCTACCCTGATCCACGGACTTAGGACGTTCTAGCCTCTACAATTGCGTGAGCTGTTTCCTTGATATAAATCTCTCTCTCTATATATATATTTATACGCTTTACTGGTTTTGCTTGTCTAGAGAACCCAGCCTAAGACAGTTACCCATGGTGGACTGGTTTTAGCAGAGCTTCCAGACTAAGACAGACTAGGAAGAAGGACCTGGTGGTCTACTTCTGAAAAAACTGGCAAGTGAAAACCTTATGAATAGCAGTGGAACGTTGTCTGATATAGTGCCAGAAGACGAGCACCTTAGGTTGGAAGGCACTCAAAATAGGACTAGGGAAGAGCTGCCTCCTCAAAGTAGAGTTGGCCTTAATGACGTGGATGGAGTAAAGCTTTCGGGACCTTCATTTGCTATGTGGCACGACTCAAAATGAGAAGAAACAGCTGCAAACAGACATTAATAATCGGAAGGTGAAATGTATGAAGCATAAATCTACAAAAATTGGAAGTTGTCAAAAATGAAATGGAATGCATAAAGATCGATATCCTAGGTATTAGTGAGCTGAAGTGGATTGGTATTGGCCATTTTGAATCGGACAATCATATGGCCTACCATGCTGGGAATGACAAATTGAAGAGGAATGGTGTCACATTCACTGTCACAAAGAGTATTTCAAGATCTATCCTGAAGTATAATGCTGTCAGTGATAGGATAACATTCATACAGCTACAAGGAAGACCAGTTAATATGACTATTATTCAAATTTATGCACCTACCACCAAGGCCAAAGATGAGAAATTGAAGATTTTTTACCAACTTCTGCAGTCTGAAATTGATCAAACATACAATCAAGATGCACTGATAATTACTGGTGATTGGAATGTGAAAGATGGAAATAAAGACGAAGGATTGGTAGTTTGAAAATATGGCCTTGGTGAGTAATAGAAACAATGTGGGAGATTGTATGATAGAATTTTGCAAAAGCAACTACTTACTCATTGCAAATACCTTTTTTCAACAACAAAGCAGTGACTATACACATAGACCTTGCTGGATGGAATACACAAGAATTAAATCAACTACAAACACATCTATGGAAACATGATAGAGAAGCTCAATATCATCAGTCAGAACACGGCAAGGGGCTGACTGCAGAACAGACCATCAATTGCTCATAAGCAAGTTCAAGTTGAAGCTGAAGAAAATTAAAACAAGCCCATGAGAGCCAAAATACAACCTTGAGTATATCCCATCTGAATTTAGAGATCATCTCAAGAATAGATTTGACACATTGAACATTAATGACCAAAGACCAGCTGAGTTGTGGGATGACATCAAGGACATCATACATGAAGAAAGAAAAAGGTGACTAAAAAGAGAGGAAAGAAAGAAAAGACCAAAACGGATGTCAGAAGGGACTCTGAAACTTGCTCTTGAACATAGAGCAGCTAAAGCAAATGGAAGAAATGAGGAAGTGAAAAAGCTGAACAGATTTCAAAGGGCAGCTTGAGGGGACAAAGTATTATATAGTGAAATGCGCAAAGACCTGGAGTTAAAAAATCAAAAGGGAAGAATATGTTTTGTGCTTCTCAAGCTGAAAGAACTGAAGAAAAAATTCAAGCCTTGAGTTGCAATACTGAAGGATTCTATGGGGAAAATATTGAATGATGCAGGAAGTGTCAAAAGAAGATGGAAGGAATACATACAGTAACTGTACCAAAAAGAATTGGTCAATGAACAGCCATTTCAGGAGGTAACATATGATCAAGAACCAGTGGTATTAAAGGAAGAAGTCCAAGCTGCACTGAACGCATTGTCAAAAAACAAGGCTCCAGGAATTGATGGAATACCAGTTGAGATGTTTCAACAAATAGATGCAATGCTGGAAGCACTCACTTGTCTATGCCAAGAAATTTGGAAGACAGCTACCTGGTCAACCGACTAGAAGAGATCCATATTTGTGCCCATTCCAAAGAAAGGTGATCCAACAGAATGCAGAGATTATCAAACAATATCATTAATATCACATGCAAGTAAAACTTTGCTGAAGATCATTCAAAAGTAGCTGAAGCAGTACATCAACAGGGAACTGCCAGAAATTCAATCCGGATTCAGAAGAGGATGCAGACGAGGAACATAATGCTGATGTCAGATGAATCTTGGCCAAAAGGAGAGAATACCAGAAAGGTATTTACCTGTGTTTTACTGACTAAGCAAGGTTATTCTACTATGTGGATCATAACAAATTATGGCTAACATTTTGAAGAATGGGAATCTAGAACACTTAATTGTGCTCATGCAGAATCTGTACATAGAACAAGAGGCAGTCACTTGAACAGAACAAGGGGAAACTGTGTAGTTTAAAATCAGGAAGGGTATGCATTAGAGTTGTATTCTTTCACCACACATATTCAGTCTGTATACTGAGCAAATAATCCGAGAAGCTGCACTGTATGAAGAAGAATGAGGCATCAGGATTGAGGAAGACACATTAACAACCTGAGATATGCAGATGACAACAACCTGCTTGCTGAGAACGAAGAGGACTGAAGCCCTCATGAAAATCAAAGACCACAGCCTTCAGTATGGATTACACCTCAACATAAAGAAAACAAAAATCCTCACAACTGGACCAATAAGCAACATCATGATAAATGGAGAAAAGATTGAAGTTGTCAAGGATTTCATTTTACTTGGATCCACAATCAATGCCCATGGAAGCAGCAGTCAAGAAATCAAATGACACATTGCATTGGGCAAATCTGCTGCAAAAGACCTCTTTAACGTGTTAAAAAGCAAATAAGTCACTTTAAGAACTAAGGTGAGCCTGACCCAGCCATGGTATTTTTGATTCCCTCATATGTATGTGAAAGCTGGACAATAAATAAGGAAGACTGAAGAAAAATTGATGTCTTTGAATTATGGTTTTGGCAAAGAATATTGAATATACCATGGACTGCCAGAAGAACAACAAATCTGTCTTGGAAGAAGTACAGCCAGAATGCTCCTTAGAAGGGAGGATGGTGAGACTTTGTCTCATATACTCTGGACATGTTATCAGGAGGGACCAGTCCCTGGAGAAGGACATCAGTCTTGGTAAAGTAGAGGGTCAGCGAAAGAGAGGAAGACCCTCAATGAGATGGACTGACACAGTGGCTGCAACGATGGGCTCAAGCATAGCAACAACTGTGAGGATGGCGCAGGACTGGGCAGTGTTCTATTCTGTTGTACATAGGGTTGCTATGAGTTGGAACCGACTTGACGGCACCTAACAATAACAATGTTATCTTTTAATGTTTAGATAATAATTAAAGAAGTTTCTTTAAGTTGATGTAATATACACATTATTTTAATTTTTGAAAGAACTGAATTTTTGAAAGTAGTTTTTAATATAATTGTTTTACAGGTCCTCCAATATATAATGACAATTTGTTCGTCAATAAATAAGGATTTTGAAAAAGTATGTAATTGCTATATAATGACCTTTTCACTCTTAAAGGGCACCAGTTTATTTGATAAATTACAAGGTCCTTCTAACTACAAGCAATAAATTCATTAAAGTATTACCTTTTTCCTAATAGTAAATGGGAAGGAGCCAGGGCATCAATAATTTTCCGCTTCTGATAGGGATGTGATGGATGTGTCTGTAAGATAGGGAAAGCTAGAGCAGAAAGGAGGTCAATGAAGGAATAAAGAAAGAGGAATCACAAATATCTCCCCAAACATTAAAAGAAAAAAAAGTGTTCTTGTGAGGAGATATGAATATCAGGCTAGTGAATGGCTCTCACCTGCAAATGCACTGGAAAGATTACTGGAACTTGGATTCTTGAACTTGACATATTTATCTGTCCACCATGTAATTCCACTCCTTAACACTGAGACTTGGATATGTATAGATGAATTAAGGTTGTATGAAAGAATAATCGTGTCTGTAAGGAAATTAAAAACTGTGTCAGTCAGAGATGCAAGCGATTCTTGCCATCCTTGGAAGAGCAGAACCAGACACAGCGGAAAAATAAATCAGGGTTTTTAGCAGACTTTCAACATGCCTACATGCCATAGATGCTAAAATCACACGAACATTCTTTTTCCTGCCAAGGTTGATCCAATTATTGAAAAATACTCTTAAGCTCCATTTAACTCTTGTTCCCTGACTACTCCTTCAGGTCTCTGGCAAGGGAGGATTTATTTGCAGATGAAATACCTTAAATTAGTGCACTAGGGTTTAGGCCCATATTGAGAGAAAACAAAACAGCAACAAAAACAATGCCACTCAGCTGCAGAGGTGATCATCTGGATGTTTAGGCTGCTCACATACTTATAGAGGGGAACACTGTAGGAGAGAAGAAAAGTCACCTACCATTGAACATGCTGTTGGCCACAGCACTGCAGGGAGTGATGGGGGTCCCATTGTGGGATTTTTCAAACGGAGAACAGTTCTTAACATCCTGCATGCAAGATGACACAGCAATGATAAGTGTTTTTGTGATCACTTAGAATGTTGAAGGTGAGAATAAATCAAAAAAACCAAACCCGTTGCCGTCGAGTCGATTCCAACTCATAGCAACCCTGCAGGACAGAGTAGAACTGCCCCATAGGGTTTCCAAGGAGTGCCTGGTGGATTTGAACTGCCGACGTTTTGATTAACAGCTGTATCTCTTAACCACTACTCCACCAGGGTTTCTAACACTGGCAAGTAAATCAACCCACACTGACTTATTGGCATGGACCAGATTGCAACTGCTACCTGCTTTTCCCAGGCTTCTGCCTCAATTAGGCTAGGAAGTTTCTTGGGTTTTGGAGATGTGTGTGTGTGTGTGTGGTTTTTTCCCCATGGGGTACTATGAGTGGAAACTGACTCGGTGGCACCTAACACCAACAACAACAACTGTCAACAACAAGCACGCCGAAAATGTCTGCAGGAAAGGACTGTACCCTTGCCTGGCTGTACTAAATATCACATCAAATTACACTGGAATACATTTTAAAAATCTTTTTTTAAATTAAAGTATCACTTAAATTCAGAAAAGTACACAAATTCTGAGTATACAGCTAAATGACTTATCACAGTGAATCCATCCATGTAACTACCAGATAACACTTTTTTAAAAAATTAATTAATTTTTTAATTGTACTTTAGATGAAGGTTTACAGAGAAAATTAGTTTCTCATTAAACAATTAATACACGGATTGTTTCGTGACATTGGTTGCCAACCCCACAACATGTCAACACTCTTCCCTTTTCAACCTTGGGTTCCCTGTTACCAGCTTTCCTGTCACCTTCTGCCTTCTCGCCCTTGCCCCTGGGCTGGTGTGCTTATTCAGTCTTCTTTTGTTTCATGGGCCTGTCTAATCTTTGGCTGAAGGGTCAACCTCAGGAGTGACTTCAGTACTGAGTTAAATGGGTGTCGGGGGCCATACTATCGAGGTTTCTCCAGTCTCTGTCAGATCAGTAACTCTGGCCTTTTTTTGTTAGTTAGAATTTTATTCTACATTTTTCTCCAGCTCTGTCTGGGATCCTCTGTTGTGATCCCTGTCAGAGTAGTTGGTGGTGGTAGCTGGGCACCATCTAGTTGTTCTGGACTCAGTCTGGAGGAGGCTGTGGTAGTTGTGGTCTATTAGCCCTTTGGACTAATCTTTCCCTTGTGTCTTTGGTTTTTTTCATTCTCCCTTGCTCCCGAAAGGGTGGGACCAGTGGAGTATCTTAGATGGCCGCTTACCAGAAAATACTTTTTAAAGAGAGTTGCTAAAGATAATTTGGTTACCACTGTCAGAAAATAATGGAAGTGTGGAAATGTTTCCTTCTAGCATGCTGAATATCATCTATCAAGCATAAAAATTTGAGGAGCCCTGGTGGTACAATGGTTAAGCGTTAGGCTGCTAACTGAAAGGTGGGAGTTTGAACCCACCAGCTACTCCACAGGAGAAAAGACCTAGTGATCTGCTCCCGTAAAGATTTCAGCTAAGAAAACCTTATGGGGCAGTTCTACTCTGTCCTATACGCAGCTGCCATCACTAGGGTTGGTGTCACCCAGTGCAGTAACTCATGGGCGCTCCTCCCTCATGGGCAGGCATCCCCCCAGTGCTGAGCACCACGGCCTGGTCTCCCATGGCTCCACACAGCTCCTCTTCTCTCCCTTTGGCCAAGGCAGAGACCCTCCTCTCCACCTAATGGAGGGCTCTATGGCCAGGCCGCCTGTACCCTGACTGGTGTGCGATGGGTGGTAGTGATGAGTTATCACACTGAGTGAAACCAACCCTAGTGATACCACTGCCTTAGTGGCCCCTACCCTCTTTTGGACTGAAATATCCACCTGGTAAAAAAAAAAAAAAAAAGAATATTACACTAAATTAAATAGTCTTACCCTTATATCTTTACCCAGCAGTTGGCTGTCACTTCTGGATGAATATATCGATGGAGGTTCTGATAGAAGCCATATAGTTTGTAGTACATATAAACATTACCCTGTATGGGAGAAAAGCAAAAGTAAGAGGAGATAAGAAAAATTAACTGGATTATGAATATACATGGACAGAAAAAATTTTTTTAAAGTAGTATAGGAAAAATTGATGAGATCTGAAATTTCTTCATGTCAAATAGACCCTTTCCCCCTGGAAACAGTTTATTAATACCAGTGTTGGTTTATAGAGAAGTATTAAAATAGCTAAATAACCCATTTTTAATGTTTTCGTAAGGCTTCTGCATTCCTGCTTTGAAAATTTTTTATAACCAGACTTTGTATTTTCTTTTTTTGTCTTTTTTTTATTGTTATGCTTTAAGTGAAAGTTTACAATTCAAGTTAGTCTCTCATACAAAAATTTACATATACATTGTTATGTTACCCTAGTTGCTCTCCCTGTACTGTGACAGCACACTCCTCCTTTCCACCCCAGATTTCCCGTGTCCATTCAACCAGTTCCTGACCCTCTCTGCCTTCTCATCTCGCCTCTGGACACAGACTTCATATTTTCAATATATAAAATTTGGTTTTACAAATATCGTGTTTCCCATTGATACCAGGAAAAATGCTTCGCTTAGGGTTTGTGGTAGGCATACCAAGTCATAGGATTTCCAAGCAAATCCATGAAACATAATTTAACATGGAAGCCATGGAGCATCTTTAGGTGCGTGTGCATACTGGGCTTACACAGCACATGATACTAGAACCTCCTTGCTCCAGGTGTTTTTGTCTTTTTATCGCTAGGGCCTAGCACAGTATCTGGCATATCGTCCTTGCTCAAGAAATGGTGAACCATTTATTATGGACAAAAAGATGGAATAATTTATTGATCCAAAAGAAAGAGGGTGATTTTCGCCTTAGCAACAGGTAGACTCTTTACCTGTGAGAGATACGCCTTTTCATGTATGTTATCTTGTATGTTATCACATAAGCCTGCTCCACCACAGGTTACCACCATGGTTCTACCTTTGTCAATGTTCTACCTTTCTGGTTGCACGTCAAGGTTCTGAAAATTCTCCAGGCACGAATAGCTTTCTTTGACAGACCTGATGCAGGTTTTACTAACAGCGCATATGATGCAAATAGAAAAGTAAAACGTAGCTGTTTATAATTAATTTATTACCTGCCTCCGAAATAACGAAGGCCTGCATAAAAACATATGAAGGCCTAACTTTTATTACGTGCCTCCCACGTGTTAGGGGCTATATTCAGTGATAAAAATACAAAAACATTTCTTTACAATTCCCTGAGTCAACTGTGGCATTTTGGAAAGGCTTTTGGCCTTACTTCCTAAGTATGTCTAAGAGAATAAAACCAAACCCATTGCTGTAGAGATGATTCCGACTCAGTGACCCCATAGGACAGAGTAGAACTGCCCCACAGGGTTTCCAAGGAGCAGCTGGTGGATTCAAACTGCGACCTTTTGGTTAGCAGCCTGAGCTCTTAACCACTGTGTCACCAGGGCCCCTCTAAGAGGATGAGCATAGAAAATGGGAGCTGGTATCCAAGGCAGGCTGGGAAGAAAGGTCATGGTAAGAGTGGCTGGTTATAGAGAACAAGAAGGCGGAAGAGCTTAGTCATTGTAAGAGGAAAATCTCTGAACA
Source organism: Trichechus manatus latirostris (assembly GCF_000243295.1). NCBI lineage: Eukaryota > Metazoa > Chordata > Mammalia > Sirenia > Trichechidae > Trichechus > Trichechus manatus. The sequence goes on along the minus strand of NW_004443991.1, from coordinate 966,648 downwards.
CTGAAAAGGGGAGCTGCTGGCCACAACAGGCAGGCCGCAAACTAATAAAGAGAAAGCTCGAGAGCAAAGGTGAATAGCCAGGCTTACCAGGAATGACTGATTACTTTTTCTCACCCAAAGAGGGAACCTCTATTGTAGACCCTTAACTATAGAAAACATGAAATCCACAGAATGGAATGTACCATACATTCTCTTGGAAGATAAAAAGGGAATTCTGCTTAACCAAAATTATATGTTCATATAAATGACAAAATAAACAGGCAGAGAATACTCGCCACAATAGTTACTGGCATGTTTTAACTTCTTTTCAATGATTCTTTGTCTAAAGATTTAGCTTAACAAGGCCTCCAAGATCATCGTCTTTTTGATTATTTCTGGAGGCACAATGTACTCTATGGTGCTACCTCTACTTAAATTCAGCTGTATTTTGTACAAGATTCTTTTGTATAAGACAGTCTCGGGGGGATTCGTTGTTTGGGCTCCAGCATGTGTAATGTGTGGTAATGGGTGAGCTGAAGGCCTGGTGATTGCCTTAAATAATTTGATTGGGTTTTTACAAGAAAGTCTCTGTCTGAAAGGAATGGTTAGCAGCTGGTAACACTTCATTGGCTTTGGAGTTTCAAAAGACACAGATAGATGGGAATTGTAGACCTATAGGGTTTTATCATTTAAAAATTTTTTTCCTTCAAATATTGAAGCAACACTAACTTTTACTTTAAGGGCAGGGTGGTGGGCAAGGGAGGCAAAGAAAGGCAGAACTGTAGAGAACTAGAGTTTGGGTCCATATTGAGAGAAAGCATGTAAAACTCCACCCCCTACCCTCTACTGACTTGACACAGATTTCACTTATGATCCAAACACAATTATAATTTATATCTGACTCACAAAAACGATTAGAACTAGCCATAATCAATACAGATTGTCATGGATTGAATTGTGTCCCCCCAAAATATCTGTCAACTTGTCTGGGGCATGATTCCCAGTAGTGTAGGATTGTGTACCATTTTGTAATCTGATGTGATTTCCTTATGTGTTGTAAATTCAGTCAGTATGATCTAATAAGATGGATTAGTGGCAGTTATATTGATGAGGTATACAAGATTGGATAGTGTCTTAAGCCAAGCTCTTTTGAGATATAAAAGAGAGAAGCGAGCAGAGGCATATGGGAAACTTATACCACCAAGAAAGCAGCGCCAGGAGCAGAGTGCATCCTTTGGACCTAAGGTTACTGCACAGAGAAGCTCCCAGACCAAGAGAAGAGTGATGACATGGACCTTCCTCCAGAGCCGACGGAGAAAGCATCCCCCTGGAGCTGATGCCCTGAATTTGGACTTGCAGCTTACTGGACTGTGAGAGAATAAACTTCTTTTTGTTAAAGCCATTCACTTGTGTTATTTTTGTTATAGCAGCACTAGATGACTAAGACAGAATTTGGTACTGGGAGTGGGGTGCTGCTCTAACAGATACCTAAAATGTGGAAGTGGTTTTGAAACTGTGAATGGATAGAGGTGTGGCAGTGGCAGAGGATCACCAATAGCAAAGAACTTGCAGCAGCAGAGAAGGGGCAGCAGCAGAGAACCAGCAGCAGCAGAACCAGGAGACCAGCGCAAGATGGCGCCGGAGTTGACCCACAGAGCAAGAGAGCTAAGTGCCTGTACGCAGGAGGCTTCCTGGCGGAGTGGGGTGCCTCCAGACACTTATCAGTGGAGCTACTGAGCTTTAGAACACTTGCCCCAGCAGGGCAAATGCGGGCATGCAGCCTGAGGGCCGAGAGGCCACAGGAAGCAGAAGCTGAAGAGACAAAGAACACAAGAAGCTGAGCTGCCTCAGTCTCAAAAGGTATGGCTAGGACCTCAGGGGTTTCAAAGGGTGGAGCCATGGCCTCTGGTGTTTCTAAGGATGGAGTTGTCACGCTGATGGACTAGTAGAATGGTGCGCCTAAAGCCTAGGGAGCAGAGTTGCCATCCTGTGGGCCTGGAAGGCAGAGCTGAAGCCCGGGGCCGAGGAGCCTCCACTCAGAATCCAGAGACTGTGGCCAATACCTAGAGTCTGGAAGGCAGGGCTATTGTGCAAATTGTCTCAGAGAACAGAAGATTATTTACAAAGCCTTGAGGGCTAATGTAATGTATTCTGCTGACTTGCTTGGTGCCTGTTGTCCCTTCTTTCCCTGCAATTTCTCCCAGTTGTAATGGAAATCTCTAGCTTGTGCCTGTTCTGCCATTGTACCCTTGGAAGCAGATAACTTGTATTCTGGATTTCACAGATGAAGAGGGATTTGTGGATTTTGGACTTGGAGTTAAGACTTTTGCTGTGATGAGATGAATATGTTTTGCATGTTGCAAGGACATGAATTTTTGGGGGCCAAAGGGTAGAGTGTCATGGATTGAATTGTGTCCCCCCAAAATATATGTCAACTTGGTTGGGTTATGATTCTCAGTATTGTATGATTGTGTACCATTTTGTAATCTGATGTGATTTCCTTATGTGTTGTAAATTCAATCACTATGATCTAATAAGATGGATTAGTGGCAGTTATACTGATGAGGTCTACAAGATTGGATAGTGTCTTAAGCCAAGCTCTTTTGAGATATAAAAGAGAGAAGTGAGCAGAGACACATGGGAACCTCATACCACCAAGAAAGCAGCGCCGGGAGCAGAGTGCATCCTTTGGACCTGAGGTTCCTGTGCAGAGAATCTCCCAGACCAAGGGAAGATTGATGACACCGACCTTCCTCCAGAGCCAACAGAGAAAGCATTCCCCTGGAGCTGATGCCCTGAATTTGGACTTGTAGCCTATTGGACCGTGAGAGAATAAACTTCTTTTTGTTAAAGCCATCCACTTGTGGTATTTCTGTTAGGGCAGCACTAGATGACTAAGACAGAGATGTATTTAGAATATTACAGATACTATCATGCTTTCATCTGGGATAAAGGGGGAAATAAGAAAGGGACGCATAAAACCAAAGCTTCCTATAATGTGAAGCCATATAATTTAGCACTTTATCTTTCTTCCATTTGTTTAATCACTTAGCAAACATTTTCTGAGCATCTACTATGTAAAATATACTGTGTTATGCCTTGTAGAAGGAGGATCACCAGTGTCCAGTACACTGCTAGGGCACTAAGAACTGACCATTTGATTTATCTATGTGGAGTTATGGGTAACCTCACAATTTTAGTGAGCAGTGGGGGCAAAAACCTGACTGGAGTGGGTTTAAGAGAAAATGGGAAGAGAGGCATTGGAAACAGCCAAGATAGATGATCTTTTTCAAAAGTTTCCAGCTAATAGGAGAAAAGTAGGTATCTGGCAGGGAAATTAGGAGGTTTTTGTTTTTTTTTAAGATGGCTGAAGTAACACATTTGTATGCTGGTGGGAATTATCCCATGGAGAGGAAATTTGGTGATGTAGGAGAGGTGAGAACTGCTAAGTTAAGTTCTAGCGAAGGTGAGAAAGGATGGCATCTACCACATAAGTGGAGAGAAGCTCCACGTAGGGGCCTGGATAATTCACCTATAGTAACAGGAGGGAAGGAAGAGTATGTGGTGCAGATACTTGTGGGTGGGCAGTTGTGGTTTGGTGTGTAAAGCCTGGTCCCCACCCACAGGGAGGTTGCTATAAGTAGAGGACATGAGCCTACAGGAAACCACAACAGATGATTCTAAGTCTCATAAGAAGAGTGGAAAAAGCATTGCCAGGATTGAAATGTGGGCAAATTCTTGCTGGAGACATGAGTGAAAGGAGCTACATGGAAGGCTTAGGGATATTAGGGTTTTAAGACAGGATGGGATCCTGACCGGTGGCAGCAAGAGGGGAGACTTTATAAACAAAAGAGGCAGGAACCTAGAGAGATGTGTTCATAGAAAAGCAAGTTGGCCAGACTGGCAGGAATACAAGGTCTCCGGTAGACATAAAGATGAAAAGGTAACTAGCTGGGTCTCAGAGGTAGAAGTACTTGAGGAATTTGAAAGAGCTGTACATTTTGGGGGGTGGGGGGAGGTGAGTTTCAACTTATGTTGCAAATAACCGTTAGCTTAATGTGGGAAGGAAGCAAAGGCCAGAAGAGCAGCCAGGCAGCTCTGATACTAGACCAGGATGCCTGAACTGGGGTGATGGCCACGAAGATGGAGAGGAGAGGGTGGGGGCTGGGGGGAGAGAAGAAGAGTGTCCACATGTCAGAAGCTTGGATGTGAGAGGATAGGGCAAGGTAAAGTCAAGGAGATAAGTTTTGAGTCTGGGTGATGGGATCTTTCACTAAAAGGGAAGTGAGGAGGGTTTTTTGGGAGGTGATGATGAGTCTGGTTTCCCAGAGTTCGATTCTGAAGCAGAAGCACGGTCTTGAAGAGGAACGCTCAGTGGGCAACTCAAGAGAAGGCCTGCATGGACCTAGATTCATCCCTTGTGGAGTCATCTATGAAGGGGAAGGAGAGCGGCCAGGTCAGTGAGGAGGACACTGCAGAGGGAGAGGTGCAGAGTCCAGAGGGCAGGACGGAAACTTAAACTACTTTTGAGGAGCTGAAAGACATGTTTTTCATTTGATTAAGTCTTGACTACCAGGTAGGATTACAGAGGCCATGAAAAGGCACCTCCCAATCTCCTGCTGCAGGGAGTGTAATTGAAGGATGGCCCCAGCTGCTGTGCTTCAAAATCATCTCAGTGTTTGTACGAAGGGCAGGCTTCCTTCCCACAGCTGCTCCCAGCTAGTGGCTGAGCACAGCAGAGGTACTCTGGCACGTTCTTCCTAGGAGAGAGGACTCCTCTGATGGGTGTCTTTGGTGATTCCCTATCAGCCTTGCCGAAACTTTCTGAAGAATGCAGTGTAATCTAAGACCTTCCTCCCTCCCTCTCTCCTTCTTTCTCTCATCCTTCCTTTTTCCCTCCCTCCTTCTCTATCTCCTTTCCTTCTTTCCTTCCTTCCTTTCTTCTTCCCTCACACCCTCCTCCCTCAGTCCTACCTTCCTTCTCTCTGTTCTTCCCTACCATTCTTCTTTCCTTCCTCCCTCCTTCCCTCCCTTCTTTTCTTTCTCCCTCCTTCCTTCCCTCTCCTTCATAGAGGTCAGGGCTTGCTTTGACAGCTCTCTCAGCCTCCACCTCTTCCCTTCCCATTTCCCCTTACAGGCATTTCCCCCAGTAAATCTCTTGCATCTCTAATCCTGTCTTGGCATCTGCTTCTTAGAGGACCTGGACTAACACAAGACTTTAATCAATCCAAGAGTAGAGACTTGTCTTAATGTTTCTTTGGCATTCCTCACAGTACCTGACAGCCAAGCCAAGAGTCAGCTTAGGGATTAGGCAACTGAATGCGTAGGATGATTTGGGAGACCAAAGAAAGTTCCACCAGGTGTGTGACCCCTGACACAAACTCACTGTGTGGCCTCGGCCAAGTCACTTAACCTCAGCACCTCAATTTACTTACTATAAAATGAGTGATTAGACTCAGTGATCTCTATAGCCCCCTCCTATGCTAACATTTGGAGTAAAACCTGTCTGACTGATTATAAGAATTATGTCACAAAGTTGGATAAATAAAAAATTTTGAAACAGAAACAAAGGGGAAGAATAAAACACCCAAAAGGAGGAGGCATGAGCCCAACATTATATCTTTGCAAGATTCCCTGCCCCCTCACCTTACTCTTTGTATTTTCAGTTTTGGAAAGCATTTGGTAGAGGAAATCGTGAACTTACTGCCAGAGATTAAATAGAAGTAGATCAACATAAAGCCAGTCGGAAGCTCTTGAATTTCACTTACCTGCATTTTCTCTGAAAGGCAAAAGTGAATAGTGCAGGAGCGTTCTTTGTCAAAATTAGAGGCATTTTCCCGCAGTTCTGCACAATTTGCACATATTTTTGTATAATTAATCTGTCAGGCAGGGAGCAGTTATCATTAAAAAGTTACATGAGTATATATTTTAAAATACAGGTCTTGAGTCCACCAAAGTCCTCAGTTGCCTTGGTCAGGGACCCAGGGCCTGGGACATGAATAAAGGGGTGCCCACCATGCAGGACAAATAAAGGGGTGTCCACTATGCCGGGGGGGTTGTGTTTGTGGGGATGCTCAAGAGGGCAGGCTTCTTACGGGATTTCACTGTGGGACCTGGCAGCATTCCGCCACTGGCCTGGAGTTCAGTGTTCCTACTGCATACTTACGTAACCTGTTGTGATGAAGTCTTAGCCCTTGATCACGAAGAGGTTTCACTAGGAAGGTATCAGTCAATGACTCATGAGAACTGGGCTTACTGCCTGAGTCTAATTGGCTTTATGGGGAATCACTTCACTGTGTTTCCATTTTATTGTATGGAAAATAGTTACGCTAGTGAATTATCCTACGTGGCTTCTAGAGGAAGTTATTAAAAATGACCAAACATAGAAAGAAGTCTTTCCAAAATGCAGAATTATAGGCTTATTTGGAATAATTCTAATTTTAAAATGCTGTTACATTCTGTTTTTGAAAAGTTAAATTCTGTGAAAAATGGCATAATGGACCTTATTTTTTTAAGGTGGTTGTTCTGTGCTGTGTGTCCCAAATGGGCTAATCCTGTGTGTGCTGGCTGAGGGATGCAGTTACGTGAAAATTAAAGGCACAGCCAGAAGAGGAGTGAGGGGCCGTGCGTCACCCTTATCCTCACAGGAAATGCTCATCTCAGATGCCTTGGAGGCTGTCATGGGGTGCTGCTATGGGCTTCTTCCGCTTTTTGTTTAATGTTTTGGGGAGTAATTAGAAGATAAAAGGAGTGGAGGAGGAGCACGGTGGGGGAAGGAAGGAGGGGCTTTCTCCTTGGTAAGGTGCCAATAGAATTAAGGTTTTGGGGGAAAGAAGACCGCCAAAGAAAGATGCAATTGTGAACACTTGTGAAGCCACTGAGGATGATGAGGCCAAACAGGTAAAGTGTGAACACTACATTTTAGATCAGTGAACCAAAAGTCAAACCAAACTAGGTGCTGTTGAGTTGATTCCTACTTACGGTGACCTCATGTGTGTCCGAGAACTATGAAAAGACTACTTAGCTGTGCTTAGATGCTTATATTTACATAAATAATTCTTTAAATATACAGTAGGGCTTGAACTAATTTAGAAAATACCCTCTTTTCTGTTTGTGAAGCTACATTTTAATTGTTAAGGAGCATTAAAGAACAGGGTTGTATCCTAACTGAGAGAGCAAACTAGACTTTGCAAGGGCGTAGGGTTTTACACTTGGTTCTGCATTCAGCCGAACTCTGACCTTGAGTTGAGTCCTTAACCTTCAGAGCCCACATTTTGTTCAACAGCATCATGTCATGTAGCAATTAATTGATCAGTAAGTTTATGTTTTGTGTCTTTAAAATCCAAGGGTACATTCTACTCCATGGATCCTGTTGAGGTTCTATCAATGCAGAATTAGAAAAACTCTGTTTCATAATCAAATGATATTTGATTAGATGATATCTAAGGTGAATTCCAGTTCTAAATATTATTATTTTTTTCTTTTTTTTTATATTTTATTGCACTTCAGGTGAAGGCTTACAGAACAAATAGTTTCTCATGAAACAGTAGTACACATGTTGTTTTATGACACTGGTTAACAACTCCACAACATAGTAACCCTCTAACTTCTCAAGCTTTTTTTTTTGGTGAAAATACACATAGCCAAAGATACACCGTTTCAAAAATTTCTACATACACAGTTCAGTGACATTGACTACGCTCTTCCAGTTGTGCT
>NW_004443991.1:918287-952047 GCF_000243295.1 Trichechus manatus latirostris | reverse complement strand
AAAAGGGGGAAAAGAAAACAAAACAAATTAAAAAAAAAAAGAACAAGAAAGGCCCCCCCAAAAAACAGAAAAAAAAAAAAAACCCAACAAAAAAAGAAATGTCCTCAGGGATCCCTCTGCACGTCTGTAGAAGCTGAAGTGGTGGGGGGGGTTCCGTGCCACGCAGCTCTGCCTGGCCAGAAAGGGCTCCCAACTCAAGAAAAGGAAAAGAAAACAAACGAAGAATTCAAAACGAACAAATGAAAAAAAGCCCCGGGATCCCAGCAGCACAGTAGCCCAGACTGGAAAGCGGCTCCACACTCGAATGGCGCTCCACAGCCCTTCAGGAAGAAGCAAAGATGGCGCACGGAGCCTGGCCCTCGAGCAAAAGGAGGGGGAGGCGGCGAGAGGCAAGTGAGAAATCAACAGAAGCAGAAAAAAAAAAAGCAACACCAGCAGCCAACAAATGGCACTCAGAGAGCCAGCTAGTGCAGGCTGGTGTTTCTGGACAGGAGACCGTGTCCGCGGAAAGCAGAGGAGGCTGAGTGTGGGTGAAGAAGGGTAGAGAGTGGGAAAGTGTATATGCCAAATTGCCGGCGCTCTGCAGCCCCTCAGGAAGAAGCAAAGATGGTGCATGGAGCCAGGCACTTGAGTGAAAGGAGGGGTAGGTGGCGAGAGGCAAGTGAGAAATCAACAGAAGCAGAAAAAAAAAAGCAACACTAGCAGCCAACAAATGGCACTCAGAGAGGCAGCTAGCACGGGCTGGTGTTTCTAGACAAAAGGCTGTGTCTGCGGGAAGCGGAGGGGGCCGAGTATGGGTGAAGAAGGGTAGAGAGTGGGAAAGCGTATATCCCAAATTGCCGGTGCTCTGCAGCCCCTCAGGAAGAAGCAAAGATGGCGCACAGAGCGAGGCACTTGAGTGAAAGGAGGGGGAGATGGCGAGAGGCAAGGAAGAAATCAAAAGAAGCAGAAAAAAACAACACCAGCAGCCAACAAATGGCACCCAGAGAGCCGCCCGCTTGGGTGTGTGGAATCCAAGCAGCCGGCGCTTCCCGGTCAAGAGACTGTGGCCGCGGGAAGCAGAGGAGGCCAAGCTGGGGTGAAGAGGTGTGGGTGGTGGGAAAGCGCACACCGCAAATTATTGGTTGTTTTGTCTCCCGCTGGATGCTCCGTGAGGCTGCTTTCTCGTACCCCCGTTTGCTGGTCTCCGATAGGAGTCCAATATGGTGGATCTGTGCTGCGTTAGCTAGTAGGGGACCTCTGCATGAAACTCTTCTCGCTCTCTGTTCTCTGTCAGTTTTCTCACTCCATTTGGTGCTTGGCTGAGTGCTTTATCTCTTCATTTGGTGTTTTAGGGTTTCAGGATTGTTGTATTCTCTGTTCGGCTTAGTTTTTCGGATCTTTGCTGTGGAGGGATGGCGTGGTGCTTCTACCTAGAGTGCCATTTTTCCCAGTTCTAAATATTCTGATGAGGAAAATGTTACTTTGATCTACTGCCTACATCTACAGCAACAATCTCCAGGTTGCTGCTCGAATGGCCTTGTAAACCCAAAGGTATAAAGTGAGGGCCAATATCATAGCATTTTGGAGAGGGAGGAATTCTCTTCCTTGCTTAAAGTGAACTGAAAAGAGGACACTTCCTTGCTGTGGCTCAGGGCTAAGTGAGAAGAGGAGAGGCCAGCTCAGAATGCTTTTCTGTTAGGCTGTGCTTGCTCAGGCTGGCCTGGAGTGTGTACTTCATCTTATGCTCAATATAACAAAACATTTCCATGTGGAAAAGGTACTCTTGGGGTGAAAAACCAAAACATGAGGATCCAGAAAGTCAGTCTTTCTTCTGTGGTGAAGAGGCAGCTGTCCCATCACCACCAGATGCTGGCACATACACCTACTTTCCAGGCCGCCAGTGGGTGAGCCACGTCTCCGTTTGTCCCAATCAGTGAGAAGCCAGCTAAGAGAAGGCTGATGGGGGCCGCTGCAGGGAGCTCTGTCCCAGCTCTTTCTTCAATGCCTAATGATCCTGGAATTCTGGCCAACCCACTCTGCTACCTTCTTGCTCCTCTTTCAAAGAAGGTGATGAACTCTTAAGACACATAATGCAGAATTTTGGAGTCAGAGAAGGCTGGGAAGCTGATTAGGTACCATGCTCATCTTTGGGTAAGGCTAAGCAAATGAAATCTCTAATTCTGAAAGCGCTTCAGCAGAGCGGGTTCAGCCATTTTGTCATTAGGAGATATTTCCTTACACGTCCACACTCGCCCTGTCCTGCACAGTAAGCCTGCTTCCTCTTACTCTCTTTTCAGTGAGGAGAGACAGCAGCATCAGAGTCCTTCACATAATGGAAGCATTTAAACGACTCCTTGGTCTGAAAAAATTCCCAATTCTTTCTTTGTATTTAATCTTTCATTGTAAATTTTACATTTCAGGATCAGTTTCCTGTTTATTTTCATGAAATCCTTCAAATCTCCCCCAGCCACTCCTCAACAAGCAGATAAGATGTATTTTAGTAATACCAAGTAGTTTCCATAGTAGCAAGACCTCTGTACTCCTTTCTTCCTCCTCCATATTTAGAAAAAAAAACACAGAGGGTAGGTCATCCTATAGGTCATCTGCTAGGCAATCCTTTCCCCTATGAACAAGGCTTTAAGAGGCTTCCTGAAGACCAAAATGTTGCTCACATTCTCCCTGAAATTCAATTACTACAATTCAATCTTTAGAATTAGGAACCTCTTGAAAGGTTGGCAGATAAAGTACATCCAGAGGCAGCTCGGAAGGAAGGCCTGGAGATCTACTTCTAAAAGATAACAGCCATTGAAAACCCTATGGAGTGCAGTTCTACTCTGAAACACATGGGGTTCCCATGAACTATAATCGACTCAAGGGCAACTGGTTTGGTCTTTCACATTCAGTTGTCCCTGGAATGACTAATATATTGACCTGGAATGTCATTTATACTATAATGTGAATCTGTTAACTTATTAGCAGAATCCTTTTGAGAGCAGAGTATAATTAATGAGAGGGAGGAAGAAGAGACTGGTGTTCTATTATGGAGAAGAAGAGGGTTTACAAGGTAGACTGGGAGACTCACAAGGACTTATAAGCATTTAATTCCTGGAGAGATAAGCTGCCAGGGGATGGGAGAGGAGAGCAGAAGTGGCAGAAAATATAAGTGGAGAGATAGTAGAGCGGGGAGCATTGTGAGGAGGGGTGGGACCTGAAATGACATCTTAGTCTTTGAGGTCCTCACTATTTGCCTTAACCCATTTATTCAGTAAGCATGGGCTGGGCAACGTACAAGGAAGGGGTTGGGAAGTTGGTGAATAAGCTTTCTGCTGTTACCACACAGTATCTTAAACCAATTCTATCATTAACTTATCGAGGGCAGCAATCAACTCTTACTCATAGAATTCTTAGCACATTCAGATACTCATAACTATTACATGCCACTAGCTTTGTGGGGAGATGAAACAGATCAGTTTTCTGTGGCTGCCTTCAGAGGGGAGGTCCAGCTTGGCCTGGGATGCCCAGTAATCTGCTCAGAGCTGATTTAGATGGAACATTTATCTAATTCATTAGATTGCATATGGGCATGGCTGATCTAATTCTCATCTTCCCACTCCAGATCAGCTTCTTGAATTCTCGTCCTCCAACAGCTTGTTAATCAATTGGCAAAAGGCTTGTGCCTGAGGGGAGTACCCTTAGCTTCAGTTGTTCTCACTGTCAGTAGAAACTGGTGTGTTTTGCTAAGTATCCATACTAGAAAGACTTGGGTTCTTGCCTTTCCTAAATTAACGATGTCAGAAGAAGTTCATTTCCAAAAAGAAACACACAATGCTTGAAAGCGGGCAAAATTGAAGACCTATATCTTTGACCCGTCTCACCTTTTTAGCAATATGATTCGTGGGCGCCTGGCAATTATTTAGCCTTGCCTCCCCAACTCCCACCTCTATAAGTCGCTAACTCAGTCCTCTGCCAGCATAAAAGCTTCTGACTTTACCAGGCCCTTGTACACAGTCATGACCAGCATGAGAGTGACTGTCCTGGAGAGCAGTCAGGATTAACAAAGCCACCACACACAGGCCCTGTCACCATCTGCAGCCACGCCTGCCGGCTGAAAGAGGGATATTCCAGTCTTACCTCGTTCCCTATTGAGGGCTTTGCTCTCAAACTGACCACTCCCATTTACAGTCCCAAAGCTGAAAATTCTTAGAAACTGCATTAAAAATGTAAGAGGAGACAAACCTCTATTTCCTTGACATTCTTTGCAGACAATATGAGGATGATACCCAGGCCAAGGCATACTAATCCTACGGCAAAAAAGGCAGAGAGGACACCAGGGACCCAGAGATGCAGCCGGCAGGCGGGCAACTGTTGCTGCTTCACAGCAGTGTTGTCTGGCAACCTGGACAGGCCATCCTGGGGTCTCATCTCCATTCTGGTCCTGTAGGTGACTAAAAAGATGCACCTTTGGGACATGCAGAACATTACTACTTATAGTAATACCACATAATGTTCATATTAAAATTATTAAAAATTACACGAACCTTCCTTTGCAGTTGCAAAGTCTTTCTGCTTCCTGGAATTATTTATTAACCAGATCTGGTGTTCAGCTCGAGCACAGCCCTCTTCAATCAGCCATTTCTAGGTATATTTTCCTTAGGCTCAAAAAGACTGTTTTGCTAAAATGCCATGCCTTGGAGGAAAAGTCCCTGGCAAGGCCTGTAAAAACCTATGCCTGGTGACACTGGGAAGCAGTTACAATGGACTATTTCTGGGATATGGTGACCAATTCAAGGCAAGCCCTTCCTGAAAGGGGGAAAGTGGGTATATCTTTAAGAATTTGCCTAAATCCTTGGAGAGTCATTCAAAAGAAAAAAAAAAAGAAAAAAAAAGTGGGCTGTTAGCTTTTTCTTCTGAATGTGGCTGCTGTCTAACATGAATACAGGCTACGCTGGAAGAATACTCTAAGATTACAACTCACTTGGCTATGTGTGGTGATGAGGAAGGAAGAAGCAAACAGGGAACCGCAGAACACAGATGTCTAATCTCAGCAGCTTCTAATTTGTCATCCAGAAGACTAGCAGAACATGTAGAATAAAACCCTGTCTTCCTAACCTTTCCCCAAGGAAAGTATCCCAAAGGAGACAAGAGAAAGGCAGGGGAAGATAGATTGATCAGATGGTCTACAATGAAACACAGTAATATTGGTTTGATTTGGGGTTTTTCAGGTGTCAGAAATCCACTAACAACATTTTCATCAAGCTATTCATAATTACTTCCTCTTTGTTAAGAACTGGCATTTAGGAAGTAGAACCAGGACTTTCTGAATAAGGCAGCATGTTGGTTTCCAAGCTTCCCTTATTATTAACGTCAGGTAGAGAAGCCACACTGGACTACTCACGTAAGGCAATGACTTCGGCAAATGCACCTAGTTTTAAAAAATAGAAAATAGATGCAAATACTTACAGGAGGTTTCTGTTTCAAAGTCAAAGATGCTCACTTGCAAAATAGAAGAAAAGGCAAAACATGCAAAATGGAAGAAAAGGCAAAATATCAACAGGCAATGTTCAGCATGCCATTTGAATCTGGCTTGGAGGTGGTGACTAGCGTGGCTGTTGGTGCTTGGCAGCCTTGAATGAGAAGGCAGCAAACACTTCTATTCATGTCTATTATTTGTTTTACTAAATAAATATGGGCAAGAGCTTGGGTATAAAAGGCAGTGACAGGCTATGAGATTAGACTACATGTGCAGGATTGGCCTACAAAACATGAAGTGTGTTTGTGATCTGGGTATTTTTTCCAACATTGGGTAAGGTTACCATGTACTAGACAGATGACACCTAGCCGAAGGGTCATTCCAATAATACCAATAAGAACAACAGTATTTCCTAGGCTTTTTGTAAAACAATAAAACCAAACTAACCACAATTCTAAACTAAAATGATCTTCACAGGTAGTAAGTAAAAACATTTCTGGGAAACATTCTTGAGAGATAGCCACATACTAAGCATCTTAAAGGTGTTTTTATATTTACCCTATTTCTCTTCCAACTAAATCTACTTCAAGCATGCAAATATAACTTCATACACTCTGCTTTTCAGTATTTCTAGAACAGGGTTTCTCAACCTCAGCTCTATTGACATTTTGGGTCTGGTAATTCCTTCTTGTTGGGGGTTGTCCTATAGGACTGTAAGATGTTTAGTAGGATCCTAGCCTCCACTCACTAGATGCAAGTAGCAACCTGCTGACTACATGCCAGTAGTAGCCCTCCAGCATGGCATCCAAACATGTCTCCAGATGTTGCAGAAGTCCCTTGGGGAGCAATTCGCCCCTCTATGCTCCTTGCGGGCACCCCCTCCCGTTGAGAACCACTGTTCCAGACTGATACTGATATGACTGTTTGTTAGCATTTAGCAGCTGTTGTGTCATGAGATCAACAGAAATTTCTGAGAGGGTTTTTTTAAGTCCTCGTCTTCATTTCTCTTTACTCACTGTGTAGATAGCCTCCTCAGGAATTACCAGACATTTTGGATATATGGGATGGTCTCATGTTTCACTACCTCTATTAACTGCTGGGGTGCACAAGTGCTAAATGGGTATCAAATAAGGGAGTGGTTATGTACGTGCAGGTACACTCACACGCATACATAGTTCTATACACATAATGCTTATCATGTTCTCATTTTTTGGTTTTGCAAGTCAATAGCAGCTTGGTGGGTGGGTCTGAATTCTGACAGCACTGACTGTAATGCCTCGATTTGGAAATCTGTCCTCTTACACAATCGTGCTTGATGGTTTTCCAGATTAACCGAAAACATGTCACTTGACGGAAAGTTAAATGCCTGTATTTGGGAGGTATGTGATCCATTTTCTTTCTTACCATTGGCCAAGAATATTTCACATATTAAGGATAAAGTCTGGCTATAACTTGAATAAAATTTCATTTTGTATTGGTGTTATGGATTGAATTGTGTCCCCCCAAAAGTTATGTTGAAACCCTAACCCCTGTACCTAGGAATGTGATCTTGTTTGGAAATAGGGTTTTCTTTTGCTATACTCATGAGGCCACAGCAGAGTAGGGTAGGTCCTGAACCTCATCACTTCTCAGTGGGGTCTTACAGAAAAAGCAGAATAGATACAGACACACATGGGGAGGACAGATGCCACATGAGGATTGTCTGTAAGCAAAGTTAGCCTAGGGTCGCTGGCAGTACCAGAAACTAGGAGAGGGACCCTCAGAGAGACTTGACATGGCTGAGACCCTAATTTTGACTTTTAGCCCCTAGAACTTTGAGAAAATAGATATCTGTTCTTTAAAGCCACCCATTTGTGGTATCTTTCATTACAGCAGCACTAGGTAACTACGGCAAGTGGGTTGGTTTGTTTTTTCTCCTCTAACTTGTTGGGTTCAAGTCAGGGTCCTGGAGAACAGAACCCACTCCTCTTTCCTCAGCAAGCCCCTCTGTGTGGCCTCCAGCCCTCAGGGTGCACCAGCGCAAGGCAAGGCCCTGGTGCGCAGGAGCGTGCGATTGGCTGGAGTTTGATTTGCTAGCCTGCCAGGCTTGTTTTAAGTTCTGCAATCAAGATTTGAATGTGTAATTTTACTTACCAGTATTGGCATCTGTTTGCTTTATAACCTCTTGTTTGCTGTACACGTCTGAGTCCCCAAACAGGCGACTGTGGGGTCCTGAAGGGAACATGGGAGGCCTAGGTTTGAAGGAGGCCTGCTACTTAAACTAGTGTGTGTCCTCTGAGATTCAGCTGCATCGTCTGCAAAATGTGGGTAATGATACTTTTCCTACAGGACTATCTCAAGGATGAAATGCGATAAGACTATGGAAGTGAGAACCCTAAGCAGTGAATGGCACACAGTGGGTAACTGACAAATGTTATTTAAACAAGTAAAAATGGAAGTAAATTTGAGCAATAAAATAAAAACCAATAGTGTTGGATTGTAACACATAGAATAAAATATCTATGAGTCCATACTTACGTAAATGAGTAACTGAATAAACAAATAAGTGGGGGAAAGGGACAGCTGTTTCCTACAGAAGAATTCCTACTAACAAGTGTAGAAGGAATAACAGAAATAGAAAAATCACCACAGTAATAACTAATTCAGGCAAGATCCACTCATGGTTGCTAAAATCAGTGGGTGAAAATTTGAGGAGAAGCAGGTTATCTCCATAGCCTAAGGTGTCTCCCCTGTATTAGTTTCCTAGGGCTGTAGCCACAAGGACCACAAATCAGGTGACGTAAAACAGCAGAAATGTATTCTTTCACAGTTCTGGAGGCAAGAAGTCTGAAGTCAGAGTGTCAGCAGCGTTCATTCCTTCTGAGGCTCTGAGGGAGTCTGTTTGTGCCTCTCTCCTAGCTTCTGAGAGCCTCAGGCACTTCTGGCTTGTAGATGCATCTTTCCAATCTCTGCCTCTTTCTTCACACGGCTTACCCGTGTGTCTGTCTGCCTGTCTCTTCTTGTTTTCTTATAAGGGCACCAATCATGTTGGATTAGGGTCTGTCCTAGTGGCCTTGTCTTAACTTTACATTCGTAAAGACCGTGTTCACAGGTGTTGGAAATTAGGACTTCAACATCTTTTCTGGGGACACAATTCAACCCATAACATACCCCAAGATAGTTATTTATTCTAAAGGGAAAAACAGTGACTTTACAGTGGAGAATCCTGGCAGATACCACCTTAACCAAGTCATCAAGGTGGACATAACCAATAATAAGACATAACATTAATTTTTACCCCTGGATATGATGCATCAAGAAGGACATAGCTCTTCTGTGGTATTTTGGCCAAATATGCATAACCTCAATCTATCATGAAAACAATAGGCAAACCCAAATTGAGAAACATTCTACAAAATACCCTTCAAAAGTGTCAAGGTCATGAAAGACAAGGAAACACTGAGGAACTGGCATTGATTTGAGAAAACTAAGGAGGTACGTGGTATCCTGGATTGGATCCTGAATAGAAAAAGACATCAGTGGACAAACAGGTGAAATACAAATAAAGTCTGTAGTTTAGTTAATCGCATTGTACCAATGTTGATTTCGTAGTTTTGATAACTGTACTATGGTTATGTAAGATGTTAACATTGGGGGAAGCTAGGTGAAAGCTGTATGGGAATTTTTTGTACTATTTTTGCAACTGTCCTTCAAGTCTAAAATTATTGCAAAATATAAAAGTTTAAAAAAGCAAACGAGTAAGAGAGCTATAGTTACATTGTTTTCTTTTACACACTTAAAATGTATCTCTTACACTTGTAAGTCTTTATACCGCTACCACTGCTACCTTTCAGCCAAGACCATGCTTCACAGATTACAAAGCTGTTCCACATGTACCATCTCATGGAATCCTCAGCAGTCCCATGAGAGATCACTCCCATTTCACAGCTGATGAAATTGAGGCTTAGAGAGGTAAGGGACTTGCCTAAGGTCGCCCTGCTGCCCTTTCCCTTCTGCACAATCACATCAGAGGCCAGTCAGTGAGAAAAAGACTTAGTCTGCTGAACAAAAATCACACCCACCTCTGATACTTTATTATGCAAGGAAGGGCGTTGGCAAAAAGACAGACTGATTTCGGTCAAAGAATCCTCAAAGTCAGACATTCTCAGTGATCCATCTGGTGATGCAGTTAATAAAATGATAGCTGATATTTAGAGAGCGAGCCCAATGTGCCAGGGTCATTAAATAGAGATGTAAATTCCACCGTGAAAAATGGGATCTTCATTTGGACCCAAACTTAGAAAAGGCCCAGCTTCAAAGATTCTGATTTGCACAGACTGAGTACTCCCATTTCCAGAAGTTCAAAAACCTCCTTTCTTATCTAAATGAGGAAAAAACAAACAAACAAACAAACAAAAAAAGGTTAAGATCAAGAAAAGATGGCCTTGGCAAATAAATTCAACACTTTGGACTCCTTGGCATTTATGCAGCTATTATGGCCAGAATCAAGGAGAGTAAAAGTCCCAAATCACATCTGATTCTGAGGTAGGAGATTTATATAAGTAAAGGAAGAGGTACTGTATAAAACATCCGTTTCATTAAAGTGCCCTTTTGTTTGCAGTCATCAAAAATACAACCTCTACAGAAGTGTTTTCAAGGTACCTGAAGTATGCCTTCTATAATCTAGATTATACACAATATTTCAATGTAGTATTTTATAGCTTTTTGATGAGTGCTAATAATGATCTCAACATAATGAAAATAACTATGGCTGACAAACGAGTTTTTTAGGGGCTGTTTCTACCTCTTATTGTAATTAGAAAACTAATGGTAGATTACTCAGATTTAACAGTGTAGCAAACCACCAAGTATAGCCTCATCTACCTAACATCAAATTGGTTAAACCAGTTTAAAAAACCAACCAATTCAGGAGACAGGGTCTATGTTTGTATACATGTGTGTAGGGAACTAAGCAAATTGTTTTTAAACCTGAACTGATGTCTGATATTCCTCCCTGTTCAATTATAGTCAGGTTGGTCATCCTGAGGATGTATAGTTTTATATGGCAAATTAATTCATTCAGCATGTTTGAAGCAGTATTTCCAAGCCTCTTTGATAGTTACTGCCATTATTTATTCTGGGTTGGTGATTGGCAGCCATGTTTATTACCGTGCAAACTCTTTTCTGTCCAACAACTAAATTGGAAAATTAGCTCCGTGGTAACACCAAACCAACAAAACCTATTGCTGTCGAGAGGATTCTGACTCATAATGACACTATACTACGGTGGGGGTCCAATCAGTTTTTCACATTATATAATAGATTGCTTTCATATATATAATACAATCTAATACTGTGCCCACAAAGGCATTTAATCATTCAATTTTAATTCATTGAGACACCAAAAAATTTCCCCACCTCATAAAACCAAAATAGCCCTCTAAATTAAGTAAGTAGGTTTTGGGGGATGTGGAGATGTGGGCCATTAATGAGGTGAGTTTGTGTCTTCCCCAAGAGTGCATGTGTAAGGATGAAAGGCAAAGAGGCTTGTGTCTGTAAAGAAAGGCACAGGGAAATGTACCAGGGCCTTAAGATCTTCCTACTTCTCAAAGGTAAAGTATAGCTGTGATCTGTAGTGAGGCAGAGGCCATTGGTCATTCATTTAATAAAGAAACACAGCCAGTTCCTATAAAACACATGGAAAGAATACAGAGTTATGTGTAAGGGGTTGAGGTGGCCTCCATAATTGTAGTTACCTCGGAGTTAAGATAGACATCATTTCAAAAGCCAGAATGTGCTGGCTCCCCATGTCAAAGGCTTTATTACTGTGTTTGAACTCAAGTTCAAATAGAAAAAAAAAAACAAAAAACAATGATTAAAGGCAATTGCTGGTTACACTGTACCTCGGGAATGTCCACCAGTCTCCTCAACTTCTGATCTCTCCAGTTCCAGTCAAAAACCAGAAACTTTAAGGGGTTCAAATTAAGGGCACCTGAAAGAGACAAGGAGGGAGCTGCTGCAGGAAAGGCCTCATGACATAAGCTTATTAAAAGGATTTTCTATTCTCCTGGTTGCTTTTTGCCTCACTCGCTGTACTCTCCCCTGGCAACTAATCTCTGCACATGAAGTGCTGCCTGTGCCTGATGAAAACAAATGCAGCACTCGAAGACTTGCTGTCCTTATAATCTTATCAGTGATTCTGAGGAAAGCAGAGAAATTGCTCTTGCTAAGCTCATCAAACACTTATGTGCTGGCAAAGAATCAATCCCCAGTCTCCATTGCATGAAGCCCCAGAGGGTGAAGTCTTGTTTCTGACAGTGATTTGATGAGAATATCCTGCATTCTGGGTGGTGGCCTTCAGAGGGGTCGAGTCCAGTGGAGTCTGCATGATTCTGAGGAGATGAGTGGGCAAAAGGATGAGGACAGAACTGAGTGGATAATTTTAAGCAGAAAAGGAAGTTAGGATGAATGGGTTCTATTCAAAGTCAGCAATCCTTGATGAGACTGGTCAATCAATTAAGGACTCTATCTCCTCTGTTTTCCCATCTATCTAGAAGATAAACAATTGTGGACTGTGAGGGCTGGGGTGGGGGGGACCTCAGAGATTGTCTAGTCCTCAGAGGACTTAAGTTTTTCCATTCTCTATGTTCCTCCCCCTGCCCCAGTCACCCCCATGTCACGCATGGAAACAGTATCGAAGTTTTCCTTTACCCTGCAGAAATTTCCCTCCGTTTTTCTCTGTGGTTATTTCACTATTTTCCTCTCTGCCCAAAATACTTTTTCATGCTTTTTACAAATTATGATGTCTCTTATTTTAAACTCTGTCTTCAAAATTAAAATAAAAATGATAAATTGAGAAAGACAATGGTTTGAGAGTCTTCCCTTGAAAAGTAATGTACTGCTGGTGAACGGCAAATAGGTACCCCTTCTCTGGAAGGCAATTGGGCATGCTATAAAAAGAGCTTTAAAAGCTTATTACTTGATAAAATAATTTTCCTTCTATGATAGAGCCAATAAAAACAACAGATGCAAAGATGATCATTCATAATAGCAAAAGATTGAAATAACCTGAATATCCTACTATAACAGAAATTGTATATACTTTTCTATAGAATATTATGTAGCCATTACAAATGAAAATGAAAATTATATTTCATAACAAGGAAAGTTCTCATGAGATATATTCAGTGAAAAAAAAGTAGGTTATAAAGTTCAAACATGCAGTATGATCTCCATTTTATAAAAATGCATAGAAAAAAGACTAAAGGAAATATATTCAAATATTAACTAACAAGACATTATCTCTAAAGTGATGTTTATTTTCTTCTCTGTATATTTTTGCATTTTTCAAAGGCTTTTATAGTCAGAGAATACTCTTCATTACTATATTAAAACAACACAATTCTGCCTATAAGAGTACAGATTCCAATGTCATGGATATCTTTGCATGTCTATAAACTCTCCTTCATTGGCCTATATCAAATATATAAACATCTTGTTAAGCAAAAAACAGCTACATAAAACGAGTTATGTGCTGTTGATCTGTTTTTGTTAGCTTTTCAGTTTCTAGAGTTCTGGGACTGTTCTCTTTGTATGTAGCCTAACACCTGTGACATACGTGGTTAATGAAAATTAAACCATTCGTCAATCTGAATCAGAAAATAACAGTTATTTTAACTGGTATCATAAAAATCAACAGCTCTTTAAGTGATTTTCCCACATGAAATAAGCCTTCACATGGAGTTCTCACAACTCTGTGGAAATATAATTTCAACATTCTAGACATTTTCGTTTCCTCTTTCCCTCGCTCTCTTTTAAATAAAAAGAGGAGTGGCCTTGTGGCCAGGGATCTGGTGACACAAAAAACATCTGGATTCCAGGAAGGTGAGAGGTGACTCCTTTGGCTAAGAGCTGTGGGGGAGGCAGGATGAAGCTCACAGTCCATCCCTGGCCTCCTGAGTGCCCAGTGTCTCCCAACTCTGTGTCTTACAGAAGGATGATGAGTTCCTTTTATCTGTTCCTTAACTTTCAGTGTCCTCCTGTGCCTGTGGGACAGAATTCAAACTCCTCAGCTTAATATTCAAGGTCCTCCCTCGACAACCTCACTTTCTTTCCAATTGAATCACCTGCTACTACAGCCCACGGAATCTCCAAGCCAAAAAGGTGGTCTCTTTAATAAAAATAATAACTAGTATTTGTTGAGTGCTTAGTGTGTGCCACTCATTGTGCTGAGCGCTTTATGGGCATTTTATTTTCACGACAATCCTATGAGCCAGGTACTAATAACCCTGTTTTTCAGGTACAGAAACAGGCTTAAAAAGGTTAAGTAACTTGCCAAGGTCACACAGCTGGTAAGTTGCTGAATCTGGGATTTGAATCCATAAGTTTGAATCCATAATAGGGGCTCCCTAACCTCAACACCATAATGTCTACTCATCGTCTAGTCTCGATAAACCACGTGTATCTGTTTGCCCCTTTCTGACTGGCTGGTACGCCTATTCCTGAATGCTTTCCTCAAATTGCCCTACCTATTTTAATCCTCCCCAAAACATCAAAGATCATTTAAAGATCTTTTCCTCTGTAAAGCCTTTCCTTCAGAGTCCAGCCCCCATAAAAATCTCTCTCTCATTTCCACTCTTTTAGGTTTTACAAGGGGTCCCTGGGTGGCGTAAATGTTTAAGCGCATGACTACTAGCCTAAAAGCTGGTGGTTCGCACCCACCCAGTGACACCTTGGAAGACAGGCCTGGCGATCTGCTTCTGAAAGGTCACAGCCTCGAAAATCCTATGGAGCAGTTTTACTCTGCACATATGGGGTCGTATGAGTTGAAATTCACTTGATGGCAACTAACAACAACAGGTTTTCTAATCAGAAGCACTCATTCAGCCGTCGGCATTCCTGCTTCATGTGCATTTATCTCCTTGGCTGGATCAGGAGCTCCTTGCGGGAAAACAAAGGTTCTGGAGCAGAAAGGCCTGGCCTGAGAGACCTGGGGGGCGTTACTTTCCCCTTCTCAGCTTCTGTTTTCTCTCCTAAGAATGTCAACCCTCAAGGTTGCTGTGGGTTCTAAATGAGGTGACACATGGAAATGTGTATACACCATAGCACTCTGTGCAGGCAGGGACTCAAAATGTGTGTTTCCTTTCCTTGTCTGGGGCCAAGCCTGTTACTTCATTGCATTTTCTTCATCTGTGCAGATAGTGGGTTCAATTAATTCTGGATGATTTTCATCTGGAGAGAAACGGCAGTGTTTTTAGCTTTAGTCTGCTTCCTGGCACATGACCATGTGTATATACTCATTTGCTATATTGATGAACACAGTTTCAGGTGTATTAAAAAATCCAGGCATAACTGCAGACAATTATATAAAAGTTCTATTACTGTATTAAACAAGTAATTTGGAAATGAGTATTGAAAATGAAATCTTTAAATTTGTCTGGTAGGTAGAACAGGTAATAAGACCATCAGCAGACTAGCAGGTTGTTAGGCTACTGGCTTTGAATAAGTCAATTAAGATATAAAAATCACTAGTGGATGTTGTCTGGAGTACTTTCTGGGTAAAGCATTAAATGAGAAATGTTTTGGAGAAATATTCCCAAATACCTGCATTTCATTCATAGGAACTGCATTTTTGTTCCAATGTGTTTTATATACCAGCCCTCAACCAGAATGTGAGTCTTGGGGAATCAAGACTCAATGAAGCGGGAGGGGAAAGCTGACCACATGTCGCTCTACAAAATCCAGAGGTTGCAAATTGGTAGAGTGAAGTCTGTGTGGATCCACTAACCTGCTTAAAGGAATTGGAATGTGAATGTACTTAGGTAGGCATATGTACTTCAATTTGCCTCAGTCCTTACCATTTCTGCTGGCTGATTTTGGAGACTAACAGCTGAATTTCCAGCTCTTAAATTAGCCAGAGCTTGGAACTGGTTCTTCCAGTTTGAACCCCTGCTGAGAATTTAAATTTCTAACAAGTTCCCAGGAAGTTATACATAAGAATCACTTGGGGATCTTATCAAAAGGTAGATTCTGATTCAGTATATCTGGGGTGGAAACGCAAATTCTCCGCAGGGAGCTTGTTAGGAATGCAAGTTCTCAGCAAGGGTTTGAACTGGATGAACTGGTTTGAAGCCCTGGAATTAACTCAGAAGTCTGGTTTTATTAATCACAAGTGCAGTTTCCTAAAACTCATGTGGGAGTAAGGCAAACTCCCAGCTCTGGGTAGGAGTCTCTTTTCATACCTTGTTTAACGAGGTCTTTGATCCTCCCTGGAGTTCCTACGCCCAGGTGAACCACACGCTTCTCCAGCAACTTTACCTGCTCCTGGATCTATTCAAAGATGGAAGAGAAAGAAAAGGAGGAGTCATTAGAAGGTGCAATCATAGGTCAATTTAGAGCATTGTATCTCAAAGTGAAAAAGGTAAAAAGAAAGTGGGGGCTTGTTTACGGTCAACACCCAGGACAAAGAAGGTTAACTCTGAGGTGGAAGAGCATCTCCCTAGGAAACCGGTAAAACCTTTAAGAATTCAGGAGTCAAACCTCAGCTTCTGTACAGGAATCTGAAAGGATGGAGGACCGCTGTGGGGAGAGGTGAATATGTGGAGGCAGGGGAATTCAAAGAAAACCAGGATGATTGCTGGATATGTTATACAAGGAAGGCACCAAAGAAATTGCTTTCTACAGGAATAAGAAGAGGTAGAAAAGAAAAAGCTGGGCTCTGGGAGTGGCCCTCATGGATCATTACAGGAGATCCCCTGGCCCCCATGAGGAACCACAGGCCCTGCTTACCTTTATATGTTTTGCAAATAATTTCATAACTTTGCTGTCTCCTTTGAATGCAGTCATCGACCTAATGAAAAAGAATAGATAGATGCTTGAGAAAGCTCATTCCAGGCAAGTTGACCACTTAAGTATTACATTTTGCTGTATTGAAAAGGATGTGTTTCATATATGTGTGTATATATGTGTATGTGCATGCGTGTGCATGCATACACATTTTTGGGATTTTCAGGTTAGCCCATCTCTGGAATGAAAGTGGGGTGGCCTTTATTCAGGCATGTAATGGGTTGGCCTCTAACATTTATACACAAGGTTAACTTCCTTGATTATCAAAACATATGCATTTGCCCTTCACTCGTAATACAGAATTTTTGTATTTCAGGTCCCTGGCATAGACTAGTCTTCAAACTGCAGTGTAGTTCTCATAAAATTCTGCAGCACAATTCTCATTTGGTTGTGAGAACTATCTTAGGTGCTGTCCGCCTGAGCTCTGTGGAGCCCAAGAGCATCTATCTACAAAGGCCTGCCTGTGGCTGCTGTGAGGGGGTTCTGGGGGGTGAGCCGACAGGGAGGAAGAGGGTTTATACCCTTCTTCCATCAGAGCAGCCTCACTTTGATCTACTTTGCAGAGTCTTTCTCTGTAAAATTTTATATATGGAAAGGCTTCTGCCAAAAAAAACAGGAAGGAAGGGAGGAAGAAAATAAGGAAGGAAGAAAGAAGGAAAGAAAACCTTTGTCACCAAAAAAAAAAGCAAACCCATTGCTGTTGAGTAGATTCTGACTCATAGTGACCCTATAGGACAGAGCAGAACTGCTCTACAGGGTTTCCAAGGAACGGCTGGTGGATTCGAATTGCCAACCTTTTGGATAGCAGCCATTCTCTGCTAACATTGCTCCACCAGGGCTCCAGAGGACTGCCCAAATCAGAGATATCCAAGTAGGTGGGTAGCATAAGTGAGCCAGGTGATCTGGGAGGCAAGAGGTGCGGACTGAGGAGAATTAGAGAGTATGTGCCCTGTTAAAGGGGCCAACCTATGCTCAGTTTAGCCAGTTACTATGATGTGAGATTATGGGACCAGTGTTACAAGACCTTGTGATTTTTTGAGAAGCCCCAAATCTAGATTTTCATATGCAAAATCTGATTTTAAACAGGAACAATTCATTCAAATGTTTTAGACACAAAATACTTGGGTCAATTTAGCCCTTGGACTGTTGATTTACAGCCTCTGGCTTACAGGACAGGCATTCCATTTGGTTTCTAGGTATTCAAAATCCTGGATCTATCTAGGTGAATCCAGAATGTCAGCTCCGTGGGTCAAGATCATGCTGGCTGGTGCCTTACACTATTGCCTTTACCAGCTCAGCTTTGGCAGCAGGCCCCCAGCCCAAAGCGAGGAAAGCTCTACATGTGGGCATACCACACCAACTGTCTATTGTTTTATTGCAGGGATGACCTTGAGGATGCTGCCATTATGTATGTCACAGAGGGAAAAACCATGCTTCTCAGGGGAACCGTTTTTTAAATCCCAGGGAATATCACAAATCTGGCAACTGATGATGTTTCCCAACTTGGCCTGGCTGCTGGGAAGTACAGGGGGGCCACCTCTGCAGGTGACCAGGGCATAAGATAAGTGATCTTGACCACCGATTCTAGCTGGGCCCACTTCATTTTCTGATCTTTAGTTTTCTTCGCTTCCATTTTCACCACCCTTTTTGCTTTTAATTGTGCTTTAAGTGAAAGTTTACAGAGCAAATTCATTTCTCATTGAACAATTAATACACAAATTGTTTTGTGACATTGGTTGCCAACCCCGTGATGTGTCAACACTCTCACCTTCTCAACCTCGGGTTCCCCACTTCCATTTGTCCAGTTTTCCTGTCCCTTCCTGCCTTTTTATCTTTCCTTTTGGGCTGGTGTGCCCATTTACTCTGGTATGCCCATTTAATCTCATATACATAGTTGACCTACATGTGTTATTGTTTGTTTTATAGGCCATCTAATCTTTGGCTGAAGAGTGAACTTCAGAAGTGACTTCAGTACTGAGTTAAAAGAGTGACTAGGGGCCATACTCTGTCTTCACCACCTATTTTATATTTATCATATGTACTTCGATGTATCACCTCAATATTGTTTTGAGATGAAATACGTATAAGTGAACAAATAAATAATATCTTTGTAATTGATGTTTGGGGATAGATCTAACATAAGAATATTGCCTGGAAATACTATTTTCCTTTATTATTATTATTATTACGTTTCGAGCAATATCATTGATCAGTAGGAATATATGAGTTTGCGAAATAGTTAATCGCGCTATACAAGTTTAATTGAACTAGAGTTTTTACTTACAAATGAGCTTTCTCCATGGCAAGGTCAACTAGAAAGACAATTTAGGGGACATATTTAACATAACTCTGGTTCTCAGGAGAACAAATGTTCTTACAAAGGTTAGAATTATTCAGCATCGATGTTTATGAATAGGGCTCATTATGCCTGCTCCAAAGGCCATCCCCCTTTTGCAAATCACCTAACCTTGAAATGCATCATAATATTACTGGAGACATAGAAAAATACTGAAAATCAGCAAATGAAGTGTGGTAACATGGTACTTTTATGCCCCTCAAAAGGAATTTATGTACAGTAAAAGTGGAAATCAATTTGACAACTTGTTTTTAAGAGGCCACCTCCAGTGCAGCCTCTTTGCCATTAGCTCTTGAGTCTGAAAGGACTTCTTTGGTGATACTTTTTTTTTGAACATTTTATTGTGGTTTAGGTAAAAATTTTACAGAGCAAATTAGTTTTCCATTCAACCATTTAAACACAATTGTTTTGTGACATTGGTTACAATTCCCTCAACATGTCAGCACTCTGCCCCCCTTCCTCTCTGGGTTTCCCATCTCCATTCGCCCAGCTTTCCTAACCCTTCCTGTCTTCTGAATGTTGCTTTTGGGCACGTGCTGCCCTTTGGGTCTCGTATGGTTGATTGCTCTGAGGTGCACATTCCTCACAGATTATTTTGTTCACTTTATAGGCCTGTCTATTGTTTGGGTGAAAGGTGATCTCCGGAGGTGTTCCTTTCCAAGTCTGAAGGATGCCATAGTCTCGCAGGTTTCACTAGTCGCTATCAGACCAGTAAGTCTGGTCTTTTTTGTGAATTTGAATTTTGTTCTACATTTGTGGTTGTCTTAGTCATCTAGTGCTGCTATAATAGAAATATCAAAAGTGGATGACTTTAACAAAGAGAAGTTTAACCTCTCACAGTCCAGTAGGCTACAGGTTCAAATTCAGGACATCAGCTCCAGGAGAAGGCTTTCTCTCTGTTGGCTCTGGAGGAAGGTCCTTGTGATGCATCAGTCTTCCCTTTGTCTGGGAGCATCTTGGCGCAGTAACCTCAGGTCCAAAGGACGCACTCTGCTCCTGGCACTGCTTTCTTGATGGTATGAGGTTCCCACGTATCTCTGCTTACTTCTCTCATTTATATCTTAAAAGGGATTGGCTTAAGACACCATCTAATCTTGTAGACCTCATCAGTATACCTGCCACTAATCCACCTTATTACATCATAGTGATAGAGTTTACAACACATAAGGAAATCACATCAGATTACAAAACAGTACACAATCACACAATACTGGGAATCATGAACCAGCCAAGTTGACAGATATTTTTGGGAGACACAATTTAATCCATGACAGTGGTGGTACTTTTTAAAGCACTGAAAAGTCAGGGTGAACTATAATTTTAGGACCAGAAGCATTTGGGATCTTGAAGATCAGTTATGGTTGGAGCAGAAGTAGTTGAAAGGAACACTTTTGTTTTACTGGGAGGGTGTGGGATATAATTCATTGTGTGTGCCTAGGTGGGGAAAGGAGTTTGGAAGCATTACTAATAAAGATTAATGTCTACTTTCCTAAATTCATAACTTGATTTTCATTTAGGAAGATAGATGTTAATTAAGTACAGAGCCTCTACATTTCCACCTGAGTCTATTTCATCACATTCCTTATTTTTCCTGACTTGGATTTCCCTTTGTTTATTTTTCTCTGGAAGCCTGGTCCAGAGCCTGGCTCCTGGAGAGGGCTGGTCCCAGTCAATCCCATCTTACTCTGATGGCTTTTCTCTGAAAGCTAAATGTTAGCACATATCCAGGGGAAGACTTCTTGTTTATTCAACCAAAACTAAAGTAAATGAAGAGGTATATGAAAGCACTTAGTAAAGCACTGCCAAATTATCTTTAAAACATAATTGTTACATTTAGATCTTTGGTCTATCTGGAATTCATTTTGGTTTAAGAAGTGAGATATGGATCCAACTTTATTTTTCCAAATGGCCACCCAATTGTTCTAACACCATTCATTAAATAATCCATCTTTCTCTACTGATTTGTCACCTTAGTCATTTGCAGCATTTTCATATGCATCTGTATCTACTTTTTTTGTTTATTGTTGTAGTTTAAGTGAAAGTTTACATTTCAAGTTAGTTTCTCATACAAAAATTTATACGTACATTGTTATGTGACCCTAATTGCTTTCCGTATACTGTGACAGCACACTCCTCCTTTCCACTCCTGATTTTCCACGTCCATTCAGCCAGCTCCTGACCCTCTCTGCCTTCTCATCTCACCTCCAGACAGAAGCTGCCCATTTAGTCTCACATGTCTACTTGAGCGAAGAAGCACACTCTTCACGAGTATCATTTTATGTCCCACAGTCCAGTCCAATCTTTGTCTGAAGAGTAGGCCTCAGAAATGGTTTTAGTTCTGGGCTGATAGAAGAGTCTGGAAGCCATGCTTTCTGGGGTTCCTCTGGTCTCAGTCAGACCATTAAGTCTGGTCTTCTTACTAGAACTTGAGTTCTGCACCCTACCTTTCTCCTGCTCCATCAGGGACTCTCTATTGTGTTCCCTGTCAGGGCAGTCAGCTGGGCACCATCTAGTTCTTCTGGTCTCAGGCTGATGGAGTCTCTGGTTTATGTGGCCCTTTCTGTCTCTTGGGCTAATACTTTCCTTGTGTCTATGGTGTTCTTCATTCTCCTGTATCTACTTTTGAACTTTCATTTCTGTTCTACTGTCTGTCATACATGTGTCAGTTCCATACTATTTCAATTATTAAGACTTCATAATGTTTTTGTTTTGCTTTTAGTAATCTAATCCTCTGGTTAGTATTCTTTTTCAGAATTTCCCTGGCTATTTTTTCTGATGTATTTTTCCATATGAATTTAAAATTAGTTTATCTAGTTTGAAAAAAATTCTACTGGAATTTTATTGAGAATCTGTGATTTTGTAGATTATCCTAGAGAAAACTGACATCTTCACAATGTGGAGTCTTCCATTCAAGAATATGGTATGACTTTTTGTTTAAGATTTTCTACGTTCCTCATATGATGTTTTCTTTAGATAGATTTTGTTAAGTTTATTTCTTGGTATTTTATCCTTTCTTGTTACTATTTTAAATCGGATCATGTCTGTTTGGCACATACCTACTACTCAGAAAACATTTATTTTTTCTTCTAACTGGTTGCTGCTGATACAATCCCCAGCTTTTTACCTTTGTCTCCCATGGCTTGTTCTTTACACAGCTGCCAAAGCGATCCTTTAAACTATTATTCAGATCATGTGATTGCTCTGCTCAAATCCTCCAATGGCAGCCCACTGCAGGGCCTTTTGCACCTACTGTCCCCTCTGCCTGGAATGTGCTTCTGCCAGATATCTGCTTGGCTCTCCTTCTCTCTGCTCTAATGTCATGGAGAAGAGAAACTTTCCATGACCATCCTTTTTAAAAATAGCCCCATCCCCTTCTATTCCTTTGACATGCTTTATTTTTTTCTTTACATAACATTATAATATATGTTTACTTTTTTTTTGGCTGTCTCTCCAACTGGAATGTAAGCTCCATGAGGGCAGGGGACTATCTGGTCCATTCGTTGCTACACCTCCAGCACATAGAACATATCAGTTTGGCACCTATCAGTTACTCAGAAAACATTTACAAATAGAACAGGTAAAGCTTCCTACCTAATGAGCTCCAGGGCTCGGATCGCAGAGCTGCAGATAATCAGCATCAGGACCGATTTCTTCTCACTGTGGTTTTTCCGAAGCTTTGCCCACTTAGGACAGACTGGAAAAAAGACCACACATGTAAAAAATTACCCTAAATATAGCAAAATAGAGTCCTCAAAGTTGAGTATTCTCTAAGCAAAAAAAAAAAGTATCATTTAGATTCTATTCTCTGGTTGTACTAAATATTAGATTAAAATGAAATATCATTAATCTGCAACACATATTTACACCAAGTAGCTAAATGTGATTAGTTTTAGGATTAAGTAAAAAAGTTTGGAATAATTCATTCTTATATTTTAATTTATGTTTGAAGCTTGAAGGCAATGTTGATTACATGGGGAAAAAACTCTGGTTCAATAATATTAAACGTTAAATGGACACTCAGAATAAGATATAAAATGGAACAGACATTTAAATAATAGCAAACATTAAACACTGACATTATGCTAAGCATTTTACATGCATTACCTTTTCTAGTCCTCATAATCCTGTGAGGTTGATTCTATTATTATTTACATTTACATTTGTTGAATTTGAGGCTGAGAAATATTAAGTGACAAGGGCCCCCAGCTTGTAAGTGGTGGAACTGAGATACGAACTCAAATTGGATGTTGTTTGAATTGCATAGAGTTTGAAATAAAAATGTTAAATTTATATATTTAAACTATAATCTAGTTATAAATAATCTAGTTATTCCTGGCTACACTAATAACTAATATGTATTGGAAAAAATCAAATTGATTGAGCACACAGTAGCCATCGCCTGAGTTCTGAGTATGTGAATAGAATTTCAGAATATCACAACAGGAATAAAGATCACATGGTCCAGCTTCCTAATCTCTCAGATAAAATCAAGCCCCAGGGGAGTACTCAGTGACTTGTCCTAGGTCAAACAGCCGATCAGTGGGGGTCCTGCAACTAGAACATTGTTCTCTGGATTCCTAGACCAATGCTTCTCGTGTGTCAAAACAAAAAATGAGACCAAAGACCAAATTCCCAAACCCAGTGCAAAATCAGAGTAAATTTATACAGATAAAAATTAATATCAAGATGACCTAAAAAAGCCTCCATTTAGAATCCATTTCAAATGGAAACTTTTGATTTTAAATGTAGTTTTCAAATATTTGTTTCAAAGAGACATCTTATTTTTTAATAGGATAATAACAACTTGGAGAATAATTTTTAAAAATCAGTGTTTACTTACTTTCTTTCAGGTAGGATGAAAGACTGTGAGTCAAGTCATTGGCTTTGAGGAAACAGGAATCTAGAAAAATGAGAAACATATTTTGTTAAGAATTTTGCAAACACACGAACAATCAAAATAGATTACATGTGAATAATGTATTCTTGGTCAAGTTTTAAAAATATTAGTGAAATGGGGGCTCATTATATATTTTGAAGTATTGTCTAGTATTTTAAAATAAACTTACAGCCCTCCACTGAGCGGCCTATAATTTCTTAGAGTAGTGAAACAGAAGCTTGTTGTATCATTCAGTGGACTAATGATATGTCTTTATTTTTCAAAACCATGGAGTAGGCAACATACAAAGGCAAAGGTTAAATCTTTGAAACAAATCTGCGAAGACATGCTAAAACTCACTAGTCATCACAGAAATGCAAATTAACAGAGCTATGAGACACACTTTACACACTCATTAGAATGGACATTAGAAAGATGATTAATATCAACTGCTGTTGAGAATGGAGGGTGGTGGGAACTCCTGTGAACTGCAGGTGGAAGCATAAACTGGCATAACTATTCTGGAAACTATTTAGTAAAATTACAATGTATATACCCTATGACCTAGTAATTTCATTCCTGAGTAAATAATGCAAAGAAATTCTTATGTGGTCTGTAAATGGTCACACACAAGCGTATTCATCCTGGCATGGTTTGTGACTGAGGAGCTGGATGCAACCTAGGTGTCCAGATCTGGGAAAATGGATAAGCAATATGTGGTGGGTGAAAATACTGAATATTATGTAGCCTGTAGAAGCAATGAACTAGATGTATAAAAAGCCATGTGGACATATCTTTAAAAAAGTGTTAAGTGAGGAAAGAAACAGAATGAGAGGTTCAGCACAAATCATTTAGATAAATTTAAAACATACACATACAACGACATCAAATATTTTATAAGGATACATACATATTTTAAAACATATATCAACTAACTAGATAGTAGATAAGAATCATCTTAGGCGAAGGGAAGGACAGCACACACTACAGGGGAAGTCAGCACAACCAGACTAAACCAAAGCTAAGAAGTTTCCTGAATACAATCAAATACTTTGAGAGACAGAGTAGCAGGGGTAGGGGTCTAGGGACCATGCTTTCAGGGGACATCTAGGTCAACTGGCATAACAAAGCTTATTAAGAAAATGTTCTGCATCCTAGTTTGGTGAGTGGCATCTGAGGTCTTAAAAGCTTGCAAGCAACCATCTAAGCGGCATCAATTGGTCCCAATCACCTGGAGTAAAGGAGAATGAAGATCACCAAAGACACAAGGAAAGTATTAGCCCAAGAGACAGAATGGGCCACATCAACCAGAGACTTCATCAGCCTGAGACCAGAAGAACTAGATGGTGCCCGGCTACCACCAATGAACGTCCTGACAGGGAACACAACAGGGAGTCCCTAATGGAGCAGTAAAAGGAAGGGGTGCAGAACTCAAATTCTAGTAAGAAGACCAGACTTAATGGTCTGACTGAGACTGGAGGCGCCCCGGAAAGCATGGCCCCTGGACTCTCTATCAGCCCAGAACTAAAACCATTTCCGAGGCCAACTCTTCAGACAGGGATTGGACTGGACTGTGGGACATAAAGTGAATACTCGTGAGGCGTGTGCCTCTTAGCTCAAGTAGATACAAGAGACCAAAGGGGCAGCTTCTGTCCAGAGGTGAGATGGGAAGGCAGAGAGAGTTAGGACCTGGTTGAATGGTCATGGGGAATCAGGGGTGGAAAGGAGGAGTGTGCTGTCGCAGAATGGGGTGAGCAATTAGGATCTCATAACAATGTATGTATAAAAATTTTTTATGGGAGACTAACTTGAAACGTAAACTTCATTTAATTACAACAATAAAAAAAAAATCCATATATCAATACACTAGAGTTAATGCCCATGGGGGAAGGAAAATGGGAGTATGGAGTGAGGAAGAATGAGAATAACACAACAAAACACAACACCACATAATACATTCCAATAAAGCATAGGGGCCTTCCCCGACCAGTGATGATCATGGCCTAGCAACTACGTGGTATGATTAACTCGGTATCTGAGATGTCAAAACAAAAGCAGCATCATGTTTATCATCCTAACTCTTTCTTCAAGAAATAGTGTATCTATAAATACAGCAGAGTGCTAGGCAGTAAACTATTACTAAATTAAATGAAATTCATATTGTGACCCAGCACATACAACTCACAAGGTGTAACTTCAAAGGTGTTGCTGTCTATACTTTGTGGAGCCTTTGAGAGACTTTAAGACTGTAATTTACCAAATCTGGATATAATCAGAATAACCTGGAGCACTTTTCAAAAGCTACAGATTCCTGAGATGGACTACCTTTTCAGTAGCGAGTCAGAATCCCTTGGGGTGGGCCGGGAATCTGTTTTTTTAAGAAGCTCCTTGGTGATTTGGTTGCAGCTAGCCTATAGGCATTTAGGAATCACTGATCAAAACCACATTCCAGCTTCTCAGGAGGACAGCTGAGAGTCTAATTGGCCCCCAGCAACTTCTGCCTTGAAACCCTAATTAAGTGCCCATATGTATGACATGAACGCTGTACAGTGCACAATATTAATTGAAAAGACATGGTCCTGCCCTAAAGACACAAACAACCTCAAACAAAAACCAAGTTAGACGCTTAGCAAACTAACTAGGCGCGATATTTTATTACTTATATCCACCTTTTATTTATGTCCCTTCCTGAGCCTGTTTCAAACAACCAGTGGAATCTTCCTCCCCTCAGCTAGCACGGAACTTTCTCTCTGTCCTCAGCCTCATCAGTGTAGTGACAGGGCCTTTTCTCCTAAACCTTCCTAGGATATCTCAGAATGGCCTAATTTTCTAACTGGAAAAGCTTGCCTATATTTTTTGGCTATGAGTATTTCCAACATAATTTTCTTCCTCCCTACACCAACTCATGACCACACCGTTCTTGCCTACTGAACTCTAATACAACAATAACATAACACAGACACACTATGGAACTAAAATGACCTCCTAAAAATTTCTTCTGACATTTTACTTTCTACAGTTCTAGAGAGAATAGGGGTTGATGATATTCCATGAGATTACAGAGTAGTAGTGGTGCCTGGTGGCACAAATGGTTAAGTGCTCGACTATTAGCCAAAAGGTTGGTGGTTGGAACCCACCCAGAGACACCTCAGAAGACAGGCTCCGCCATCTGTGAAAGGTCACAGCCTTGAAAATTCTATGGAGCAGTTCTACTCTGCACACATAGAGTGGTCCCATTACCTCACAAATTCTTGTTAACTTGAAAGTATAGTCTTACAAAGAATTAGAAGGCAAAACTGACCATTGAATCACAGTAAAACCCAAACTTCAGTTAAAGTTGGGAAGAGGTTTTGTTATTACACTTGATTCCTGCCATAGAATAGTTAGAACAGAGCGCTCTGCCAGAGGAACGGCATGCTGAGAGGGGTGGTTTGTAGGGGCTGTTGGAGCCGTCTGGACTCAGTCTAAAACCCCAGATCTTGCTCATGTAGAAACGCACTCCTTCAATTCCCTAAAGGGTATTCTTTTTGGAAAAGAAACAGACAAAGGCACTCGTGTCTCCAAATCCGGTACTTGTTTTTTAAAAAAAGCACATCACAAAGGAATTATAAAAATTCAGGGAACAGATTGTTTGTCAGCTTCTCAGGCTTCTAGAAAGCATAAAGTTGTAATGGAAAAGGAAATTAAGCTACCCTTGACTTTTTCTAAAGCAGGATGAGATAGCCCTAGCAATCTATAAATGGCTCATCTAAAGCAGTGGTACCCAAACTTTCTGTGGTTTCATTTCATGGCAACATCTCTTTTCTTCCATCCTTGCCCAAAAGGACTGACAGGATGTATCATAATTAATGAAAATTAGTAGTTTTAAGAATTTTGCTATATTCTTTAGCTTAATTATACATACTCGAAGGTAGTGGTTCTCAAACTCTAGCAGGCTTAAGAATTGCCTGGGGAAGGTGGCAGCCTTGCTAACAAGGCAGAATTTTGTCCCTACATTTAGAGAGCCTGCATGAAAAAGACTAGGCTGGGACCAGAAACACTGCCCTAGGAACAAAACCATGACTAGAAATCATGGTTAAAAACAACAACAGTAAGGACAACAACAAAACTAAGATGCTTATTAAGGCTGAAGTCTTGTCCATAAAGGATGAGTAAATCAATGTTTCATAGCTATACTTTTAAATGTGTGCTTTGTCTTTATTTTCACTTGACTTCTGTCCCCATGAGGGATTCTATTAGGTTGGGGAAAGGAGTATTAGCACATGGAAAATGTATTAATTTATTGGCTGAGACACATAACCATAACAAATAGTAAAGATGAACCTGTTTCGATCCTTATCATCAGGAAAATTGCTAGCAATTAACACTAGGTCCTCTAGATGACTAATCTCAGAATAGTTGGAGTTGGAGGGCAGAAGAAGCCTGGTCCTACCTGGTAGGTTCAGTTCTTCTAATTCAATCACTGAGCGATTGCTGCTATAATAGTCCTTCATCAGCTTCTGTAGGTTTTCAGGTGTCCCTGGTTTTCGTTCTGATTTTGCAAGAACATCAGTAATTTTCTTCTAAGACATGAGAAGGAAGAAAAATGGGAAGATAGGTTTTAGAATGGGATTTGGCTTAGGATAGGTTGATTTAACTGCTTTCAGTAATAGTCGAGTGTGAATATGAATTCTAAAAAATATACTTGAGAAAATGTAATGAATATTTCCTGGACATAACCAAGCTTTGAAAAATGAACAGAGGACCTACAGGCTTTTTGTAACTCTTGGTTCTATGACTTCTGGGAGAACTGAAATTCTTGTAGGAGTCTCTATAATAGGATATTGTTTTCTATTAAAAGTCAAGAAATCTTGTTGATACCAAAAACTTTCTCTAAGGTCTCCTTAAGGCCTAGATGATTTGTATTTCTGCGAAAGTGAATTTTGAGAATTTCTTGCCCAATCTGGTTTTTGAGGGGCTGAGTCTCAGTCTGGATTTCTGGGATTAAAGTTTGCAGGAGTGAGCATAGGAACCCACTGAAAAGAGGCCTTAGACCCTCGTTTCTCAAGCCTTGGGAGACAGATAGTCTTAAACTGGTCTATGGAAGGTAGAACAGATACTACAGGAAATAATTTCCAACATCTATTTTAATTTTGACTCATTTGTGTAGCACTTATTGAATGCCTGCAATGTAGGCATATACAATCATTCGTTTAATTTTCAACAAAAACTTCCCTTCTCAGTTCCTTCTAATGTTTCACCAAAGATACAGAAGGAGCCATTCTCCCCTCCCCACCCCCAGCGTTTTTCCCTCCTTCTACAGTATCCTCATTTCTACACCTCCACCAAGAACAGTCAAGGTCTGTTGAATGAATTAACTTTTAAAAATATGTCACCAGTGGGCACATTTTGGCGTGACCTCAGCCAATGCTAAACTATCTAGCAGGAGTTCTGACCTTGAGCTACTAAGAAGTTAACACTCCTGAAGGCCATTAGTGTAAAAACTATCAAAGAGAAGTTAAAAGTTACTTCTTTAAGGACTTGCCAAACCTCAGCCAATTTGGCATCTCTCATCTTCCTATCTGGCCATTTGCGAGAAAAGAAAACATGCATACATACTCTTAGTTTTCTAAAAGCTCGCTGTTAAGTAATTGGGTTGAGTCCATCTTCTTTCCTCTTAATCCCAATCATATTTCCTCTGCTGACTTCAGCAGTCGACCCTTCTTGGCAGGGAGAGAATTACACTGCTGTTTTCACAACTGTGGTGGAAGGGCAAAGCTAATCATTCTTTCTCCAAGGCTAAGATGTAACAAAGTTTATATAGGAGCAACACAGTCTTCCTTATGCTCCCAGCAAGTATTAAAAGGGAAAGGGAGCTTTTTGTCTTAAATTATAATTTCAAATTACAGTCAGAAATGCCTTATGCTTATACTACCTTTATCTGCTTATTATATTCTTTTCATTATTACTTGAATGTATAAGGTCTTAAAGACTGGAATGGGTAGGAAAGGAAGGTTGGTAAATTTCTTTTCTTGGAAATCTAATCCATAATGGTTGCACTCCATCTCATCCAGAGTCAGAGGGGTCAACGGGTAGGATAGCTGTGGGCCCGTTCTAGAATTAGAAACCTATGTCTGATTTTTAACCACAGTGAGAACTCAGGGTGGATAACACAGATGTTTGGTGCTCCACAAGACTGAAATAGGAGTCAGAAAAAAATTATTTTCAGCTCCAGCAGACACACTTATTGCTAGTGACTTTAGGAAAGTCACCAAACATTGATGAACCTTACAATTTCTGCATCTCTAAAGTGAAGATTAGAAAAATTGTCTTATCAAAACAACATATACACGTGATAAAAATCACATGGGGCCACACTTTTTAAGAAATTATTAATATTACCTTTTTCCTCCTCCTGGTCTTCGTGGCCTCCTCTTTTGTTTCCTTTGGTTGTATCAGGAAACATTCTTTAGGCTATAAGGAAATACAAATAAGAAAACTTCCATCTGAGTGTGATGAGATGTCAATGAATGGTATAAATCCCGTGCCTTTTGCCATGCATGTATTCTTCAGATCCGTTGGTAACATCTGTAGACAAAGAGATGCTGAGATACCCGTTGTAGATTACGTAGGAGCTGGGCTGAGAGAACGTCAGGAAGTCAGAAAGACTGAAAAATCTTGAACAAAGGTCTAAATGTGTGAGTGAGTGAGTGTGTATGTGCATTTGGGGTAGTAGTACAGGATATTCAAGATTGAAGACAGTGGCCAGGTTTATAAAATACAGGCAGAAATAGATGTGATTAAGAATTAAGATGTGGTAACACAGTGACTAGAGTGACCAGGGTTTTCCATGAATTAGCTACACGTGAGTCTGCATTTCATGTCAGTGGTGTTTTTATTTTATATTATCCATTCTTTTCCTCTTTTCTATAAGCATAGAAAATCTAAAGTAGGATA
The DNA here is from genome assembly GCF_000243295.1 of Trichechus manatus latirostris. NCBI lineage: Eukaryota > Metazoa > Chordata > Mammalia > Sirenia > Trichechidae > Trichechus > Trichechus manatus. The sequence continues at coordinate 921,603 of NW_004443991.1, read as the reverse complement.
TATTTACTTATATTTTTGTAAAACCAGCCTCATCTATAGTGCCTACAAAGTGAATGTTTTTGCTAATGGTCTCAGTCCATGGCCCAGAATAATCTGTTTTGCCTGTTGCCTTGACCCTGAGTACCCTATATAGTTTAGTGCTATTTTTACCCTGTGGAAGTTTTTGTTTTATGCAGAAAAACAGGAAATTTGGACTAAGACCTTGATTTATCAAATAGAATGCCTCAGATTCCATAGTTATTAATCATAAGCAGGAATATAAAATGTTTCCTGTGCTGGACCTTTTATGCAACATCTTCAAACAAGTTGCCAAGTAAGATATAAAATGTAAAGTGAAAACATTCTGAGTTTTCCCTTGATTCAGTTTCCACTCCAGCTAGAGAGGATTCAGTTTAAACTGGTGAACTACTAACCAAAGCAATCTCATCTCCACTGGCTCTGTTTACAACGATTACAGATGAATCTTTCTACTCAAGCTTGCAGACAGCCTGTAGATTCAGAATGACTATGGCCTGAAGCCAGAGAGATACATAATGCAACATAATTTCTTCAAGACCTGGGGCCAAGATCAGTAGTTTCTAGACTCTGTTTCTGTTAGAAGAGAAGTAGATTCTAAAGGTTCAGGATTAAAGTGACATGGGAATCTTGAAATTTTAGGCTCTTCTCAGTTAAAACAAACCTGCAAAGAGCTATTACATTATAGCTAAATAAAAGATATTATGACTTTATTTCTTATTTAGAAAGTTAAGCTGCCTTTTGGATTTGGATATGCCAATTTGATACTGGTACGTGCCAGTTAGGAACTGGGCCAAGGCCACTAATATGTCACAGAAGCTGCCAGATAGTCATAAGAGTCCAATGACAAATAAGGCCAACATTCAGCTGTAGCTCCTAAGGCAAAGGCCTGGATACAATTAGTAGATCCCCTAAGAGAAACTGCAGTATCTCATCATCAGTATCAAGGTCTTAGGAAGCAGACTTAAAAAACCTGTTCTATTATTTAGCAAGTTGGGTTGCTCTCTAGGAGTATGTTCAACTTGCTGGGTTATATTTATGTTACGTTTACAAGCCAATGAACTCAAACACACAAATTAAATCTGGAAATGAGCTCAGTTATAAGGACATGAACTCTCCAATTCTAGAAGAAAAATAAAAATGCATATCTGAATCATATACAAGAAAAAAGAAACTTGCTTGATGAACTGCTTTAGTCAAGATATTGCATCAGGTTTAAATGTTAGGTTCAAATTCTTAGATCATCCTAATGGAACCAGTTAACTCATCTGGTTGGGGTAGGGCACTAATGAAGAAGCCAAGTTCATGGGGCCAATTCCATAGAGGTAAGGTGACATTATGGAGAAATCCAAATCCACAGCATTGAATATTCCTGAACTTAGCTGCCTTATGAATGCTGATGATTACCCTCAGAGAGACTGGGTAAGAAGATGTAGATGACTCAACTCAGGCCACAAAGAATTTCTAGAAACCAATTCCAATGGTATGTAACTTTGACAGGTGACAAGTAATGTCTTCTTTTTATGTGGAATGCAGCAATTTTAAGTATACTGTCTGAAGAATCACATTTTCCCGAACATATACCGAAAAATACAGCTTCCAAATGAAGTGATTGGGGCAAGTTCTCAATTCTTTAAAGTGTCAAAAACTATGTCTCTTAAGAATGATTCCCCTGGTTAAACATGGCAAATCAATCTCAAAAACCCCACTAAACTGAACATAAAGAAAACTGAAAAGGTATGACCCTAGAAGGACCAAGAAACCAAGAAAGAGGACAAGGGTAGTGGAGGGATTTCAACAACTTTGTGGAAAATGAAAAATGCTTACAAGTGGGTGACTTAACAGAGAGAGAAAGCTAGCACCTGGGTTTTTGGAAAGGTAGAAGCTAATAATGAGTGAGTCTGTTTGACCTGCTAGACTCTGAAAAGGTTCAGTACTTGGAGGCACAGTGTACTACAGACAGTGAAGGGCTGAAAAGAAAGAGATTGGCTGAAAGTTTATATTTATAGTAATTTGCCCCCCCCCCCCCCACAACTGGACTGTATCTCCTGCCCAGGCAGTCAGGCAACTATCCCATTACTGCTTCCTCTCACCTTCCTCTCAGCAGCAAACTGAAGGTTTATTCTCTGGGGATACTAAGAGGACCAAGAGGACCAAGAAATCTGGCACAGTGGAGATAGGGCAGAGAGAAGCTCATCTCCATTTCCTCCCCTTGTTCCAGAATGTCTGGAGCCAGACTTATATATTGTAGGCAGGAGACTAGTGAATTCTTTTCTGGAAAAATAGACTGGTCAAAGATAAATACCACAAGAGAGTGAAATTCGGAGGTCCCATAGTAAAAATCCAGCTTGTTATCCAATCACCCTCCCATGAAGTCCACTAATTAACAAGCCCCACTCATGCACAAAATTTTTCCAACAACTTTTCAGTGTATCTCCAAAATGAAAAGACATCTAAGGCTCATCAGACATCTAAGGAAAGCCTCAAACACGAGAGAAAAAATTTAGGGCAAGCAAACAAACAAACCAACCAAAAAAAAAAAAAAAAAAAAAAAAAAAAAAAAAAAAAAAAAAAAAAAAAAAGAAAAGAAAGAAAAAAGAAACTTGAGAAAAGAGGGAAAGTACTTCAAACAAATTATGATTAATATTCTCAGAGAGATAACGAAAGATTTTGCAGCCATGAAACAGGAACAAGATGCTATAAAAAAGGAACGAGAAAACATTTTTAATTACCTTTTCAATTTCTTCTTTTTTTATAGGTTTATTCAGTTTTTCTACCTCTGTTTGTGTTAGTTTAGGTAGGTAGTGTGTTTCTAGAAATTTGTCCATTTCCTCTAGGTTTTCAAATATGTTAGAGTATAATTTTTCATAGTATTCTGTTGTGATTCTTTTAATTTCAGTTGGTTCTGCTGTGATATTGCCCATCTCATTTCTTTTTTGGGTTATTTGCTTCCTCTCCTGTTTCTTTTTTGTCAGTTTGGCCAATGGTTTATCAATTTTATTGATCTTTTCAAAGAACCAGCTTTTGGTCTTGTTAACTCAATTGTTTTTGTATTTTTTATTTCATTTAATTCTGCTCTAATTTTTATTATTTGCTTTCTTCTGGTGTTCAAGGGCTTCTTTTGCTGTTCTCTTTCTACTTGTTCAAGTTGTAGGGTTAATGTTTTGATTTTGGCCCTTTCTTCTTTTTGGATGTGTGCATTTATTGTTATAAACTGACCTCTGAGCACTGCTTTTGCTGTGTCCCAAAGGTTCTGGTAGGATGTGTTTTCATTCTCGTTTGATTCTATAAATTCCTTTAT
>NW_004443991.1:899875-917105 GCF_000243295.1 Trichechus manatus latirostris | reverse complement strand
CTCACTAATTCTGACTTCCATTGCCTCAATTCTGCTCCTATGACTTTCTATTGAGTTGTCTAATTCTGAAATTTTATTGTTAATCTTCTGGATTTCTGACTGCTGTCTCTCTATGGATTCTTGCAGCCTGTTAAATTTTTCATCATGCTCTTCTATAATCTTCTTAAGTTCCTCTATTGCTTTGTCTGTATGTTCCTTGTTGTGTCTTGTGTTTTGCATTTCTTTCCTGATGTCTTGAAGAGTTCTGTATATTAATCTTTTGTATTCTACCTCCGGTAATTCCTAGAAGTTCTCTTCCTCTGGAAAACTTCTTGATTCTTTGTTTTGGGAGCTTGCTGAAGCCATCATGGTCTGCCTCTTTATGTAATTTGATATTGACTGTTGTCTCCAAGCCATCAATAAGTTATTATATTTATTTACTTTATGTTTGCTTACTGTGTCCTAGCTTCTTGTTTTGTTTTGATATGCCCAAATAGGCTGCTCATGTGAGCTAGTTTGATTATTGACACCTTTGAAGCTTTATCGTCCTGTCACCAGTTGGTTAGATCTGTTACTAGGTATGTGAGCCCAGGAGTCCGTTTACTTTTCTTGTATGGATTTAGTTCAGGTGTCCAGGTATCAGACACCAAGTGTGAGGTGCAGGCTCTCACCTACAGTCCTAGATGGGCAGGGGTGATTGATGTAGGCACAGGTATCTGGCTGCAGTAAGGGGTCATGTGCTGAGCAAGGCAGTGGCCTGATGGCTGCCCCTGAGTGTCTGGGAGGAAAGCGTGTCCCTGTTCCCTAGAGCATGTTGTGGGTGGGTTTTGCAGCCAGACTACGGGCACCCAATGCTGTTGGCTGTAAGGACTGGGAGGAACCACTTATTCTTGGAACCCTGTCGCAGGTGGCTAGGTGGCATGGGTGGAGCCACCAGTCCTCAGGCCCCTGATATGGGTAGGTGAGGACCCTGCTTAATGGGCAGAGCAGTATCAAATGTCACGAACCTGCCACTCCACCATATAGCTGACAGTTGAAGTTAACATTCAGGTATATACCCTGATGTACTGTGCAATTGAGGCCTACGCTGTTGAAATGGGCCCACATAATTCTATGTAAGGGTGAAAGGCATTCAAAGTCCATGGACTCCTTATGCCTGTGCCTAGGCAAAGGAGCTGTGCCTACGCAAAATTCCTGGCTTAGGGGAGCTGGTAGATTATTTATTCCTGTTTGTTAATTTGTTCCCTCTCCACGACCGGGAGAATGGCTCAGGGCACATGATGAGTCCTTACTTCTGGCCCAGGGGATGTGGCAATGGCTGAAGCCGGCCCGGGACCCAGTGCAGAGCAGGGTGGGGACAGGTAAATGGCAGAGAGGTTTTTCCCAAAGGGGGTGTTTTTTGATCCGCGAGGTAGGTTAGACACATGTATTTATCTTTTGCTGACTGAGCGCTGCTTTTCACTGGTTCTGGACTCTCTGCCGCTCGGTCTCTCCCAATGCAGAAAACATGTCCCAAGCGCCACTGCCCACTCACCGCACGTGCCGGCTACAGGCATGGGCTCCCGCCAGGTCAGGTCCGGCAACCCCTCGTCGCCTCCGAACCATCTGTCCCTCCCCCTGCAGCCCAGTCTGACCCCCTAACCCTGACTTTGATGTTCAGGGCTCCCAGACTGTCACACACAATCAATTCACCTGTCCCTTTGGGTCCTTGTTGCAAGACGGACCACAGGAAGCATCCGACCACTCCACCATCTTGGCCCTGCCTCCTAAAATACATCTTTTTTTTTTTTGTTCTTTGTTCCAAGGGTTTTTAAAATAAATCTGTTATTTAGTTTCTAAATAAATATTTAACTATTTCCCATATTTTTCTGTTATTGATTTGTAGTTTGATTCCATTGCAGTCAGATAATTTACCTTGTATAATTTGAATACTTTTAAATTTATTGAGACTTATATTATGGTTCAGAATATGGTCTAAGTATTCTGTGTACAGTTTTTATGAATGTGTAGTCTGTTGGTAACTGGGATGTTCTATAAATATCAATTAAGTCATGCTGGTTGATAGTGTTCTTCAAGTCTTCTATATCTGTATTGATTTTCTGTTTCTTTTTCTATTATTAACACAGGAGTGTTAAAACCTGACTAATTGTGCATTTGTCTATTTCTTATTGTAGTTCTGTCAGAATTTGCTTCATGTATTTTGAAGCTCAGTTATTAGGTGCATAAACGCTTAGGATTGTTATGTCATCTTGATGAACTGATCCGTTTTTCAATTATGAAATACTCCTCTTTATCTTTGGTGTAATATTAATAATTCCACTCCAGCTTTCTTTTGATTAGTATTATCACGATATATATCTTTTTCCATCCTTTTAATTTGAACCTGTTTGTATCTTTCTATTTAGTTTCTTCTAGTGTACATACATTTAGGTCATGCATTTTGATCCAATCTGACAATCTCTGTTTTTTTAATTAGCGTGTTTAGACCATTTACATTTAATGTGATTGATATGGTTGGGTTTCAATCTACCATCTTTCTATTTTCATACCAGTTTCCTGTTCCCCTTTTCATCCTCTTCTCCCTTCTTTTGGGTTGAATATTGTCTTATGATTTCACTTTATCTGGTTGTTGGATTGTAAACTATAAATTTTTGTTGTGTTATTTTAATCGTTGCTTTAGGGTTTATAGTATCAACCTTAACATATCACAGTATACCTCAAGTAATATATCACTTCACAAATAGGTATCTGTCAAGGATTGAACTGTGTCCCCCTAAAATATCTGTCAACTTGGCTGGGTCATGATTCCCAGTATTGTATAATTGTGTACCATTTTGTACTCTGATGTGATTCCTTATGTGTTGTAAATTCAGTCACTATGATCTAATGAGATGGATTAGTGGCAGTTATACTGATGAGGTATACAAGATTGGATAGTGTCTTAAGCCAATCTCTTTTGAGATATAAAAGACAGAAGCGAGCAGAGACACATGGGAACCTCATACCATCAAGAAAGCAGTGCCAGGAGCAGAGTGCATCCTTTGGACCTAAGGTTCCTGCGCAGAGAAGCTCCCAGATCAAGGGAAGATTGATGACATGGACCTTCCTCCAGAGCCGACAGAGAAAGTATTCTTCTGGAGCTGACGCCCTGAATTTGGACTTGTAGCCTACTGGACTATGAGAAAATAAACTTCTTTGTTAAAGCCATCCACCTGTGGTATTTCTGTCATAGCAGCACTAGATGACTAACACAGAATCTTATAACAATATATCATTACCCCTCCCTGCCTTTGTGGTATTATTGTCATACATTTTACTTCAACATATGTATAAACTCCATGATACAGTGGTGGTTCAGTGGTGGAATTCTTGCTTTCTGGTGGGAGTTCTGGGTTTGATTCCTGGCCACTGCACCTCAAGCACAGCCACCACCTGTCAGTGGAGGCTTGCATGTTGCTATGATGTTAGACAGGTTTCAGTGGAACTTCCAGACTAAGACAGACTAGGAAGAAAGGCCTGGCGATCTACTTCCAAAAAACTCAATCAATGAAAACCCTATGGATCACAATGGTCTGATCCCATGGTGCATGGGGTTGCCATGAGTTGGGGGGCAATGCAGTGGAAGCCAACAACAAGAAGATTGAAATCATTTTTATTTTAAATAGCCAATAATTTTTTTTAATACTCAAAAGTAAAAAAACTTCTTTTATATTTACTAGCATATTTCCCATTTCCAGTGCTCTTCATTGTTTTGTATAGATCCATTTTCTTTGTGTTTGAAGGATTTCCTTTAGTATTTCTCATAGAATAAGTCTGGTGATGACTAATTCTTTCATCTTTTATGTGTCTGAAAAAGTTTTTATTTTGCCTACATTTTTGAAAGGTATTTTCACTGATTAGAGTTCTAGGTTGACCTATTTTTCTCTTTCAAATGCTTTAAATATGCTACTTTACTCTCTTCTGGCTTGTCTTGTTTCTCAGAAGTGTGCTGTCATTCTTATCTTTCTTTTGTTCCTCTCTATATAATGTCTTCTGTCTGCTTTGAAGATTTTCTCTCATTGCTGACTTTCAGAATTTGATTATGATGTGCTTTGGTGTAGTTTTCTTTATATCACTTGTGCTTGGGTGTTCATTGAGATCCTTGGATCCTTGGGTTTATAGTTTTCCTCAAAATTTTGAGTAATATCAGCCATTAATCCTTAAAATATTTTTCTGAAACCCTCCATCTGGGGACTTCAATTGTACATACAATAGGTTGCTTGGAGTTGTCCCATCAACTCACTGATGCTGTTTATTTTTTTTCCCCAGACTTTTTTCTGTTTCATTTTTACTAGTTTCTGTTTTCAAGTTTATTAATCTTTTCTTTGTCACTGTCTAATAAGCTGTTAATCACATCCAATATACATATTTGAAATCAGATATTATGTTTTTCATCTTTAAAGTTTGATATCTGTGTTAGGCTGGGTTCTCTAGAGAAGCAAACCAGTAAAGCATATAAATATATATATATATAGATTTATATCAAGGAAACAGCTCATGTGATTGTAGAGGCTAGAACATCCCAAGTCCATGGATCAGGGTAGAGGCCTCTCCCAATTTACGCAGCCGCAGAAGCTGGTGAACCCAAGTTTGGCAGGTTGGAGAGCAGAGCTTCCGCTCACAGGCTGTGAAGGTTGATGAATTCCAAGATCAGCAGACAAGACTGCAAGGTTTCTCCTGATTCACATAGCTGCAGGGGCTGGCGAACGCAAGATCAGCATTTTGGGGAGCAGGACTCTTGCTTGCAGGCTGTGAAGATCAATGAATCCCAAGATTGACAGGTAAGCTGCTAGCTCAAGTCCCAAGAACCGGAGGTGAGAGGACAAGACGCAGCTGCTGGGTCTGGAACAAGCCAAAAACCTTGGCAAGGTGAGCAGGGAGGAAGTAGCCGGTGGAGGGCAGAGAGATGAAGGCTGAGAGGGGTGGTAAGCTGCCACAGGCCCCGCTCTCGCTGATATCACTCAGCAGATTTCATCATGGGGGTGATCACATATCAAATTTCAACAGGGAAGTGATCACAACATTATACAACTGCCAAAAGACTGAGAACCATGACCTAGCCAAGTTGACATAAAATCTTAACCATCCCAATATCTTTTTTTAAAATATTGTATTTTTATGCAAATAACACACACCTTCTACATTTGTTTGTCAACTGTGCCCTCCTGCTGTTAAAAAAAATTGGCACTACTTATTCTAAGATCCCTGTTGCAGGTGACTAGATGGCATGGGTGGAGCCACCAGTCCTCAGGCCCGTGATGTTGGTAGGTGAGGACCCTGCTTAATGGGGAGAGCAGTAACAAAGTCATGAACCTGCCACTCCACCATATAGCTGATACAGTGAAGTTAGGCTTCAGGTATATACCCTGTTGTACTGTGCTAATGAGGGCCTACGCTGTTGTAATGGGCCCACATATGTCTATGCAGGGGTGAAAGGCATTCAAAGTCCATGGACCCCCTATGCCTGTGCTTAGGCAAAGGGGCTGTGCCTGCCCTGAGTTCCCAGCTTAGGGGAGCTGGCAGATTACTTTTTCCCACAACCAGAAAACACTTAAACATTAAAACAAATAAGAGAGTTGCAATATAAAATGTAAGAGGAAGGCTTGAAGATAAAATAAAGAAAATCTCCCAGATAGAAGAATAAAACTGGGAATAAAAACAGGTAAGAAGATTAGAGAATCAGCCCAAGAGATTCAACATTTTAATAAGAGGTATTACAGAAAAACAGGTCATATAAAACAGTGGGGGAAGTAATGATCAAAGAAAAAAAAATCCAAGAAAAACTTTCCAGAACATAAAACTCCAAATTGAAAGCCCATCAGGTATACAGGACAATAAGGAAAAAATCTGCACCAGTGTGCATCACTGTGAAATTTCAGAACATATGGATAAAGAATTTTAAAATTTCCCAAAAAAGACAACATCAAATAACGTAAGAAATACGAAGGATTAGGAAAAAGAATGGCATCACACTTCTCTCCAGCAATAATGAGTTCTAGAACTCAACGTAACCATGCCTTCAAAATTATGAAAAAATTATTTGCAAATTAAACTTTTATACCCAGCCAAACTACCAACCAAGTGTAAGAGTAGAATAAAGGCATTTTCATATATTTAAGGTCTCAAAAACTTTACTTCCTGTGCACAGATATGAAGGCTGTGTTACAGCAAAATAAGGGGCTAAATCAAGAAAGAAGAATATATGAGAGTCAGCAAATAGGCAGTCCAACCCAGGAGAGCTAAAGGGACATCCCAGGATGACAGGTAAGAGAAGTTGCAATTGCTTAGCAGGCCTAGAGAATAAACAATTCAGAGTGGAATAGAAGTCTGGAGGTCTATAAAAACGAAAACCTCCCTGCTGTCGAGTCAGTTCTTGCTCATAGTGACCCTACAGGACAAAGTAGAACTGTCACATAGGGTTTCCAAGGCTGTAAATCTTTATGGAAGCAGACTACCACATCTTTCTACCATGGAGCGGCTGGTGGGTTTGAACCACCAACTTTTTGGTTAGCAGCCGAATACTTAACCACTGTGCCACCAGGGCTCCTTATGGAGGTCTATAAGAAAGAAATAATTGATGTATTTGAGCATATGGAAAATATCATTCATGGGCATGTGGAAGAGAAGTGAGAACATATGGAAATGATAAACAATAGGAATACAGCAAGCCAGGCAAATAAAGAAATGAGTCAATTATTCAAGCCATGAAAATAAAGAATTGTATAAGAAAAAATGGATGATCACAGCTTTGCCTTTTCCAGGCATTGAACAGTATTTCCCTGTTCAGAATAATGTAACAGTGACAATAGTTTTAACCAAAAATGTGATATCATGGTGTTGGCAAAGGAGGCAGAGGATGCAGAGGGAATAGGGAATAAATGGGAGAGCTGTGTCCTCCTATACAATGTCAGGAAGCTAATAGATTATGTCAGAAATAGATAATCAAGAAATAGCAATAGAAACTACAAAGTAGTAAATAAAGAAAGCAGCTAAAAAAATTGAGGGTGGTTACCTCTGAGGAAAGAACTAGGATAGAGATGGGGTGCAAAAGGATACTGCTGTTTTTTCATTAAAACTTTTAGTAGTGTCTGATTTAAAAAATGATGTACAGTTTTTACTTTGGTAAAAATAAAAAACATTTAAATTGCCATTTTATAAAAAAAAGAGTATGTTCATTGTAAAAATAAAAACAATTTAGAACTGGCTTTTTAGTTTCTTTTCTACTTGGTCAAAGGTTATTGAATATACACCCATTAGAATGACTAAAATTAAAAAGACCATTAACTCCAAATTTCAGCAAGGATGTGATGGAACCCATCTCTCATATACTGATGGTGGGAGTATAACATGGTACAATCATTTTGAAAAAAAAGGTCTGTAGTTTTTATAAAACTAAACATGACTTAGCAATTCCACCCCTGTGTATTTACCTATGAGAAATAAAAATATATGTTCACAAAAAGACTTGTATATGAGTGTACATGGCAGATTTATTTACAATAGCCCCAAACTGGAAATACCCCAATGTGTCCTCCAATAAAAGAATGGATAAACAAGCTATGGTGTAGTCATAGAATTGAATCTTCCTCAGTAATAAAAAGGGATGAACCACTATGCATAAACAGATGAAACTAAATAACATTATGCTGAAAGAAACCTTAAACAAAAGAGCATACACTGTAAAATTTCATTTACATGAAATTCTAGAACAACAAAACTAGTATTTTGGGAAAAGCATCAGAACAAGTGGTTGTCTCTGGGGTGAGGGGCTTGGAATGATGATGAGTGGGAAGAGGCATGAAAGGATTCTGGGGTGATGATAATGTTCTTTATCTTGATAGGTGTTTGTGTTATAGAGTTGTATTCATTTTTCAAAACCCATTGATGGCATACTCAACATTTGTGCCTTTAATTGTATGTTAACTTTACCGTAGACACAAAGAACTTTAAAACAAATATTGAACTTTAGTTAATGGTATGCATGCTGAAGTGTTTGTGGGAGTGTACTGATTTTGTAAATTGTGTCAAAAATAAGGTGAACTGATGAATGGACAGTGTGCCCTGAACACACTGTTCATAAAAAATTTTGGACTTTGAGGACACTGTGAATGAAGGCTTGCAGAAAGTGAGAAAATTCTTACTGGAAACTGGAGGAAAGGGGATCCTTGTTTTGTAATAGTAGAAAGTTTAGGAGTACTGTTGTCTGCAATTATGGGATAAGTAGAAAATATGTCTAAAGAAATGGGTAATCCAGCTAAGGAGACTGTCAAATACTGTTAAAGATGCCACCCGGTTTCTTCTTGGGGAGCAAAGTGTAAAAGATGAAGTTGTGATGAAGGATTGTTAAAGATAAAGTTGAAGGTGTGACTAAAAAATCTTAGGTTAAGACCTTAGAAAGAATAAAAGTAGTGCCTCAGAGTTCTGTTAATCATTTCAAAAAATTAAGGGTGGGCCTCACAGTGTCTCTCAGTCAAACAATAGGGATTTCTAGGAAGCTTAAGGGCATTGTCCTTCAGTTTTATCAGCAGGTACCCAAGGTAGAGAGGGATTCATCTAGAAAAATTTGTGGGTATGACTTTTGCCTAATGGAGTGAAACCCAGGAGACTTAGAAAGTTTTTAATGGAGTTATATATGCTGAAACACCTCTAGTTTGGGCTGAGGGGGTCAGAGACAAAACAACATGAAGAGAGGCCTTTGGAACCTCAGAATCCTACTGGCAGGAATCAGGTCGAGAGAGCTGCTCAGTTGCAAACTGGTGCTACCTTTCAAAAAAGCCGAGAACCATGGAGAATTATTCTTTTGCCTTACACTTGATCAAGAAACTTTCAACATTTGCCCTGCTGGATTTCAGAATTGCTATAGAACAATGACTTTTTTGTGCTTCCTATTTCTCCCCCGTTTTAATAGAAATGTCTATAGAAGTTATCCTATGTTTGCCACACCACTGCATGTTGGGTATGGGGGCGGGGTATAACTTGCCTCTTTAGTTTCACAGGTTGAGAGGCAATGTACTCAAAGAGCTGTACTTAAGGAACTAAACCTGAGGAGCCCCAACTGCATCTGGACTTCATTTAGATGATGAGATTTTAGACACGGAGTTGATACTGTACAGGAGAGTTTTGCAGCCTTGGGAGGGAAAGGTGTGGGGTGAATATATTCTGCACATGCCAGAGGGCAGACTGTGGTAACCAGACTCCAAGATAGTCCCCAGTGATCCCTGTCTCCTAGTATTCATGCTTTTATATAATCCCCTTTCCTTAAGTACGGACTGAATGTAGTGACTTGCTTCTAACAAACAGAATATGGCAAAAATGAGGAAATACCACTTCTGAGATTATGTTATAAAAAGACCATGGCCCTGTCTTGGGTACTCTCACTTGCTCTTTCTTGGATCACTCGGCCAGGGGGAAGCCAGCTGCCATGTTGTGAGGCAATGCTGAGGAGAGGCTCCCATGGGTAAGCTTGTGAGTAGACTCTCCCCAGTCAAGTCCCCCAGCCTCAGCCCATGATTTGACTTCTGGTTGATGTGAGATGTAGAGACAGAGGCACCAACCTAAGCCATGACCGTGAGACAGCAGAAACTCTAAGTTTTTGCTGTTTTAAGCTGCTAACTTATGTGCTTATTTATTATGCAACAATAGATTAATACAAAGAGTAACCAAGAATTGAGAGATCAGCATGGGAAGGAAGGAGGTGAATCAGAGAGTGGATAGTTTTGTTTTTCCTGGCAATAGTCAAGAATAATCCTGGAGAGTGGGACTGGGAAGAAGGACTGAGATACAGAGCAATTAATGCTGAAATAAGGAAACGTCAAGAAAATGCAATAGTAGTAAGTAAGTAAGGAGGGAAACGGTAAGTATCTTGCTGGAGATTCCTTTATGATCCAAGGAGAGAAACAAAAGGCTAGCTGAAGAAAAAAGAAGTCCAGTGTGATCTCTGAGGGAGACGGGATGGGTATTGGAACAACTGAGAGGCTGCTGACATCATGGAGGCGTCAACAAAAAGTCACGAAATCCCTCATAAGGGATTTCATTCCGGGAGCCATAATTACAAAGTCACTAGGGCTGGCTCTGAAATGGCTGGTGCCTAGGAGGGAAAATGGTGACGCAATCTGTAGGAGTAGAGGAATTCATCATTTATTTTGGAAGCAATATCTGGAAAAAAAAAATGAACTGTTGGCAAATCTTTATACTCACATTATTAAGCAGGCCAAGGATGATTATTTAGATGTGAAATGGTTGCTAGAGATGATGTAGTTGTATGGATAAAAAAGTTTTTTATAAAGTTATAAGTCTGCTGCTTGAAATACTGGACAGATCAGAGGTGTGGACTCGGTAATACAAATGTGAGGGCCAGCTGTGGCAAAGGAGGGAACACCATCTGTCTGGACAGCAAAGCAAACCTGGCGATATTGCAGCCTACATGTGTAGTACAACTGGGAGCACAACGCCAGGCAGTTCCTGCACAGGCATAAAGAGGCACTTAAAAAACAGCAAAGCAATTGTGCAAATCTGAAAAACAACTAAAAAATTTAAAGTAGCATGAAGTAATTTTTCTTCTCCTTTTCTTTTTCTGATCCAAGAAAAAAATGTAATTATTTTTTAAAAAACAAATATGCAATCACATTTGCCAAATAACACAAGTGCCCAACATTGTGCTAGGGACACAGATTGCTTGCCGTCGAGTCGATTCTGACTCATGGCAACCCTATAGGACACAGTAGAACTGCCTCATAGGGTTTCCAAGGCTGTGAATCTTTATGGAAGCTGACTGCCACATCTTTCTCCCGTGGAGTGGCTGGTTAGGTTCAAACTGCCGACCTGTTGGTTAACAGCTGAGTGCTTAACCACTGCAAAAACAGGGCTCCTTCTAGGGACTGTAGTGAACACAAAAGAAACCCTGGCCCTGAGGCGCTTATGAGCCAGTGGGAGACCCAAGCTCTACATGCATAAACAACTAGACAAAGACTCAAGATAGGACAGTGCTTGACAAGAAGGTCCTCCTTGTGGTGGTGAGATGTGTTCCAGAAGGAGAAGAGCAGCAGGAGAGAGAGGATGGGAGGACGGGGAGCACTCTGAGGAGCCAGAAAGACTGGCTGGGCAGCCAGGGATGAACAAGGAGAGACGCCAATCCTGAACATCAAGGCAGGGGAGCCTTTCAAGGAGGGAACTGCAGGGAAGATAAAGGATGGGGCTGGAGAGGGGAGATAGGACACTCACCGGTCATGAGAGAGCTCCACAGGCACAGTGTCAGGGAGCTGATGGCTCACAAGCTCAGACACAAAGGGTTGAGGGTGAGAAAATTAGGGTAACTGATATAGTCATTCATTCCTTCATTTCACAAATAAACCCATTGCTGTCGCAAGTCAATTCCAACTTAGAGCGTCCTGTAAGACAGAGTAGAACTACCTTATAGGGTTACCAAGGAACAGCTGGTGGATTCGAACTACCGACCTTTTGGTAGGCAGCTGAGCTCCTAACCACTGCGTCACCAGGGCTCCCATTTCACAAACAATGAGTGCCAATCAGGAGCAAGGTTCTGTGGACATGTGCAGATAAAACTCTGTCCTCAAGGTATGGAAGCCTGGTAGAGGGGTGAGACCTAGATGGACAATAGTCATCTGAGGCAGAGAGGCACGAACAGATGTCCTTGTACGTTCAGAGAAAGAGGAGACCCCCTCTGGCCAGGGGAATGAGGTTAGGCTCAGAGAAAGCGGCTGGGGCATTTTGTCGGGCAAGGACTTGGACTCTTCAAAGCAATTAGGCGGTGTAAGAAATTGGGTAGAGCAAGAGGAAGGTGGTTAAAATGGGCAGCAAAATGTTAAGCTTTTGCTTTTTTTTTTTCCTCAGCAGAAAATAGCCATGGCATGTGCCTGACAAAGCACGTGAGGATGAGGACGTAGTTAACTCAATTTTCTCAAGTTGAAAGAGGAAGGACAGGTGAGAAGGGAAGTGGAAGCAGCAGCACCCTCAGCAGCCTGGTTCACAGCCAGTCTTGACTTCAGTACCCATCTCTCTGGGCCTCAGGTTCTTTGTAAAATGGGGTACTATTACCTCATAAAGTTGCTGTGAGGATTGTTAGCTACAGTGTGCCTGGTCCATGGTAACCAAACCAAAAACCCACTGCCGTCAAGTTGATTCTGACTCATAGCAACCTTATACGACAGAGTAGAACTGCCCCACAGGGTTTCCAAGGAGCGGCTGGTGGATTTGAACTGTTGACCTTTTGGTTAGCAGACAAGCTCTTAACCACCGCAACACCACGGCTCCAGTCCATGGTAAGTGTTCAATAAATGGTTTCCAATATTGCTGAAACCTGGGTAGCTGAAAGATAGGTGAGTGCTCAGAGAAATGAGGCTGAATTTCACTCCCTCCTCTCCCCCTTTTCCTCATCTCTCTCTGTTCTCTGCCATTTATCTAAAAGCCAAGAAGGAAGGAGCTAAAAAACAGGTGGAGATTTAGCGCTGCTAATGGTTCCACCAATAAAGAGACGGTAAAGATGTGGGCTCAGGTGAGTCTATTAATGTAAATTTATTCTTTCACTAATGGGTCCAGAAAAATTGATGAGCAAGCAAGAAGAAAATCAAGGGAGGAAATAAAGAAAAAGAAAGCTAAAGAAAGTTCTGTACAAAGAAGAATATTTGGAAATAAGTTCTGCATGTAGGCATTGGTTGGGGCAAAGGTCAAAGAAGACATGACTACTGGTGTGGTTGGTGGGATAAATGAAGGTACATTAAGCCCTACCTTGGGGAAATAAATTAACAAGCTAAGGATGTCAACCTGTAGGCCTTTGGAAGAATGGTTAAAATTGAAAGTGGTAAGGGCCTTTGAGCAAAAGAGTCACTGGCTGCAGAGAATACATATGTATACTTTTCTGCATTCCTCTTCCCACAAAATAAAAATCATGAACAAAATAAAAAAGACTTGAGGTACATTTCACTATAATGATTAGTACCTGAGTACATACTCTTTGTCACACAGTGTTTGCAGTGCTTAAGAACTATTCACTCATTTAATCCCCACTATAATTCTATGAAGAAGACACAGTTATTATCACTGTTTTACAAAAGAGACTGAGCTACAGAGAAGTTCAGTAATTAGCCCAAGATCACACAGCTTGTAAGCAACCACTACATTAAACCGCTTCTCGCAACTATCCTTATCCTGGCCACAAACTTTGGGTAGAGTCACCCTCTAGTGGTTAAGAGCTCAGGTTACTTACCAAAAGGTCAGCAGTTCAAATCCACCAGCTGCTCCTTGGAAACCCTATAGGACAGTTCTATCTGTCCTATAGGGTCACTATGAGTCAGAATCAACTCGACAACAACGGGTTTGGTTTGGTTTACAATGAGAATAAGACCACAAACCAGCACTATGAAGACGATGACAGTAAATGGTTCTTTAAAAAGCAGAAAATAGTGATCGCATGGTTTTACCAATCAGATAGCTGCAAATGAATGTGAGGAGCATTTCAAACGCCAGTAGAAAGATCAAAAAGGCAAGCAAAAAAAGAAAGCAAATTTTATCCAAATGGTCACTTGTGCAAATACAGAGGCAACAAATCCCCTGCTAAATCTGCAGAGGACAGACCACAATGATGGGTAGAAACAAGGCACTAGGAGCGCGCTGGCAGCATGGCATGAAACTGTGATCATGGTTTGTGTGTGGGATAATCTTGCATATCTTTATGCTAATTGTCTCCTTCTCGGAACTTTACCCTAAAGAATACAGCTGGATGTTTGGGGAGAATATAATACAGGAGTCCAAAATATCATTATTATAAAATATATTTGTATATTTATATTATAATAAAAATCTAATGCTGTAGAGGGGTGAAAGAAGGAGCGCTGGTGGCCCAGTGGTTAAGCTCTTGACTGTTAACTGAAAGGTTGGTGGTTCAAACCCATCAGCCTCTCTGCAGAAGAAAAGACCTGGCGATCTGCTCCTGTAAAGATTACAGCCTAGGACACCCTTTGGGGCGGTTCCACTCTGTCCTAGAGGGTCTCTATGAGTTGGAAACAACTCCGCAGCACACAACAACAACAACAACAGGGGTGAAAGAGGGTGATTTCAGAATCCAACAACTATGACTCTCCCATAGTGATTGTCACCTGTTTGGTTTTCTTTGATGGGGCAGGAACTGGAGCTGTCTCCTGCTGCATCATTTCTGTGTCTCCTCCTTCTTCTTCACCATCTGATGTTTCTAGGAAACATAAAGTTTAAAAATTAGAAAGGGATCTCTCTCTTTCTCTCTCCTTTCTACTGTTGGTACAACATTTCTAGAAGGTTCTATCTGTTGACTTAATAATTCCACCTCTAGGAAGCTGAATTTATGGAAGTGATCCCAAATGAAGACAGAGACTTAAGCACCGAGATCAGTCTTATTTATAAAACAGAAAAACTAAAGATTACCTAGATGTCTAACGTTAAAAAAAAACAAAACAAAACTCACTGCCACCGAGTTGATTCCGACTCATACTGACCCTATAGGACAAAGTAGAACTGCCCCATAGGGTTTCCAAGGAGCACCTGGTGGATTCAAACTGTCGACCTTTTTGTTAGCAACCGAACTCTTAACCACTACGCCACCAGGGTTTGTGTCTAACATTAGGAAATCTCAAATAATTGTGGAATACTCATATAATAAGCCTTCTGGCAGCCTTAAAAAATGTTTATTAAGAGCTTAAAATGACAAAAAGCCATCTTAATAATAAACAATCAGAACTACCATTATAGAGCTGTTGCTTCATGTTTATATCAGGTTTCATATAGACACTATCATATTTAATTCTTACAATATTACTCTGGATTTTACAGACATTACACGCCCCATTTTCAGATAAGAAAACAGTCATTTAGAGAGGTGAAGTAATTTGCCCCAGTTCAAACACCTGGGAACCCCTGGACTTCCAACTTACTTCCCTGTAAGTTATAATGCTTGCAGCCCCAGCCAGCCCCTGAGACCCAGGTGCTGGCCCCCGGGGAAATGTTAAGTGGTTGTGGTAAAGGGATTACAGGTCATCATAAATTCTTATATTGAATTTTCTTCATTTTTGCACAATGGAAAAAATAAACTCTTATTGTAAGAATCAGGAAAAACAAAAGTTGTAACAGTAGGACTTCCAGGCAACATGGCACTATAGTCAGAAGCACCATGCCGTCTCTCCTCAGCAAAGATCAGAAAAACTAAGTCAAACAGTCACACGTCAATCCTGAAACCCTAACCATCAAATGAAGAGATAAAGAACTCAGCCAAGCACCGAATGGAATAAGAAAATGACCGAGAACAGAGCACGAGGAAAGATACATGCAGAGGTCCCCTATCAGCTACCGCAGCATGGATCCGCCATCTTGGACTCCTATCGGAGATCAGTGAACAGGAGGTAGGAGAAAGCAGCTTCACGGAGCTTCCAGCAGGAGACAGAACAACCGGTAGGACATCCCTGGGGGCATATTTCTTTTTTCTTGCTTTTGGGTTTTTTTTCCCATTTCTTTGTTTAGTTTTCTTCTCTCTCTTATTCCCTTTTTGTCTTTCTTAATTTCCAGTAATTGATTCATTTTTTTCTTTTACCCTTTTTCTTTTTTTTTTCATTTTTGTTTTTCCCCATTTCTTAGTCTCTCATCTCTCCACTCCAATAGCAAGCTCCCTTAGCACTTTTTTTTGTTTGTGTGTATGTCTTTGGCTCCTGTTCCTCTCTCCTCTCTCTCATCTTTCCCATACCCATCTTAGCTCCACACATCACAATCTACCACCTTCTTCCTGCCTACTTGCACTGTGTGCTGAACATCACACTCCCAAGCAACACAGGCACGGCCTACTGGAACCTGCCCTGCACTGATTCCTGGTCCGCACTGTCAGCCCTAGTATGTGCCACAAAAAACCTATCCCAGCAACTCCCCTTTAGCTGGACCTGCCCTGCTGTACCAGCCCTGAGTGACTGACCCTGCCCATTGGAGAAGTAGGTGAAAAGTATCATGCCCACAGACGAGCAAACAACCAAGAACGCACAGCCTGCCTGCTCGGACATAACCAAATAAAACAAAAAAGCATGATGAAACAAACAAATCTACAATCAATAAGTGAGGAAAATAACCATTGAATGCCCTGAAGACAGCAGACAGTATCAAAACATTTACAAAAACTAGACAGGATGGTTCCAGTAGGCATCCAAAATAAAACACCAGATGACCTTCCAGTAGAAGAAAAGGCACTAGACATAACTGATAGAGAATTCAAATCTCTAATATTTAGAATTATCCAAGAGTTGAAGCCAAAAACAGACAAAAATGAGGAAAAAATAGACAAATTCATGGAAAATACAGGAAAAAAAAATGGAAGAATTCAAGAAAATAATACCGGAACAAAATCCTAAAATAAATTCACAACTAGAAACCACACAAAAACGACAATTAGAAATCCAAAAGATAAACAACAAGATTTCAGAAATGGACAGTGTCATAGAAGGGCTGAGGAGCAAGTTTGAAATGATGGAAGATAGAACAGCAACATTGAAGACAAACACTTGGATACAACTCTGTTTGAGGAAGAATCAGAAACGATAACGGAGCAAAATGAAGAAACCCTGAGAATTATGTGGGATACAGTCAAATCAAAAATCTGCGAGGGATCGGAGTTCCAGAACAGGGGGAGAAAAAAGAAAACACAGAGAGGATCATTGAAGAATTGCTGGCAGAAAACTTCCCCAATATCATGAAAGAAGAAAAGCTGACCATCCAAAAAGCTCAACAAACCCCGTATAGGATAGACCCCAAAAGAAAATCACCAAGGCGTATCATAATCACACTTGCTAAAACCAAAGACCAACAAAGTATCCTGAGAGCAGCTTGAGAAAAACAGAAAGTCACATACAGAGGAGAAACAATACGACTAAGCTCAGATTATCTGCCAGAAACCATGCAGGCAAGAAGGCAACGGAATGACATATATAAAACCTTGAAAGAAAAAAATTGCCAGCCAACAATAATATATCCTGCAAAACTCTCGTTCAAATGTAATGGTGAAATTAGGTCATTTCCAGATAAACAGAAATTAAGGGACTATGTAAAAACCAAAACGAACTTAAAAGACTTATTAAGGAAGTCCTTCGAGCTGAGAACAAACAATATCAGACCACAGGCTGAATATAGGACACAGGATTGTACTAGCCAGATACCAACCTAGGAAATGAACTCTTAAGGACTATGCAAAACC
>NW_004443991.1:874462-899019 GCF_000243295.1 Trichechus manatus latirostris | reverse complement strand
CATGGTCTCGGGGAACATCTAGCTCAATTGGCATAACACAGTTTATAAAGACAATGTTCTACATTCTACCTTGGTGAGTAGCGCCTGGGGTCTTGAAAGCCTGTGAGCAGCCATCTAAGATACTCCACTGGTCTCGCCCCTTTGGGAGTAAGGGAGAATGAAGAGAACAAGATACAAGGAAAAGATTAGTCCAACGGACCAGTGGACCACAGCTACCACGGCCTCCACCAGACTGAGTCCAGTACAACTAGATGGTGTCCGGCTACCACCACTGACAGCTCTGACCGGGATCACAGTAGAGGGTCCTGGACAGAGCTGGAAAAGGATGTGGAACGGAATTTTAACTCACAAAATAAAGACCAGATTTACTGGCCTGAGAGACTGGAGAAACCCCCAGAGTATGGCCCCCAGACACCCTTTTAGCTCAGTGATGAAGCCCCTCCCGAAGTTCACCGTTCAGCTGGGGATTGGACATCCTCGTAAAACAAAACAGGACTAATGAGGCACAGCAGTCCAGGACAAGGACTAGAAGGCAGGAGGGGACAGGAAAGCTGGTGATAGGAAACCCAAGGTTGAGAAGGAACAATGTTGACATGTCACGGGGTTGTTAACCATTGTCATAGGGCAATATGTGTACTGTTTAATGAGAAACTATTTATTCTGCAAACCTTATCTAAGGTACAACAACAACAACAACAAAAAGAATTGTCTATGTGAGATCAAATTGACAACAGCAACTCAAAAGGTTTGATGGGAAGCCTAGGGGACAGCACGTTGAAGATAATGGTGATGGAAAAATTTGGAAAAGGATAGTGAGAATAGCAGCACAGCTGGAAGAATGTAATCAATGCCACTGAATTGTACATGTAGAAACTTTTGAAATGGTGTAACTTTGGCTATTTTCACCAAAAAAAAGTTCCTCAAGGTTGAGAAGGGAGAGTGTTGACACGTTGAGGGGTTCTTAACCAATGTCATAAAACAATACGTGTACTGACGGTTTAATGAGAAACTATTTGTTCTGTAAACCTTCATCTAAAGTACAATAAAACAATTAAAAAAAAAAAAGTTGTAACAATATTCCTGCTTATAAAGCTCTTGTGAAGAGACACAGCGACTATAAGGTTATTTCCCATAATGCCACATTGCCTTCCAGTTTTTAGTGTTTGCTCCCTGAGTCTTTTTGAATTTCTTTATATATCTCAAAGTGTGTCCAAAATGTGAATTTGCAAGAAATCTTTATCAGAATTCATATTTTGGACCAAATTAGCCAGTTTGGCTGCCCTGAGCTTATAAATGTTTGCATGCTTTTAAATCTGTAGCATGAAAAAAGAAAAGGTCTCTGGCGCAAATGGTTTGTGCAACTACCTAACAGGTTGGCAGTTCGAACCAACCCAGTGGTGCTGTGGAAGAAAGGCCTGGCAATCTGCTTCTGTAAAGAAAACCCTACGGAGTAGTTCTATTTTGCAACACATGGTGTCACCATGAAGCAGAACTGACTTGACAATAATGGTAGTTTTTTTTTTTAAAACTGATAAGGTAGTGAGAAATAGCAGATGTGAGATGAACAGAGCTTTTTTTTAAAAACAGTTATTAGTATTTCTAGAACTTTCAGTCCTGGGAAAATAGTAGTAGCAGACATACTTTTCCCTATTTCTCCTACTAAGTATAACCCAAACACTGAGCATTATATATAAAACAAACATAGAAAAACTCTGAAAGGTGGAAAGAAGAAGGCACACCAGTTAGGAGCCTCTGAGTCCAAGGAGTAACACAGTGGTGAGTTTCCTGGGTTTTCTTCTGCCTCATATTTCCCAGACTTGGAGCTGAAGAAGTCGGCAACCCAAAAACGCCAGTGGGAGCAGACTAAATGAAGCTCTAACAAAAGCCTGCTCTATCTAGCAAACAGAGTCCTATCGGTCAGCTGCTAACCAAAAGGTTGGGGGTTCGAGTCCACTCAGAGTCACCTCGGAAGAAAGGCCTGGTGATCTACTTATGAAAAATCAGCCATTGAAAACCCTATGGAGCACAGTTCTACTCTGGCACACAGGGTTTGGCATGAGTCGGAGTTGACTCAGTTAGTCAGCAACCAGTTTGGTTTTTGGTTTTGTCAAGTTACTTTACATGTGCTTACAGAATACTTAAAATTTTTACCTGTTCTAGAATAGAGATTATTTAACCACGTTAGAAGTATTATTTACTTAATTGCTTCTCTTCCAAACCACTTATTTGTTTAAAATAACTGTAACACTTGTGTTAGACAAAGAGTTCAAGTAGTACCAAAAAAAACCCAAACCCGTTGCCGTCGAGTCGATTTCGACCCATAGTGACCCTATAGGACAGAGTAGAACTACCCTATAGAGTTTCCAAGGAGCGCCTGGTGGATTTGAACTGCTGACCTTTTGGTTAGCAGGTGTAGCTCTTAACCACTGTGCCACCAGAGTTTTTGGAAAGTATAAAGGTATAAAATGTAAAAGCAAGTATCCTCTCTCCCCAACACTAATTCCAGTCTGAAACAAACAGTTGTTAACAGTCTTTGTGTATATCTCTTAAAAAAAAAAAAAAAAGCCAATATACATAAAATAAACAAATGGGCCTATAAACATTGTTCTAAACCCTGTTCTTGTCATTCAGGGGATCTTTCGATATCAGTACATATACAGCTACCTTATTCCTTTTAATAGGTCCATACCATTCCACTGTATTAATATTATTAATATATATTATAATTTATCCAACCAATATCTTATTGATAGACTTATATTTTTTCCCCCTGCAATAGGAACATTTTTGTACATATACCTTTGTGTCCTTTTTGAAAATCTACCTCTAGGGGTAAACTCCTAGCTGTGAACTTGTTGGGCCTAAGGGTACATGGACCTTAAATTTTATTAGACAACCCTACTGAAAATTATAACTCATTTTGCATTCCCAACCTCCCTTATCCTGATCTATTTATTTCTTAGCATTTATCATATTCATGTGGTGTATAATTTAATTGTTTCTTTCTGCCTCTATTAGAATATATGTACCCTGAGGGCAAGAATTTTTAAAATTTGGTTCACTAATGTATCTATCCTTAGTGCTTAGAACACTCCTTGGCACACAGTAGGTTCCTACTAAATATGAGTTGAATGATTTAAAAATTGATAAACTCCTCTTCAAAAAAAACCAACCAATTTAGAGTTCTTTCTTCCTTATATCCTTTTATTAGCTTTAAAAATACTTTAAGATAAAAAGGATGACCTACAAATAAAGAATTACCAAAATCAATTCCACAATACTTTTAAAAACAAAAACAACTTCTGAGCTCTCTATTCCTCCATTTCCTAGAATCTGATAACTGAACAGCACAGTCTATGTTCAAGCAATCTAGTTGAAAATAAATAACATATTATTAAAGGTACATGACTCTCATGCAACAAAAACCCATGAAAAATATTTAAAAGATCTTGTTAATCAAATGTTCTAAATAGAGTTATTTCTTCTTCCAAAAAAATTATTTCATCTAAAACCTTTTAACATATAAGATGAGACCATCTCATATCACTGTAGGTTGAATAAAATTAGTTGTTTCCTTAGACTATGATGATTTTTGGCTCCAAAAGAGAAAACTGCTTTTCTGAAATAAGGCTGCTATTTCTGTGATCTCCACTAAGAGACTGTCAAAAGAAAAGTATGGGGATCCGAGACCCCTAGCCCACCCAACCTGGCTCCAGCATGCAAGTTCCTCTAGGACTGCTGGGGACTGAGGAAGGTGGGCCAGGCCTGTGCCACTCATCCTAGTAGCCAATGCAGGCCATAAAGTGGAGTCGTCGTGACAGTGCCACCTCTTCCCCAACTCCTTGAAAAGCCTACTTAAATTAAAACAAAAAGAAAAAATCAGACTTTCTGGATTTGATGCAGGATTGGTTAAATTCTTTCAAAAAAGGGGTCAAATAGACTGTCTTTTTTTATCCCATGGCAAAAAAGAGCAAGCTAAAATAGAAGGTAGTACCACTTCTCTTTCCCCCATCCCTACAGTCTCCCTCTTTCTGAGAAGTAGAGGGGGTCCAATTTCCCAGCATAAGCTTCAGGGCCCTAACAATAGGATCATACAGTGAAATGTTTTAAAAATTGTTTTGCAAAAGGAAGATATTTTACTCACAATACGTTAAGATCTATTTCCACTCAGAATTCCCCCTTTCACACATCCCCTAGTGAGTGGTGCTAAAGTGACTGTGAGCATCTTGGGGATCCAGTTAGAGGAAGTTGAGCTGCACATTCATTTGGTTTGAGTTTAACGGGATATTTGTGTGGTTCGTGGTCACTTCTGTCTGCAGTTAACTTATTGCTAGCTGTCCTAGTGCAGGAATGCTTCCGGGAGCACTCCCACTACCCCGTGCCAACACACCAGACATTCTGACACAAAGGGCCAGCCAGAGGTTGGAGGTCATGACACCAACGCCACTGGAACTATGTGGGAAGTGGAGGAGACATCAGGTTTGGAACATATGAAACCAGAAACCAGTCTGTGGAAAATTCTTTCAATCATCAGAAACATAAAATTGTAAATAGAGAAGTAGGTACTAATTTTCGGCTATTCAGAATGGAAGGTCTCTCCTGTCAGGAATATAGTAGACAATGTGTTGTATACAGTTGTAAAGAAACCACACTTTTTTTTTTTCTTACTTGATGGGAATGAGTGAAATAGAATTTATCAGAATTCCCATGTTTGTAGTAGTACTGTAAATAGCAAGATGTCTGTCTGTGGAGTGAAATGTTATATGCATCTCAGTTTCATTAATTTAAAAAAATTTGAATCAACAATGCTAAAAGAAAGATGAATTTATCTTTCTATGCATTTTATAGAAATTATTACAATATTGTTATCATGTGAAGAAGTAAGCAAAGAGCCTGTAGTCAAAAATATAGCAATATATATATATATACATACGTATATGTATATATTTAAGAGCTATGTCAGGCAGTCCATTAATGAAAATATTATTTATTTAGATTTTGAGATATTTGTCAACCATTTTAAAATTGTAATTTATTGTTATTTCTTTCTCATTTAAAATAACTTCTTTTGTACTTGATTTATTATATGTTAATTTTGCATTGATTCCAATGCAGGGCCCCCCCAAATTGTATAAACTTTAGGCTCCATGAAAACCTAGCTCTTACCTGGCCAGGTACTTTGCTGAAATCTCTTATCAGTTTCACAGCTGGTCTGTGTATTCTTTTGTATTTTCTATGTTGATACCATATTATCACCTGCAACCATTAACAATATTATTTCTTCCTTTCTGGTATTTGTACATTTCATTTCTTTTTCTTGTCTAAACTAGACCTTTAGTAGGATACTGAACAGAAAAAATGATAAACACAACTACCTTTTTTATTTTTTTAAAAAGTGTTAAAGGTCTATTAAGCATATGGCTTTTATAGTTTTAAAATGTAGTAGTAATAACAGCAATGATGATAATAATCAACTGATCAAAGAACAAAAATCATTTGATCATCAACAGATGTAACAAAAGCATTTGACAAAATATATTCATTAATGAAAAATTCTCAGCCATTGAGAAACAGAGGAAACTTTCTCAAACTGATGAAGGGCACCCACAAAAAACTCTATAGCTGATATCATATTTAAGGTGTAAGTATGGATGCTTTCCTTCTAAAATAAGGAAAAAGTCAAGGATGTCTACTCTTACCACCTCTATTCATCATTATACTGGAGATCCTATTCATTGCAAAAAGGCAAGAAAAAGAAATAAAAGACACATTGATGGGAAAGGAAGAAATAAAGCTGTCTGTATTAGCAAATGACATGACTGTCTATGTAGAAAATCATGTGGAATCTACAAAAAGCTATAAGAATCAATAAGTGAATTTAACAAATCACAGGATATTAGATCAATATAAAAAATCAATTGTATTTCTATGTACTAGCAAAGAACAACTGGAAATTAAACTTAATAACATTACCTTTTACAATAGCACCAAAATTCTTAAATACTTAGGTATAAATCTAACAAAATATGTGAAATATCCATATGCTGAAAACTTCAGGAAAGGTGATGAAAGAAATTAAAGAAGATCTACATAAATGGAGGGCTATATCTTATTTGTGAGTTGAAAGATTGAGATGATAATTCTCCCCAAATTGATCTATAGATTAGGTATAAATCAAATCAAAATCTTAGTAAGATATGTTGTAGATATCAATCGATTCTAAAATTTATATGGAACTACAATGGCCTAAACAGATTTTGAAAAAGAACAAAGCTGGAGAACTCAGCATTACCTGGCTTCAACATTTTTTTATAGACTACAATAATCAAAGAAGTCTCTGGCACAAACGGTTAAGTGCTTGACTACTAGCTGAAAGGTTGGCAGTTCAAATCCACTCAGAGGTGCCTCGAAAGACAGGCCTGGTGATCTGCTTCCAAAAGGTTACAGCCTTGAATACCCTATGGAGCAGTTCTACTCTGCACACACAGGGTTGCTATAAGTCTGGATTGATTTGATGGCAACTAACAACCACAACAATAGTAATCAAGCCAGTGTGGAGTTTGCAAAAGGACTGACACATAGGTCAATGAGCAGAACAGAATCCAGAAATAGATGCACACATATATAGTCAATTGATTTTTTACAAAGGTTTAAAGGCAATTCAATGGAGAAAGAATAGTGTTTTCAATAGAACAATTGGACATCCACATGGAAAAAAAACCAACCAAGTAAACAAATAAGCAAATAAACCAATAAAAAGCATGCTAACTCATACCTCGCACCAAACACAATAAGTAACTAAAAATGGATCACAGACATAATGCAAAACTTAAAATCATAAAATTTTTAGAAGAAAACATAGGAGAAAACCTTTGCAACCTTGGGCTAGGAAACGATTTCTTAGATACAACACCAAGAGCACAATCCATTTTAAAAAGAGATAAATTGGAATTCATTAAAAATCAAGAACTTCTGAAAAAAAAATTAAGAACTTCTGCTCTTGGAAAGACACTGTTAAATAAAAAAACAAAGACAAGGCACAGTCTGGGATGAAATACTGGCAAATCGCATATTCATTAAAGGAATTGTATCCAGAATATATAAAGAGCCCTCAAAACTCAGTTAACAACCCAGTTAAAAAATGAACAAAAGATATAAACAGACACGTTATCAAAGAAGATATACAGACGAAAAATTATACATGAAAAGATGGTCAGTGTCATTAGTTGTTAAGGAAATGCACACTATACTTAATGAGATACATACCTATTTTAATGACTAAACATGTAAGCAAGCAAGCAAACAAACAAAATAGCAGGTTTTGGCGAGGATTCAGATCAACTAGAATCCTCATACATTCTGAGATGCAAAACGATAAAACCACTTTGGGAAAGAGTTTGGCAGTTTCTTAAAAAGTTAAACGTACATTTACCATCTGAACCAACAATCCACTCCAAGCTATTTACCCAAGAAAAATAAAAACATACACATATACATAAAAACCTGTATGCACTTTGATGGTTACAAGAAGCGGAAGGGGGAGAGGAAATCATTAACTAGATAGTAGACAAGTGTCAACTTTGATGACGGGGAAGACAACATACAATATAGGGGAAGTCAGCAAAACTCGACCAAGGCAAAGTCATAGAAGCTTCCTAGACACATCCAAACAGCTTGAGGGACCCAGTTACTGAGGCTGAGGGCTGGGGACCATGGTTTTGGGGGACATCTAGTTCAACTGGCATAACATTTCTTATAAAGAAAATGTTCTACATCCTACTTTGGTGAGTAGTGTCTGGGGTCTTAAAAGCTTGCAAGTGGCGACCTAAGATACACCTATTTGCCCCACCCTGTCCACAGCAAAGGAGAATGAACAAAACAAAGACACAAGGAAAATATGAGTCCAAAGGACTAATGAATCACATGAAACAGAGCCTCCACCAGTGTGAGCCCAGAAGAACTTGATGGGGCCCAGCTACCACAATAGACCGCTCTGACAGGGATCACAATAGAGGGTCCCAGACAGAGCAGGAGAAAAATGTAAAACAAAATTCAAATTCACCAAAAAAAGACCAGACTTACTGGTCTGACAGAGACTGGAGGAACCCTGGAGACTATGGCCCCCGGAAACCCTGCTAACTCAGAACTGAAGCCAGTCCCAAACTCTACCTTTAGCCAAAGATTAGACAGGCCTATAAAACAAACAATAACACAAGTGATGAATGTACTTCTTAGTTCAATCAAGTATACAAGACCTGCCCAACACCTGCAACACCTGCCCAAAAACAAAGACGAGAAGGCAGGAAGGGACAGGAAAACTGGATGAATGGACAAGGGGAACCCAGGGTGTAAAAGGGCAGGGGAGAGTGCTGACACATTCCAGGGATTGCAACAAATGTCACAAAACAATCTGTGTATCAACTTTTGAATAAGAAACTAATTTGTGCTGTAAACTTTCATGTAAAGCATAATTAAAAAAATCCTATATGCAAATATTTACAGCACCTTGATTCATAATCGCCAAAAATTGGGAAGAATTCATTGTCTTTCAAATGGTGAATGGATAAACAAAATGTGGTAGAACTATGTGATAAAATAGGAACAAAACAAACTACTGAAACATACAACACGGATGCATTTCAAAAGCGTTATGCTAAGTTTTGAGGACTACGGTGCACCTGGGCCAAGTCATGGTGTTTTCAATGGCCTAATATGCATGCGAAAGCTGCACAATGAGTAAGGAAGACCGAAGAATTGATGCTTTTGAGTTGTGGTGTTGGAGAATATTGAATATACCATGGACTGTCAAAAGAATGAAAAAATCTGTCTTGGAAAAAGTACAACCAGAATGCTATTAGAAGCGAGGATGACAAGACTACATCTCACATACTTTGGGCATGTTATCAGGAGGGACCAGTCCCTGGAGAAGGACATCATGCTTGGTAAAGTGGAGGGTCAGTGAAAAAGAGGAAGACCCTCAACGAGATGGACTGACACAGGGGCTACAACAATGGGTTCAAGCATAACAATAATCATGAGGATGGCACAGGATTGGGCAGTGTTTTGTTCTGTTGTACATATGAGGTTGCTATGAGTTGGAACCGACTTGATGGCACCTAACAACAACAAGCAAAAGAAGCCAGGCTTTAAAAAAAGCTAATGCTGTATGATTGCATTTATATGACGTTTTGGAAAAGGCAAAACTACAGGGACAGAAAACAGATCAGTGGAGGTGGGGACTATTTGGGGTGATGGAAATGTTTAATCTCTTGATGTGGTGGTAGTTGCACAACTATATACATTAGCCAAAATTCATAGAACTGTACACTAAAAGGGTTAATTTTACT
Organism: Trichechus manatus latirostris; assembly: GCF_000243295.1. Classification (NCBI taxonomy): domain Eukaryota; kingdom Metazoa; phylum Chordata; class Mammalia; order Sirenia; family Trichechidae; genus Trichechus; species Trichechus manatus. Next base: position 889,672 of record NW_004443991.1, on the reverse strand, counting down.
ATATGTAAATTATTCCTCAATAAAGCTGACTTTAAAAAAGTAATGATGAAAGCTAAAGTGACGAAAATTTTAAAAAATTTGTAAGATTTTCCCAAGATCACACAACTAATAAATGGCAGAGATGGAGAAGGAACATTAGGAATAGAAGGAGGATGTGAAATGTGTGGCCAATTGCCTCCATGAACAACTGCCTCCTTTGCCATGACACCGGAAGAACCGGATGGTGCCCAGCTACAATTACTGAAAATTTTGATCAAAGATTCTGTAGAAGAATCCTGATCAAAAGGGGGAAAATGCAAAACAGAATTTCAAATATTCATGGACTCCAGACTTCTGAAGTCATGAAGGTTGGATGAACCCCAGAAACTACTGCCCTGAGATAATCTTTAAACCTTAAACATTCCCTGAAGTCTTCTTAAAGCCAAAGAATAGTTTAGCTTAACCAGTAAAAAATGTCTGCCTTGAGCATTATGCTCTTTTAAGAACTATCTATATGGGATCAAACTGACAATAGCAACTTGAAAAAATAGATAAGGAACCCTAGGGGGCAGCGAATTTATGTTAAGATGGGAAGAACAACTCAGAAAAGGAGGGAGAGATTGGTTGCACAACTTAAAGAATGTAATCAGTGTCAACAGATGGTACATGTAGAAACTGTTGAATTGGTATATGTTTTCTGTGTATATTCTCAACAACAACAAAATAAATAAAAAGAAAAATATAGCAGAGCTGAGATCCAAACCCCAGTTCATGACTTTAAACCCCACACAATTTTAGCACTAAAAGATGCCGCTTACAGCTTAAAGAAGTTTCCTTCAATTTATTTGCTAAGAGGTTTGTCTGTTGTTTTTATTTTTAAACATGAATAGGTGTTTGATTTATATAAGTGCTTTTTGTCTTTACATTTATGGAGATGATTATGTGAGTTTTCTCCTATAATCTGTTAATGTAGTGAATTAGAAAAACAGGCTTTCTAATGGTAAGTCATCCTGTGTACTCCTAAAATAAATCCCAATTGGTCATGACATATATATTTTTTAATACATAGCTGGATTTTTTGGTTAATATTTTATTTAGAATTTTTTTGATCTATGTTCAAAAGTGCGATTGCTATATAATTTTCCTTCCCTGGACTGTCCTTGTCTGGTTTAGGTATTAAGGTTATATTAACCTCATAAAAGAGTTGGAAACATCTCCTTTTTTTCTATCCTCTAAAAAGGTTTGTATATAGTTGAGATTACCTATTCTTTCATATTCGGTAAAACTCATCAGTAAAAGCACAGAGTCTAGCATTCTTTCTATAAGTATGTTTTAATATACTGCTTCAATATTTGATGGTGATACAAGTGGTTATATGATTCAGGTTTGTCTATGTCTTCTTAGCTCAGCTTTGGCATGTTATTTTTCTAGGTGACTAGTCATTTTGCCTAACTTTTCATATTTATTGGTGAGAACAGATTTTTTCTTTTCTCCTGTTGTTTATGTGCACTTTCCTTTTTTCTTGCTCAACTTTGCTAGCGGTTTTTCTTTTTAAAGAACTAGGTTTTTTTTTTTTTTAATAATTGTACTTTAGATGAAGGTTTACAGAGCGTATTAGTTTCTCATTAAATTGTTAGTACACATATTGTTTTGTGATATTGGTTGCCAACCCCATGACATGTCAACACTCTCCCCCCTCAACTCGGGTTCCCTGTTACCAGCTTTCCTGTCCCCTCTCGCCTTCTCGTCCTTGCCCCTGGGCTGGTGTGCCCATTTAATCTTATTTTGTTTTATGGGCTTGTCTAATCTTTGGCTGAAGGGTGAACTTCAGGAGTGACTTCATTACTGAGCTAAAAGGGTGTCCAGGGACCATACTTTTGGGGTTTCTCCAGTCTCTGTCAGACCGGTAAGTCTTGCCTTTTTTTGTGAGTTTGAATGTTGTTCTACATTTTTTTCCTGCTCTGTCTGGGACCCTCTATTGTGATCCCTGTCAGAGCAGTCAGTGGTGGTAGCTGGGCACCACGTAGTGTGCTAGACTCAGTCTGATGGAGGCTGTGGTACTTGTGGCCCATTAGTCCTTTGGACTAATCTTTCCCTTGTGTCTTTGGTTTTCTTCATTCTCCCTTGCTCCAGACAGGGTGGGACCGGTGGAGTATCTTAGATGGCCGCTCACAAGCTTTTAAGATCCCAGACATTACTCACAGGAAATAGGTTTTGTATTTATTAATATGTTCTATTGTATCTTTGATTTCTTATACACTAATTTCTGTTCTTCATGTTTACTGGATTAATTTTCTAATTTATTTAGTTGGACATTAAGTTCACTGAGTCTTTCTTTTTATCCTTTTCTAATGTAAACATGAAGGCTACACATTCCCTCTAAATACAACTTTAGCTGCATACCACATGTTTTAATATTATAGCATTTTCATTATTATTTAATTCTAAATATTTTTTAGTTTCCATCATGATTTTTCTTTGACCTATGAGTTATTTAAAAAAAAACAAAAAACAAACTTGTTGCTGTTGAGTTGATTCCGACTCATAGTGACCCTATAGGACAGAGTAGAACTGTCCCACAGGGTTTCCAAGGAGTGGCTGGTGGATTCAAACTGCCAACCTTTTGGTTAGCAGCTGAGCTCTTTAACCACTGTGCCATGAGGGCTCGATGAGTTATTTTAGGAATGTATTTTTTGGTTTCCAAACATAAACATTTTTAAGGTTATTTTTTTATTTGCATTGTGGTTAGAAAAATGGCCTGTATACGAATTTTTTGATATTTGTTTTTTGGTAAAGGACCATATAGCAGATAAATTTAGGGTTTTTGCGCGTATGGTCTTGGTTGCAACTACTCAACTCTGCCTTGTGGTGAGCAAAAGCAGCCTAGATAGTATGTAAATGAATGGGTGTGGCTATGTTCTAACAAACTATTTACAAAAACAGGCGACTGCAGGATTTGGCCCATGGACCATAGTTTGCCAACCTCTGCCCTAGTACATGATTGATTTTTAAAAATGTTTCAAGTTTTTTTGCGTGTGTGTGTGAAAAGAATTGATAGTTTCTAATTGTTAGGTGTAGTGTTCTACATGTGATCATAGACAAACTTGTTAATTATGTTATTCAAATCTGTTATATCGTTTTGAATATTTGTGTTTTAACATCTCCCACTCTTATTTTAAATTTGTCCATTTTTTCTAGTAATTCTACCAGTTTTCATTTACATATTCTGTGTCTATATTATTAGGTGCATACATACAACTTAGATTTGTTATGGCTGCCTGTTGAATGATTCTGTTTATTATTATGCTGTGACCCTATTTTTAAAAAATCTGTCTTATTTAATTTAGTTCAATTTTACTTTTTTTATGTGGGTCTTCTGGAAAACCCTATGGGGTACAGTTCTACTCTGACACACACGGGGTCACCATGAGTTGGAATTGACTCGATGGCAACTGGTTTGGTTCTTGGTTTCTCTATTTCTACAGGTGGTCAGCAGTTCTTTTGGATATCCATACTGTACACACTGAAAACTAATGCTGGAGACACAGCTGTACTTAAACGGTCTAAAGTGTTTTGCTAAAATTACTCATCCCTAGGAGCCAGAATGTTTTATTTGGCCAGGAAAACCAGGGCCGGGAACTACTCTTCAAGAACCATGTTCCCAGCTCATTAAAAGACTCCCACCAGCATCACTGGGAAAGAACACAATTCCCACATCCAAAGAACAGGACCGTGAGACTGAACCCTGTGAAGGCCTTAAGTCCAAGCCTGCAAAACAGATCACAGGGGAGAGGAGAGGAGAGAAAGGAGGGGCGGTAGAGGAGGGGATGACAAGGAAAAAGACGGGGGCGGGGGGGACAAGCAGCAAGAAGCCGAGCAATGGAAGGCTGTGCCCTCAATTCTGACTCCACCTATACTAATAAGAAGTGCCATCCTTCATTGCTTCCGTATGCTTCTCACAATAGTTACTACAGATATGTCATGACAAAACACAACACAACAGCCCAAAGGCTTGTAACTAATTAGGACACTCCAGTAAAGAATCAGACTGAGTGCATCTCACTTACTCTGACTGCTGAGAATGCCCACTCCCCCTTTATACTTGTCCTCTCCTTTTCTATCAAAGTGTAACCCCATCTTCCAAAATCCAGCTGAAGTTCACCTCCCCTGTATAAGACCTTCCTAAAGCAGAAATAAGACTATTTTAGGGTTATAATCAGCAAGTGAGACCCTGGTGGCACAGTGGTTAAGAGTGCACCTGCTAACCAAAAGACTGACAGTTCGAATCCACCAGCAGCTCCTTGGAAACTCTATGGAGCAGTTCTAATCTGTCCTATAGGGTCGCTATGAGTCAGAATCAACTTGATGGCAACGGATTAACGGGTAATCAGCAAGTAGTTACAACTTTCACTGAGAAAGGAAATGGGAAGGAAAGAAGAACCAAATCTAGTATGAAAATGAAGGATTCCGCAAAGGAGGCATCAGGAGTGGCAGGAAATCCAAGCCTGAGTTGGTCGTGCATGATCCAGGCACCTGGTTGCCTGAAGGAGTGTGCTCAGAGTGGCTCAGGTAGGCTGGGCCTCCAATCTCCTGGCCTTTTCTGGCCACACAGCCCCAGGGTCCAGGTGGCAGGACAGAACCCTCAGTCCTCCCCAGGCTTGGGTGGTTTATCAGGCTTTAAGTTAGCATAGCATTATGCCCCTCCTGTTTTCTTTTGTTCTAGCCACTGCCTTCTCCTATTTGCTTTCTCACCCTCTTGACTACAACAAGAACCTAAGCATGCTCTACCTTCTCCGTCTCTCAGCTTTCTTATCGCTTCTCCCTCTCTCCAAAAGGTTCTACACAGCAAGTGCTTCCGAACGTAAGTCTCTGTAAGTTCACTCAGGAGTTTCCTTGTCACTCTGAACCAAAATGAAGAGTGGGGTTGTTATCTCTCTCCCTCTTTTATTTTGCCATTTCTAGTGGCAACTGCAATAGCCTGATCTGCATTCCAACAATGCTCCTATTTTCAGAGCTGAGGATGTCCCTAGCAACGAATTGAGTTCATTTACAAAATAAGTTGCCAGTTCCCACAGAAAAATTTAAAATTAGAAAATTTGGAATAAGATGGCAAAACTCTGAAAAGAAGTCACTTCATGAGTCCTGAAAATCTGAGAAAAAGTACTAAGACCAACAAAACAAAACAAAACCAGTTGCCGTCTATTTGATTCCAATTCATGATGACCCTATGTGTGTCAGAGTAGAACTGTGCTCCATAGGGTTTTCAATGGCTGACTTTCTGGAAGTAGATCATCAGACTTTTCTTTAGAGGCACCTCTGGGTGGACTCTAACCTTGAAAGTTTCAGTTAACAGCCAAGTGGGTCAACTGTTTGCACCATCCAGGGACTCCCAAGGCCAACAAGATTGGCTCAAAAATATATGACTGAAGAGAAACATTTCCCTTTCTTTTTGTGGGGAGCTAAATGCTATAAAAGTTCTGTTGTCGGTTCCATGTCAGCAGAACTGAACCACGAAGGTTATTTCTCCAAAAGTTTGACAGCTCCAGGTTGTTGTTTTTAGGTGCCGTCGAGTTGGTTCCAACTCATAGTGACCTTGTAGGACAGAGTAGAACTGTCCCATAGGGTTTCCAAGGAGTGGCTGGTGGATTTGAACTGCTGACCTTTTGGTTAGCAGTCGAACTCTTAACCACTCCACTACCAGGGCTCCAGCTCCAGGTTAGTAATGATTTATTTATTTTTAACAACACATACAGGAAAGGCTCTGGCTTAACTTTGGTTTTGCATGACTCACAGATAAAGATCAGTGTGTCCTCAGGAGCCACCGGCCCCCCTTGGGGTAAGGCTCTCAGAGCAACAGAAGCCTGACCTCTCACGTGAACGCTCCCCTTGTGACCCCACTGAAGCCTGGCCTGCAGCGGACACGGAAAGGGCCTCTAATGCCAAAAACCAGGGTGCCACAGGACCTGCCTGGCCTGTACATTACAAGAGTGCAGTAGAGACCATGCGGGTATCAGAGGACAACTTTGCAGACAGAACATCTACCCCCTTGCTGTCTGTCCTGCAACAGGCATTTTCCCCCCTCGTATCTTACTTTCCTTTCAGATTAAGGAGAAAAAAAAAAAAAAAACAGAAGATACGTCAACTTAGGCAACATGACTCCAACTTTAGTCTGTAGTGTTAAAGCTCCACCCTTCTTCCTTCCCAGCTTGTTTTATTGTTGGAAAAATTACAAATTTGGGGGCAGTTTTCAAATGAGTATTTTAAATTCAACCTTTTCTGGTCAGTCACTGCAGTTGGAGTTAGATGACTAGAGTCGTGGATACTGGCCTTGGAATTCTGGGCCTTAAAATAATTGTTATGTTAATTGGTTGAGCATAGTTGATACAAGGAGCCCTGGTGTCACAGTGGTTAAAAGCGGTTTGAACTACCTGCTGCTCTGCAGGAGAAAGATGTGGCAGTCTGCCTCTGTAAAAATTACAGCCTAGGAAACCCTATGGGGCAGTTCTACTCTGTCCTCTAGGGTGGATATGAGTTGGAATCGACTTGACAGCACACAAAAACAACACTTGATATATCTGGAAGCACTGATATATGAAATCTCTGTTCTTGGAACGGAAAATAAGAATAATGGTAATGATTCTTATACAGTCCTTACTTTGTGCAAAACACTGTTTTACAAGCCTACATACATTAACTCATTTAACTCCCTAGCAATCTTATGCGATGTATACTATTATTATCATCTGTTCACAGATGTAGAAACTGAGGCACTTGCTCAAGGATAATCAGAGAGAAAGAGTGCCAGATTTTGGACCTAGGCAGTTTGGATCTGGAGTTGGCTCTTAAACACTATGCAATACTGCTTCTCTAGCTTGGAAAACAAGCTAAGTTCCTTTCTCTGAGTAGCTCTCTGTGGGTGCTGGTCTCTAAGCAGGGTACTGGAATCACTGAGGCTTTGTGGACAGAGACCAGTTTAACACAATAATGTATGTTCTTATATTTGAATAACACTCATCTAACTTCATATTCATTAAGTTAGAAAAGTTAGAAAAGGGCCATGTTGGGGCAAAGCTACTACATATGGCAGGCAGCCCACTCACCCCCACCCCCTACTTCCAAAAAAACCCAGTTAGTCCAGATATCTGTCAGTGTCTCTTCCCTCTCTCCTCATCCTATATTTGATTGCCTCCCTAGATTATGGCTTTTAACTGGGGAGAAAAGGTATCATGGTTTGCCCAGCCTAGTCCTGGTTTATGCTTGTTGTCCCCATATCCCATCTGGTTTAGTATCTGTCCTAGATTTAATGTTTTGAAATATATGATATTATTAATGGTTACAGTAAAATAACCCTGGGTGGATTTAGTATACCTCCACTGTGTCCGCTGACCGGGTGCCACCATCTTGCCCAGTATTGTGTGAGACACAAGTGCATGTTAACATATGGTTAAATCGGAAAGATGACTCAGATAACCAGTTCTCTTGTCCATTCTTTGGAACTAACACTCCCCTTTTTGAGAACAGCATGTAGGTTGCTCATTGACAAAAACTAAGTGTGTTTGGACATGAGTCACTTGGGACTGCCAACTCCTTTCCATCTGGGATGGTACTGGGAGAAGCATTTGATGCTCTTGGCCCTGATGGCCACTTGTAGAACCAGCCATTTAGTGTTGTCTGTGTAATCACCTGTGAAACAGGGCAGTGCAGATAGATAGAGCCGAGAAAATGAACAAACTGTCTGGAAATGTACTGAGAATAATTATTCTGCTTAAGCTGTTCAGATAATGAATATAATGAAGTTATTTTAAAAACACTTCCTTTAATGTACACAGATAAATGTGTATTAGTTATCCATTGCTGTGTAACGAATTGTCCCAAAACTTAGTGACTTAAAACATTTTTTTTTCTAACCTTATAGTTTCTATGGGCCAGGAATCTGGGCTTGGCAGAACAGGGTGCCTTTTGCTCAAGGCCTCACATGACACTGTGGTCAAGCCTGCAGGTACCTCAAAACTCAAAACTGAGGCTGAAGGATCTGCTTCCAGACTCACTTATGCGGTTGTTGGCAGCTTTAGTTCCTTGCATGCTGTTTGACTGAAGGCCTAGGTTCTTGCCACACGGTGTGGGCCTCTGCATAGGCTGCTTACAACATAGCAGCTTGCACCCCCCAGCATGAGTAATCCAAGAGATGGGAGCCATGGTGTTTTACAACCTAATCTCAGAAGAGGCATCCTATCACTTCTGCCATATTCTCATTATTAGAAGCAAGTCAATAAGCCCATTCCACACTCAAGGAGAAGGGACCAAACAGCGTGAATGCCAGGTGGTAGGGACCATTGGAGATCATTTTAGAGGTTGTCTACTTCACAATATATTATTTTAATATTTTAGAAAAAATTTTTTTATAGTTTTTGAATAGAACTATTTTACATATTCACCAATATAAAACCAATTTATCGATCAAAAAGTAAATGTCACAAAAAACATACATTTTAATTATCTTCTGCACCTTGTTTTACTCCAAAAAATGTTCTGGTTAGGATAATAAACTATATGGTCACTCTGCTTTTGGTCGCTTCTTGCTTGGCCCTCAGCATCTTCTCATGACTTCCTCTTGTGACTTCCTGCTAATGGCCCTTACTTCCTGACTTATTTCTTGGATCTCAGGTTGAATCTGTTGTCTACATCTGAATACTCTGTGAACTTTACTCACTTCCAACCTGGTGTCACACCAGACATGGTTCATTTAGCCTACTGTCCAGGGACAAGGGAAGACACTGTAGTATTCAGAGCTTACTGTATCTGAACCAGTAGAACAACACTGGATTTCATGGGGAATTTTTTGAGGGTTTTACCGGAATTGGAGTCCTAGGTTTCTAGACTCATGGGTTCTTCATAAGCAAATCATGAGGGCAAAACACAGGAGTAGCTGAAGGCAAATACAGGCTACACTAGGATGTGGGCAGGGAGCAAGACAAAGTGAGAGCAAGGTGTGGAATCTGGGTACCAGGGCCACCAAATCCACCAGAGTGGCCAGGCAGTTTTTGCACGGCATTGATGGCATACTACTCTGCAGCAGGTTGAGAGGGGTGCCCCAAAAAGGGTCTTCTCTGTTCAGTTACATTCGGGAAATGCTAGGCAAAAAGGTTTTCTTATTGCAGGAATTTTTTAATATGTTAATATGCATCATGACCCTTCCAGTGAGTGCATGGGGACGAGGTCCTCCTCAGGCATATTTGGCCCCTGAACACTGCTCTTTGAGGCTCACCTATTAACACTTTCCAGGATGGTGCTCTGTGTACCACAGTTTGCGTATAGAGCAGTGAGTGATGGGTGAGGTCCTAGAAGACCTAGATTCTAGTTCCATCTTTTGTGATCTTGGGCAAATCACTTACCTTACGCCATAGTTTTCTCATTCGTGGACTGCTGAAGTAATGCTGCTATGATTTATTATTCTTTTTTTTTGGTTCAGGCCAGTTTCTACTAAAAATGCTATACACCCTGGACATGTCAAAATTTCCAGAGTGAGGCAGAATGTTGAAGTACAGAGGGACAGGGTAACTTTTTGAAAAATAAAGGTGAACACGGTCCTATTCATGGGTATGGGAATTACATCACATTCCCTGAACAGAAATTTCAGGAGGAAAGAGCCCATGAAGCTGCAGCTAGGCCTGTTATCCCCTCACCCTTGTTATAAAGTGTGCTCCCAAGAGAAATGTTACAATGGAAAAGCACACTATTTCTGTTAAAACTACCCTACAGCCTTCACAGAGATTTCAACTACCCATTAGAGTACTTCATGTATGTCCTTAATGTACATCCTGTGAATAGTTAAAGGTGGGTATAATGTTTGTATGCCCTGCTTCAGAAAGCTTAACTTTCCTACCCAGCCTCTCAATGGAAAATCCAGCTCTTAACTGGCTTTCTGTGTAACTTAGGACAACGTACTTTATTGATGCATCCTTACAGTTTCCTACTGGTAAAAATGGGTGAAAGAATTCCAGCCTATTAATTATCAGTTATATGGCAAGTTACAGAGGAGAATTTGTGTTTGGAATGATCTTCAAGTACTACACTCTGAGGTCTCCCATGATAGGATGGCATAAACCTTAGCTATAATAGCCCAATGAAGTAAATAAATGAGAGACTAAAACAAGATTTGATCTGTCAATATTATAAAAAAAAAAAAAAAACAAAAAACACAAAAAAACCTGTTGCCATCAAGTCAACTCAACTCATAGAGACTCCATGTGTGTCAGAGCAGAACTGCGCTCCATAGGATTTTCAGTGGCTGATTTTTTGGAAACAGGTTGCCAGGCCTTTCTTCCAAGGCACATCTGGGAGGACTTGAATCACCAATCTTTTGGTTAGGAGCTGAGTGCGTTAACTGTTTGCATCACCCAGGGACTCTGTCAATACTATACTGATTATATCAATTTGGGAATCATCACTTTTAAAGACTTTTTTTACCTTTTTCCTTGATGTAAAAATAATACATATTCACTGCTGAATGAGATGTCAGAAAATATAGAGGAGTAAAAAGAAACAAAAATTACGAGTGGTCCCACTATAAAGAACATCTACTATTATAATTTTGATGCATCAATACCTTTACTTCATTTTTGTTCTATCTCTGTGTGTGTGGGTATATACATATATACTCAAAACCTGCTGCCGTGGAGTCGATTCCGACTCACAGCAACCCTATAGGACAGAGGAGAACTGTCCTGTAGGTTTCCAAGGCTGCAAATCTTTACAGAAGCAGACTGCCACATCTATCTCCTGTGGAGCGGCTGGCAGGTTCTAACCGCTGACCTTTCAGTTAGCAGCCCAGCACTCAACTACTGCACCACTAGGGCATATACATATATATATATATATCACACACACACACACACACACACACACACACACAATGCTACATATCCAGAATTATACAGCATATATACTTTATCCCTTAATATTATATCACAAGCGTTTTCCCATCTCACTAAACGGTCTTGAAAAACATTTTTCATGACTATATAACAAACCAGGAGCCCTGGTGGCACAGTGGTTAAGAGCTCAGCTGCTAACCAAAAAGTCAGCAGTTCGAATCCACCAGCTGCTCCTTGGAAACCCTATGGGGCAGTTCTACTCTGTCCTATAGGGTCACTATCGGTCGGAATCAACTCGACGGCAATCTTTTCTTTTTTTTATATAGCAAACCAAGGAACCCTGGTGGCCCAGTGTTTAAGAACTTGGCTGCTAACAGAAAGTTTGGTAGTTTGAACCCACCAGCCGCTCTGAGGGAGAAAGATGTGGCAGACTGCTTCCGTAAACACTACAGACTTAGAAACCCCATGGGGCAGTTCTACTCTCTCCTACAGCGTTGCTATGAGTGGGAATCGACTTGACGGGAACAGATATATAACAAACCAATGTTTACCTGCAGGATATTTTATTTGTTCTTCAATCATTATGTAGATTATTTCCAGAATTTTGCCTTTATATATATAGTATAATAAACATCTGTCTATATAAAATTTTGCGTATTTCTGATTAGAATAGACTTCTAGAAGGGAAATTACATTGTAAAATGGTATGCATTTTTTTAAAGAGTCTTAATGACTTCTAAACTGCTTTCCAGAAGGTTTTGGGTCAATTTACAAGCTGTTAATGCTGTATAAAAATACCTGTTTCATCACACTCCAGCAAACACAATATTATCGCATTTCATTTGACTGCGAGTGAGGCTAAATATGCTGTTCTTTTTATTAGCCGTGTGTATTTATTGTATGAACAAAATGTTTTTAATCTTTGTTCATTTATCAGTAAGGATTTTAATGTTTTCCTTATCAATTTGTATGAGCCTTTTAATGTAAAAATAATTTTTTTTAGTTATTTTATTTTTGATATACAGGTGTTTTAAATTATAATGAAACCAACTATATCAGATTTTTTTTCAGTGACTTATGCTTAGAAAAATTCTTCCCATTCCAAGATAGATATTTTTATCTAGTTTTTTTTTTTTTAAATGGTTTCATCTTTTTTTTTTTTTAAACTTGTTAACTTAAATCCATATGGAGTAGATTTTGTTGTATGGTATGAGGTGATGCTCTAATTTTACTACCCTTTCAAATATTTAATAAATTGCCCTACCATCGCATGCTGAATGGTTCCTCCCATCTTTACTGTCTTGTGAAGGCACTTTCATGTAACTAAAAGTCAAAGCATACATATACTAGGATTTGGTTCCATTGATCTGCCTAGTATCATATTGTTTTAGTTTAAAAAACAACCCCGTTGCCTTCAAGTCGATCTGATTCTGCCCTATAGAACAGAGTAGAACTGACCAATAGGGTTTCCAAGGCTGTAATCTTTATTTATTTTTATTGTTGCAGTTTAAGTGAAAGTTTACATTTCAAGTTAGTCTCTCATACAAAAATTTATACATACATTGTTATGTGACCCTAATTGCTTTCCGTATACTGTGACAGCACACTCCTCCTTTCCGCCCCTGATTTCCCATGTCTATTCAACTAGCGCCTAACCCTCTCTGCCTTCTCATCTCACCTCTGGACAGAAGCTACCCATTTAGTCTCTTGTATCTACTTAAGAAGCACACTCTTCATGAGTATCATTTTATGTCCCACAGTCCAGTCTAATCTTTGTCTGAAGAGTTGGCCTTGGGAATGGTTTTAGTTCTGGGTTGACAGAGAGTCCGGGAGCCATGCTTTCTGGGGTCGCAGTCAGACCATTAAGTCTGGTCTTTTTACTAGAATTTGAGTTCTGCACCCCACCTTTCTCCTGCTCCATCAGGGACTCTCTGTTGTGTTCCCTGTTAGGGGTCACTGGTGGTAGCTGGGCATCATCTAGTTTTTCTGGTCTCAGGCTGATGAAGTCTCTGGTTTATGTGGCCTTTTCTGACTCTTGGGCTAATACTTTCCTTGTGTCTTTGGTGTTTTTCATTCTCCTTTACTCCAGGTGTTTGGGACAAATTGATGCATCTTAGACGGCCGCTTGCTAGCTTTTAAGACCTCAGATGCCAAGGCTGTAATCTTTACGGAAGCAGACTGCCACATCTTTTCTTCCACTGAGTGGCTGGTTGGTTTGAACTGCTGACCTTTCTATTAGCAGCAGAACGCTTTAACCACTGTGCCACCAGGACTCCTTAATGTGTTAGTTACTGTAGTAGTATTATTAAAAAACAAACAAAAAAACCACATTGAGCTTTTTTTCTTCTCCTCCTCTTCCTCCTTCTCCTTCTTTTTCCTAAATGGCTACCACATTGGGGCACAGGGACTAGCAAAGGAAGAAGAGCCAGATTCAGGCCGAGATCTCTGAGAGCTGAGAAAAAGGGCTGTGGGTGGGTAGAGGCCAGCAGGGATGTAGGAATAGAGGTCAGGCTAAGTCAGGCACCAAGCTGTTTTCCCTACAGTGCCCTACCTACCTCCTGTTTCTATCTGCAAAAATCTTATTCACCATCCATCAAACTAAAACCTGTCACTGTCAAGTCGATTCTGACTCATAGTAACCCTACAGGACAGAGTAGAACTGCTGGCCTTTTGGTTAGCAGCCAAGCTCCTAACCACTGTGCCACAGGGGTCCTCACCATCCACCAAACCAAAACCAAAATGGCTGCTGTTGAGTTGATTCTGACTTATAGTGACCCTATAGGAGAGAGTAGAATTGCCCCACAGGGTTTCCAAGGAGTGGCTGGTGGATTCAAACTGCTGACCTTTTGTTTAACACGCATAGCTCTTAACCACTGCAGCACTAGGGCTCCATCTCACCATCCATGGCCAACCTTAAATGCTACTGAAGCTCAGCATAGAGTCATGGTCAAGCACAGAGACTCCGGAGTCAACTGCCTTGGTTCATGTCACAGCTCTACCACTCACTAGCCGTTTAGGCAAGTTAGTTCACCTTCTTGTGTTTCAGTTTCCTTATATATAAAACAGAGTTGCTGAGAGGATTTAATGAGTTGGTGTAAAACACTTAGAACAGTATGGGGCTCAGGTAAACATTATTGTCACTTGTTTGAAGTTATCTTTCACTCCATTCTCTCTGCACTGACTACGAGTTTAATGGTATACCAGCCACTTTTAATGCCTCTGGACCTTGTAGGTAGTACATTATTCCAGTTCTAAGGCATATAGCGTCAAGGTGGGTCCCTTTTGAAATGTGTGAAGCTCAGGAGACCGGAGTTGGAGCCTCACTGTTGTGTAGGTTGAACATTCTATTAGGTGACGCTTCCTGGATGTGTTAGTTTTGTAAACTTTTGCCTTTTTTCCCTTTATTTCTATGAGATTAGGCTTGCAAGCATAATCACAGCTTTCCTGTGTGACAGGGAGCTCTGATGGGTTTGTTTTGGTTTTTTTGTGTCATTTGGAAAACCAGAGGTTTCCCCAAAAAACCTAATGGAAAGGTGCCCGCAATAAATTCTCTATTTAGTTCTTATTGGTATACTGTTATACCACCAATCGGTGGTGCCAGAGGGCCACTTGCCTTATCAGTGGCTTGTATTACCAGATCATATTTCTCAAAATCCATATTACTAACCAAAACCTGAAACACAGTCAATTAGTAAGCATGCATTCCCATACTGAAAACACATGCCATCAAAAAAGAAAAAGAAAAACAAAAAAACAAAAAACTGGTAACGAAAGGATTATACCACTGAAAGTACTCTTGCTAAGGACATCAAACTGTCCTAACTGTCAAATCAGTATGGTGCAGAGATTAAAATTACAGGCTCTCAAAGTCAGGCTGCCCATATTAGAACCCTATCTCTGCCATTTACAAGCTGTGTGACCTAGGACAAGTCACTTGATTTTTCTGTGCCTTAGTTCCCTCATCTATAAAATGGGGATATTGATGGTGCCTACCTCATAGGATTGTTATATTGACTTCCGACATAATGAATGTGACTGCTTAGTACATGGAATGGTACGTGAGTAAATTCTCAGGCAACAGTTGTCATCATCATCATCCTCTGATTATTGTCTTGAGTCATTTGGCCCTGATGTCCCCTCACCTTTTCGACACTCTCCCCTCCTTTGTTTTCTGGTACACTGTGGTCTGGTTCTCAACTCCTCTCTTCATGCCGCTATCCCTTAAGATGATGGCATCCTTCAGGCTGTCCTCTGCTACCCTATTCTTTGGTGATTGTCATGGGTTGAATTATGTCCCCCCAAAAATGTATGTATCAAGCTGGGCCATGATTCCCAGTATTGTGTAGTTGTCCTCCAT
>NW_004443991.1:813020-873140 GCF_000243295.1 Trichechus manatus latirostris | reverse complement strand
AGACTCAACATTGTGAAAATGACAATTCTACCCAAAACAATTTACAAATACATCACAATCCCAATCCAAATACCAACAACATTCTTCAAAGAGATGGAAAAAGTAATCATTAACTTTATATGGAAACGGAAGAAGCCGTGAATAAGTAAAGCACTATTGAAGAAGAAGAATAAAGTAGGAGGACTCATACGACCTGACTTCAGAACCTACTATACAGCTATGGTAGTCAAAACAGTCTGGTGCTGGTACAATGACAGATACATTGACCAACTGAACAGAATTGAGAACCCAGATGTAAATCTATCCACCTACGGTCACCTGATCTTTGACAAGGGCCCAAAGTCCATCAATGGGGAAAAGACAGTCTTTTTAACAAATGTTGCTGGCAAAACTGGATGTCCATCTGCAAAAAAATGAAACACGACCCATACCTCACACCATATACAAAAAGTAATTCAAAATGGATCAAAGACCTAAATATAAAGCCAAACACTATAAAGTTCACAGAAGAAAAAATAGGATCAACACTAGAGGCCCTAATACACGGCATTAACAGGATACAAACCACAACCAACAACACACAAACTCTAGAAGATAAGCTAGATAACTAGGATCTTCAAAAAATTAAACACTTACACTCATCAAAAAACTTCACCAAAAGAGAAAAAAGACAACCTAGACTGGGAAAAAAATTTTGGATATTACAAGTCAGACAAAGGTCTAATCTCTATAATCTACAAGAAAATCCAACACCTCTACAACAAAAAGACAATCCAATTAAATAATGGGCAAAGGAAATGAACAGACACTTCAGCAAAGAAGACATTCAAGCGGCCAACAGACACCTGAGGAAATGCTTGCGATCACAAGCTATTAGAGAAATGCAAATTAAAACCACAATGAGATACCATCTCACCCTGGCATTACTGGCACGAATCAAAAACACTGGAAATAACAAATGTTGGAGAGGCTGCGGGGAGATCGGAACTCTTATTATGCACTGCTGGTGGGAATGCATAATGATACAACAACCATTTTGGAAAATGATATGGTGCTTCCTTAGAAAGCTAGAAATAGACATACCATTCGATCCAGCAATCCCACTCCTAGGAATATAACCTAGAGAAATAAGAGCCGTCACACGAATAGACGTACGCACACCCGTGTTCATTGCAGCATTGTTCACAATAGCAAAAAGATGGAAACAACCCAGATGCCCATCAACAGATGAATGGATAAACAAACTATGGTACATACACACAATGGAGTATTATGCAATGATAAAGAACAATGATGAATCTGTGAAGCATCTCCTAACATGGATGAAACTGGAGGACATTATGCTGAGTGAAATAAGTCAATCACAAAAGGACAAATATTGTATGCCACTTCTATTGTAAAAACTCATGAAAAAGTTTACACACAAAAAGTAACAATCTTTGTAGGTTATGAGGGATGGGAGGGGTGGGGGGGAAATATTAAATAGACAATAGATAAGCGGTAACTTTTGTGAAGGGTAAGACAGTACACAATACTGGGGAAGCCAGCACAACTTGTACAAGAAAAGGTCATGGAAACTCCATAGACACATCCAAACTCCCTGAGAGACTGAATTGCTGGGCTGAGGCCTTGGGGACCACGGTCTTGAGGAAAATCTAGTTTAACTGGGATAACATAGTTTATAAAGAAAATGTTCTACACTTCTACTTTGGTGAGTAGTGTCTGGGGTCTTAAAAGCTTGTGAGCAGCCATCTAAGATACTCCATTGGTCCCACCCCGTCGGGAGCAAGAGAGAATTAAGAAAACTAAAGACACAAGGGAAGGATTAGTCCCTAGGACTAATGGGCCACAGCTACTAAGGCCTCCACCAGACTGAGTCCATTACAGCTCCATGGTGCCCGGCTACCACCACTGACTGCTCTGACCGGGATCACAACAGAGGGTTCTGGACAGAGCTGGAGAAGGATGTAGAACAAAATTCTAACTCACAAAAAAAGGACCAGATTTTCTGGCCTGACAGACTGGAGAAACCTCGGGAGTATGGACCTCAGACACCCTTTTAGCCCAGTGGTGAAGTCACTCCCGAAGTTCACCATTCAGCCAGGGGTTGGACAGCCTCATAAAACAAAACGGGACTAATGAGCACAGCAGTACAGGGACAAGGACTAGAAGGCAGGAGGGGACAGGAAAGCTGGTGACAGGAAACCCAAGGTTGAGCAGAGACAGTGTTGACATGTCATGGGGTTGTTAACCATTGTCATAGGACAATATGTGTACTAACTGTTTAATGAGAAACTATTTGTTCTGTAAACCTTCATCTAAAGTACAAAAAAAAAAAATTATCTATGTGAGATCAAATTGACAACAGCAACTCAAAAGGTTTGATGGGAAGCCTAGGGGGCAGTGAAATAGTAGCACAACTGGAAGAATGTAATCGATGTCACTAAATTGTACATGTAGAAACTTTTGAAATGGTGTAACTTTGCCTATCTATATTTTCACCAAAAAAAAAGTCCTCCAAGATTGAGTAGGGAGAGTGTTAACATGTCTTGGGGTTGTTAACCAATGTCATAAAACGATATGTGTACTGACTGTTTAATGAGAAACTATTTGTTCTGTAAACCTTCATCTAAAGTACAATAAAAACAAACAAACAAAAAAGACCAGATTTACTGGCCTGACAGAGACTGAGAAACCCCAAGAGTATGGCCTCCGGACACCCTTTTAGCTCAGTGGTGAAGTCACTCTCGAGGTTCACCATTCAGCCGGTGATTGGACAATCCATAAAACAAAATGGAACTAATGAGGCACAGCATTCCAGGGACAAGGACTAGAAGGCAGGAAGGGACAGGAAAGTTGGTGATAGGGAACCCAAGGTTGAGTAAGGACAGTGTTGACATGTAGTGGGGTTGTTAACCATTGTCATGGGGCAATATGTGTACCGACTGCTTAATGAGAAACTATTTTGTTCTGTAAACCTTCATCTAAAGTACAACAACAACAACAACAAAAAGAATTATCTATGTGAGATCAAATTGACAACAGCAACTCAAAAGGTTTGATGGGAAGCCTAGGAGACAGTGAGTTGAAGACAATGGTGACAGGATAACTTGGAAAAGGATAGTGAGAATAGCAGCACAACTGGAAGAACATAATCAATGTCACTGAATTGTACATGTAGAAATTTTTGAAATGGTGTATCTTTGGCTATGTATATTTTTACCAAAAAAAAAGAAAAAAAGGTCCTCCAAGGTTGAGAAAGGAGAGTGTTGACACGTCATGGGGTTGTTAACCAATGTCATAAAACAATATGTGTACTGACTGTTTAATGAGAAACTATTTGTTCTGTAAACCTTCACCTAAAGTACAATATAAAAGTTAAAAAAAAAGAAACATCTAGTAGAATTAATCTACTGTATTCCAAATGTGAAAGAGAAATTAGGTCCTGGAAATTCACAATTTTGAGCACTAAGTAACATTGCAGACATCAAAATAGAGCTGTCCACGGTGGACTATAAAACAGGACACACTTTATAGGAATTGAGAAACAGCTGTTTCCCCATTCCTGCTTTAAAAGGGGGCCCAGGGGTATATGCTAAGCACATGGAGAAACTTTATTTGTTTAAAGAAATAATGACATCAAGCTGGCGCAGGGCTCCATTCGTAAGAGATAATGTCCTGGTGGGTGAAATTAAGAGGATAAGTAGAACATAGAGTAATTTCAGCATTGTGATTAATGAAAAGGAAACACCAATAAACACTGAAGGAAGGAAAAGAATTGAGAAGAATGGTGTACGCTCTAGGGAAGGTACTAGTTAGAAGAACCAAGTATCACTTGCAGTAATAATGGCTTTAGTAAAACCAATTTTAGATAAAGACAACACTGTTTAGGGGAAAAAATAGACCCCGAAAACTTAGTCAAAACTAATAGTGTGAATATTGAGTTTCTCTAAATACAGTGTAGAGGGTCCTAACAGACCTAAGAATACCTGGAAAATATATTAAAGGCGGAGAATTGTAGACTTCGAGAATATTCTTAGACATAGGTAATAGACCAAAAAGCGTGTTTAACTTTTCCTTCTTGACTTTTCCCATGTTCAGACTTAATGGTAATATTTTTAGTATAATTTAACATTTGTTGAACTCCTTTTATGGGGAGATTACTCCTTTTGTGTGACTTCACATATTCTCTTGAGTGGCAATTACCAGACAGCACTCTTTAGAATTTCTTAAAATCATAGCATTGCTATGAAAAAAAAGGAGCTAGGTTTTTCTTGAAAACAATTAAGTGAATGTTGCTTTCCTTCACCTTCTACTTCCCTTTCCCTCCTGGGAATTATGGACAGATTCATTATGTGGCCCAGTGGACATTTATTCATTCATCCTTTAAATATTCAAGGAGCACCTGTGACGTACCAAGTCCCAAGGAGGCCAGGTGAATAAGATGTGGCCTTACTCTGAGAAGCTGACAACATAGTGAGAAAGAAAGACATGTGTATAAGCGTCTAAAATGCAATGTGATACTACAGAGATAGAGAATAGTTCTGAGGTTACCAGAGGTTAGGGTTGGGAGGAGCGTGGGGTAGACCAGGGAGTCTTCTGGGGTGATGAAACTGTCTGCATACTGACTGGGGTGGTGGTTACCCAAGTCTATACATGAGTTAAAATTCACAGAACAGTATACTAAAATAAGAAAAAGGTCAATTTTACTGCATGATAACTTATAATAATAAAAGAAAAGCAATGTGACAGATGCCCATCAACCAGAGAAGAGATAAATAAACTATGGTATATTCGTACAATGGAATACTCCAAAACCAAAAACCAAACCTGTTGCCGTTGAGTCGATTCTGACTCATAGTGCTCCTACAGGACAGAGGAGAACTGCCCCATAAGGCTTCCAAGGGGCGCCTGGTGGATTCAAAGTGCCAACCTTTTGGTTAGCAGCTGAACGCTTAACCACTACGCCACCAGGGATGGAATTATATAGAATGTACTTGTATCCTGCTTCT
Organism: Trichechus manatus latirostris; assembly: GCF_000243295.1. Lineage (NCBI taxonomy): Eukaryota > Metazoa > Chordata > Mammalia > Sirenia > Trichechidae > Trichechus > Trichechus manatus. Next base: position 868,128 of record NW_004443991.1, on the reverse strand, counting down.
TTCACTCAGTAATGTATTCAGTAGTATTCCATTACTACTAAGCAATAAAAAGGAATGGATTACTAATACATGCAACAACATGGAAGAATCTCAAAAGTATTACTGAGTGAAAGAAGCAGTATACAATACATTCTGTAGGATTCCATTTATGTGAACTTCTAGGATAGGCAACACTAAGATATGGTGATCCACGACCAGTCTGTCTGTCAGTTTGTTGTACTATAGTAGCTTATGTGTTGTTATGATGCCGGAAGCTATGCCACCGGTATTTCAAATACCAGTGGGGTCACCCATGGCAGGCCGGTTTCAGTGGAGCTTCCAGACTATGATAGACTAGGAAGAAAAGCCTGGCAATCTACTTCTGAAAATTAGTCAATGAAAACTTTACAGATGACAACAGAATACTGTCCAATATAGTGTTGGAAGATGAGCCCCCTAGCTTGATGCACTCAGGATACATAGTGGCTGCAGCAATGGACTTGAGCATACCAAGGATCAAGAAGACAGTGCAGTACCATGCAACATTTCATTCTGTTGTACACAAGCTCGCTATGAATCGGAGCTGACTTGACAGCAACTAACAAGAACAAGATATGATGATAGAAATCAGATCAGTGGTCGCTTCTGTGCATGTGCATCTGTGTGTGTGTGTGTGTGTGTTTGTGTGTGTGTGTGTGCGTGTAGGAGGATTGACTGGGAAGTTTCCTTAGGGAACTTCCAGGTGTGATGGAAGTGCTCTGTCTTGGTATGCATTAGTCAAAACCGATTGGACAATACAACTAAGATCTGACTTTTTCAATAAATGTAAATTATACCTCGATAAAAAATATGCATTTAGTTGTCTTGGCTTGTCTTTCACAGTACAGAATTTCTAATGATGTTTTAAGTTGTAAAAAACATTAACAATCTCTCTACCCATGTGCTAAAATTTTTTTAGAAGATAAACTAGAATTTCATTTGGTTTCTTAATGAAATAAACATAATATCCAATAATCAATCTTGTGACAAAAACAATTACAATGCAATGTGCAGAGTGTGCAGCAGGAGGGGACAAGGAGGACCCCTTGCCATCGAGTTGATTCCAACTCATAGTGACCCTATAGGACAGAGTGGAACTGCCTCATAGGGTTTCCAAGGAGTGGCTGGTGGATTTGAACGGCTGACCTTTTGGTTAGCAGCCAAGCACTTAACCACTGCACCACCAGGAGCTCCAGAGGTCTGCATTCTGTGGGGTGAGTGTCAGGAAGGCATCTGGAAAGGATCTGGATGATGAAGGAAGAGCAGGAGTTCAATGTGAAGACCAGAAAAGAAGAACATTCAGAACAACATAAGCAAAGTCACAGACTTGAGAAGAGCCAGGGGAAGTCCTTCGCCCAGATGCACAAAGGGGATTCTGTGGGAAAATAAGCTCTAAAGGAGGGAGAGGCCACATTGTAGAGGTCACCTCCTTCCCTACTGTCTTAGTCATCTAGTGCTGCTATGACAGAAATACTACAAGCAGATAGCTTTAACAAAGAGAAATTTATTCTCTCACAGTCTAGGAAGCTAGAAGTCCAAATTCAGGGTTCCAGCTCCAGGGGAAGCCTTTCTCTCTCTGTCAGCTCTGGGGGAAGGTCCTCGTCATCAATCTTCCCTGGTCGAAGAGCTTCTCAGTGCAGGGACCCTGGGTCCAAAGGACACACTATTTTCCTGGCTCTTGTTTCTTAGTGGTATGAGGCCCTCCGTCTCTCTGCTTGCTTCTTTTATATCTCAAAAGAGACTGACTTAAGACACAACCTAATCTTGTAGATTGAGTCCTGCCTCATGAACATAACTGTCTTTAATTCTGCCTCATGAACATCAGAGAGGTAGGATTTACAACACACAGGAAAATCACATCAGATGACCAAGTGGTAGACAATCACACTACTGGGAATCATGGCCTAGCCAAGCTAACAGATACTTTGGGGGACACAATTCAGTCCATGACATCTACCCTTATCCCCAGTGACTAAAATTGTCCTAAGCACTTTACATGGGACAGTATAACTCTCTTTATCATCTCCGTTTTTCAGAACCAAGGCTTGGCAACCTGCAGAGCCTTGCCTGGTGACAGGTCCTTCCGTGGTTATGCAGAGGGCAAGCGCTCCCACACAGACAGCTCGGGCTCTCACCCTCACCCTGGATGTTGTTTTGCCTCCTATTTGCTATGCTGCGGAGTCTGGGTTTGATCATGATACTGGACCTATGAGAGGATTTTACCTGACAAGAATCTGCTTTAAGAAGATAACTGGTCTCTGACAAGAATGGATCAGATAGGCTGTGGTTCTCAGCCTTTTTTTCTGCCTCAACTCACCTCAGAGCAGAACTATTTCTAACAAGATCCTTAGCAATAGTGATGAAGCAGTGATCACCAACGGCTGTCTCTATGCCCACCCCCACCCCCAGAAACCTCCCTGTCATGGATTGAACTGTGTCCCCTCAAAATATCTGTCAACTTGGCTTGGTCACGATGCCCAGTATTGTATGATTGTGTACCATTTTGTAATCTGATGTGATTTCCTTAGGTGTTGTAAACTCAATCACTATGATCTAATAAGATGGATTAGTGGCAGTTATACTGACGAGGTTTACAAGATTGGATAGTGTCTTAAGCCAATCTCTTTTGAGATATAAAAGAGAGAAGCGAGCACAGACACATGGGAACCTCATACCGCCAAGAAAGCAGTGCCGGAAGCAGAGCATGTCCTTTGGACCTGAGGTTACTGCACAGAGAAGCTCCCAGACAAAGGGAAGATTGATGACACGGACCTTCCTCCAGAGCTGACAGAGAAAGCGTTCCCCTGGAGCTGATGCCCTGAATTTGGACTTGTAGCCTACTGGACTGTGAGAGTATAAACTTATCTTTGTTAAAGCCATCCACCTGTGGTATTTCTGTTATAGCAGTACTACATGACCAAGACACTCCCCCAGAGGTTCTAATATTGAGACTGGGTCAGCAGTGAGATGATGGTCCTCTAAGTTTCTAAGTGGGAGATGGGGTACTCTTGACCTGCTCTGTATTGAGCTTTGCCAGTCTTGGAGGTTTCAGAGCCATCCTTCAATGCTCTGTGGTGCTCTAACGATCAAGGTTCTGTGCTAGAGGGAACCCCAGGGAAGCTCTCAGAGGGCCTGGGCCCACTCAAAACAGAAACATTCACTTTAGGGAAGCCCTTTCTACCGGATACAGATGAGGATTAGGCCAAGGGCGTGACAATGGAGAATTGCTTCAATTAATTTAAAAAAAAAAACCCAAAAAAACCAAACCTGTTGCCGTTGAGTCGATTTCGACTCATAGCAACCCTATGGGACAGAGTAGAACTGCCCCGTAGGGTTTCCAAGGAGCAGGTGGTGGATTCGAACTGCTGACCTGTTGGTTAGCAGCATGAGCTCTTAACCACTGCACCACCAGGGCCCCAACCTCAATTAATAATCCCTTTAAAATAATTACAACAAAGTTGCATCAAACTCTTTAATTTATAAAGTGTGCTCACATTCATTATCTAAAAATGATCTTGACCTCCACAAAAATGCTGGAGGTCAGCATTTTACAGGTGAGGAAACCGAGACTTAGGGTGGTTAAATTACTGAGACGTGCATAGTTTGCCTGCCTGCTTTCTTTCCTTAGTTCCCTCCCTCCCTCCCAGCCCAACTTCTTATTTTGTTTTTTAAAATAGCTATTAGCTAACTATGGACCATGTTATTCTAGAAAGAATTTAAGGTAGCTTACAAAGTTATAAAAACATACAATACTATAAAAGTGTGAGTGACTATGAAAGAAAAATAAAGGTGAGACCTGAGATCAATCCAAGAATTACAATAAAGATGCTAAAAGACCTATATATTTGTTATTGACGGGGCACAAATTTGATTCTAAGTTTCTAGGAGCCAGTGGGAAACCTGGTGACTTAGAGTATCCAGAGGCTAGAACAACACCACCAGCGATGACACCAACACCACCAGCACCACCACCACCAACAAATCAACTCCTCAGGAAAAGTACAACTAAAGTAGAGGGTCAGTGAATATGAGGAAGACCCTCAACAAGATGGATTGACACAGTGGCTGCAACAACGAGCTTAAGCATAGCAAAGTTTGTGAGGATGGTGCAGGACTGGGGAATGTTTCACTCTGTTGTACATAGGGTCACTCACTATGAGTTAGAACTGACCTGATGGCACCTAACGACCATAATAATTACAAAAAAAACAAAAAACGAAAAACAAACCAGTTGCTGTCAAGTTGATTCTGACTCATGATGACTCCATGTGTTTCAGAGTAGAACTGAGCTCTATAGGGTTTCCATGGCTGTGATCTTTTGGAAGCAGATTGCCAGGTCTTTCTTCCAAGGCACCTCTGGGTGAGACTGAACTGTCAATCTTTCGGTTAGTAGTCCAGTACGTAAGCATTTGTCCCACCTAGAGACTCCTTAATAATTACAACACAAGTCAAAATGCACAGCAACTTCCTCTGATTATTTAACAGCTTTGAGCTAGGACTTTAAAGGTGATTCTGGTTTTTACATTGCCTTTTCAGTATCCACAAGAACTCACCATATTGTGTCTTAAACAACGTGAAAAGTAGACCAAATTCCACTTACAGTAGTCAAAGCAGGTAAGACCCCAGTGAATTCACTGGTTGCTGAGACAGGTCCAGGACTCAGGGAGATGGGCAGAAAGTCTGCTTCCATACTCATCACAGGGGAAGAGACAAAAACGCACCCACTGCGGACACAGGAATAAATAGCTCTTCAGAGATGTTTTATTTATTTTTGTAAAATGTTTTAACTTGGTGGTGAGTGGCAAATATTAACATGACCCTTTACATCATAAGTTCCTCATGATGACTGTTTTTAATAGAGAAAAGCATTATTGCCGAGTACTCTTTTCTATGTTATACATCTTGCCACATTCAGGCCCTAAGGCTAGGGTTTATTTACACTGGCTATTTTATACCTTCCTCACTCAACCCTCCAGTTTCCCTTACTTTTATGCCAAAGAACAGACAGAGAATTTTTCCTCTTTATAATTTATATATGCAGAAAACACATCCAAGTCAGAATGCCCCTTTCATCCACAGGAAGAGTCTGGGTCTGTTTGACTCATGAACACGACCAGCCCAGAAATAGAAAAAGCAATCTGGCTGACAGGGAGTGGAAACTTCTAAGCCAGCACACAGCTAAGGTGCTATGTCATATGAAATTCCCTCTCTGAGGTCAGCGATTAGAGTCAGGTTACAGCCAAACAGAAATCTGCCTGCTAATTACTTGACCCATTAGAGCATGGATTTCACTGAGAGAGATGCCCAGCCCATGATTTTCAAGGGTGGGCTTGGGGGTAGATGGAAGGCAGCAGACAGCCAGGGAAATAGCAACTCCTGTCTTTCACCATTAGACGGGTCTCCCAGGCCCCTTACTGACACGATTATTTCCTGCCTCTCTAAGTGAGGGATCAAATGTGTCCCTGCTTTCTAGCAAAGTGAGGCACCTGAGATCACAGAGCTCCTTACCAAAGTGCAAAAGATGACTGAAGAAATGAACCGAGTTATGTTCTGGCAGGGGAAGCTCTGAAGTGAGATGATAACAAAACCACCCTACATATGGGAAAGAGCAACAAGCCAGCAGGCGAGTGGTGTGGCTGGAATGGTGTAGTGAATACATCCAGGAGCCTACTATGTCCTCAGTGACAGTTATCTCACCTGCTTTCAACCTGACGAGAACCTACGTTTATCAAAGGCGGCATAAAAAAACCAAACCCAGTGTCGTCGAGTTGATTCCTACTCACGGCAACAACTCCATGTGTGCAGGGTAGAACTGCTCCGTAGGGCATTCAAGGCTGTGACCTTTCAGAAGCAGATCGCTAGTCCTTTCTTCTAAGGTGCCTCTGGGTGGGTTTGAACCACCAACTTTTGGTTGGTAGTCAAGTGCTTAACTGTTTGTGCCACACAAGGACTGCCTAAAGGCAGCATAACACACACCATTTCACTTGTAGAGAATGGTTAAAAACAGACGAGTATATATTGTTTTGACTTCTCAAGGCTTTATGTTGTATGCCATCAAGTCAATTTCGACTCATAGCTACCCCATGTGGCAGAGTAAAACTGCCCCGTATGGTTTCCTAGGCTGTAATCTATGGAAACAGATCACCAGGTCTTTCTCCCTCGAAGGCCCTGGGTGGGTTCAAACCACTGACCTTTCAGTTAGCAGCTGAGTGCTTAACCATTGTGCCACCCAGGCTCCTTTCTGAAGGCTTACCTCCTCCAATAAAGAGATTCAGAGCAGCGATGGAAAGAATTGCAATTGCTGGATGGAGATGTTGGACTGATGAGAGAACTACAAGTGGAGTAAACTAGGACAAGGGCCCTTATTGAAGGGCAGGGTCAAGCATTCCTGAGGGAGTTTGCAGGGAGGGGTTGGTGGGGAAGAGGAACAAAGTGGAAACAGGTGGATCTGAAAACTGGTACACAACAACGTGAGTCTCATATACATCTAATCAATTTATAAACCACTGCCATCAATGATAAAAATAGCAGCAGCAGCAGCTGCCACCGAGCGTTGAATGATTGCTCTGTGCCAGGCACTGCACCAAGAGCCTTACGCCCATCACTTCACTGAGGCTGTCCTCTTCTTTCCCACATGTCTCCCAGGTGGCCCTTTGCCCTTTGGGGGTGTATTTCGTCTTCTGGGATGTCCCTGATGTTCAAGCAAGGTGCCTGAATAACACCGCTGGCTGGTGAGGACTGTGAGGATGGGGGGATTCACCCCGTGACTGGTTTCCTGGGCCCCTGAATCGCTCAAGGCTGTTGAGAAGGTCAGTGTCACCAGCGTGAGTCCCCCAGCCTCCCGCTTTCTCCCACATCCTCACTTCTGCCCCCAAACTGACTCACAGTTACAGAAAAGAAGGGAAAGACTGATGCCTGTAGCTGAAGTGTACAGTTTAATGGTCAGAAACCAGATCTGTCACATGTAATTGAATCATCACAGTGTTGGTGACAGAGTTAAGATAGTTGGAAAAAAAAACAGTTGCTATTCCAACTTCCAATCTTCAAGTTATTGTTGGGGCTGAAGTATCTCTCACCTCAGAGTTTTTATTTTGGAAAATCTCCAAAGCACACTTTTAGCCGCATTTGAATAACTGAAACATGAAAAAAATAGTGATTTTTTTTTCAGCCGCATTAAACTCTAACCAGATGCTCTTAAGAAACTTTTTGCATGTACACAGCACCTCTAATTCTAGCAGAAAGTCATTATTTACCCTTGAACTGTATCCACCATATACAGTGGATAGCAACCCTTTGAACCCTTGAAAATAGCAACCCTTTAAGAGCCATGGGAACCCACAGACACGCACCATCTCCAGAACGGAAGTAAAGAGAACTCCCTGAGCCTCTTTAACTCTCCCTCTCTGTGGGCCTCTCTAACCCTGACCACTGGAAGATGTGGAATCCAAGTAAAATCAATTTAACATTTATTGAATACCTTCTACATAGTAGGAACAAAGCTGAAGAACAGTGGGAACTTGGCCGAATTTAACCAACCTATAAAGTGCAAATGATGTGTTAGGGCCAGGACCCTGCCTGAATGGCTCACCTGATGTTGGGCTCAGATGAAAGACAGTGCTTCTGGTACCTTTTCTTCTATTAGCCACCAGACAAAGAGAGAAATGCGCTGGGTATTCAGAAGAAAGCTGGTGTGAGGAAAAATTAATGATGTGCTGCCTAGAGGCCATGAATTCCCAGCTCACTACCCTTGGGACAACCCCTGAGTATGGCCTGGCAGTACCTTGGCTCAGGCAGTGTTTGCCCACATCCCCCAGCATCTGCTCTGACCCCTTCCATTCTCCACATGATAATCAGAAAGATCTTTTTAAAATCTTAAATAGGATCATGTAACTTTCTAGATTAAAACTCCACAGTGGTTTGCTTTTATACTTAGAATAACACCCACACTATCTCTCCACGAACCACAAGCCAACTGACTTGGCCTCCATTTACCCCTTCAACCTCCCATCACTATCTTCCTTGGCCTACTACACCCAGCCACACTGGCCTCCTTGAGTTCCTAGAACATGTCAACTCCTTTCTCACTCAGTGGCTTCAGGCTTATTGTTCTTATACCTGCACTGCTCTTCCCTGTCGATCTCCTCCACATGACTCAGCTTAAGTGTCACTTCTTCAGAGGGTGCTCCCCTGATACCTAAAGTAGGCCCTCCCTCACCCACCTATTCCTCTGTCACAATTTTCTTTCAAAGCACTTATCACAAGCTATCATTATCAGGTTCATTTTATAATATGTTTGTACCTGATTCCTCTCTTAGCCTTGAAGTTCCAAGATAGCAGGGACTGATAACATCTGCATTTCAGTGTCACCTCCCCAGTGTTCGGGACAGTGCCTGGACACAGCAGGCATGTAATGCATTTGTGTTAAATGGATGAAGGAAGTAAATATAATTGAAAATGCCAAATTAAAAACAAAAACAAAAATGAAAGAGGGACACCTTCTTTTTATGTTTTTACTACCATAAATACTACCATATTCCCATACATCTTGGCTTTCTGTTAGAGGTTTTTCATGTATTCATTTCAACCAGGACCACCCTGACTGAACTTGAGAAGCTGAGAGAATGATTGCTTTAAAACCCCAGGTCTGGCACATAATCTATTTTTGAATAAGGGGTCAGGGGTGGTTAGCTCTTTCTCATTTAAAGATACTTGGGGTTGAAAGCAGAGTTGCTATTACACATGTAGCACAGTGTTCCCTAACCTAAGAAAAATTACAAAAGAACTTAACATCAAGCTTTAGACCATTAAGAACGGATAGCACACTGTAGTCCTGGGGAGCTACTGTGAAGCTGGCTTACGGGGAAGATCCTTTGTCATCCTGCCATTTGGCCCTGATCTGGGCTGCTGAACCATGCAGTTGCCTGGAAACTCAGAAGCACTCTGGATGCCAGTCCCTGACTCCTCAGCCTTGTCCAGGGGCTAAAATGAAGATCTTGAGTCTTCGGACTGGGCCCTGTCTGGTTCCTCAACCAGTGAAGACCACATCTGGCAGGCCAGCAGGAGCCCAGCGGCACCAGAAAGGAGGTCTAGAATTGTCTTATTGCCTACAAATGCTCTCTGGAGATTCCGGGGTGGGTCCTGGGTACTTGTCCTACATGATTCTGCCTTTCTCTGATTTGTTAAGTCCTTAGGACGACACTTTTCCCTTGGTTTCCTGAGTGTATTTAATTTCTCTTCTAGCACTGTAGCTGTGCTTGGAACCTAGTTTATTTGGGTAGGACTCTGCTCCCTTGCATAACTGTTATCATTCTCCTGTTTCCCACCTGTCAGCTGCTGCTCGGGATCTGGAATCACGGTGCAGCCACTTGCCTAGATACTCTCTGCAGTGTTGGAATACTCCACTTACAATGTGGGTTATCAGTCCCCCTGCTGGGGCAGCCTCACCCATTCTTCGTCCCCTCCCCAAGGCCAGCCTCTGAGGTGCCAGCATCCCACATCAGTGAATATGCACAGCAGTGACTAGGGGGTCCCTGGGCATAGGGATGACCTTGTTTGAATCTAGGTATCACTTTGGGATGCTATGACATAGTGGTTTCTCCAAGGTTTTATGTCAAATACAAGACACCAAAAAAAAAAAGACCCAGTTGCCATCGAGTCAGTTCCAACTTATGGTGACCCCATGTGTGTCAGATTAGAACCATGCTTCATTGGGTTTTCAATGGCTGATTTTCCAGAAGTAGATTGCCAGGCCTTTCTTCTGAGGCATCTCTGAGTGTACTACATTTTGGTTAGCAGCTGAGTGCGTTAACCATTTGCACCACCCAAGAATGCCTATGGTGTGAAAGCTAAAGTTGGGCCACACAATCTTCATGAGTGAAACAAGAGGCTAGAATTAAGACGATCTCCAAGTCCCTGTGTAAGTGAAACATTCCACAGCCCTGGTTTCAAATCCTGTGGAGTTCCCACTACACTTCCCTGTCTATCACTTCCTGTCAAAATGCCTCCAGTGGCTCTCCGCTGACTACAGAGTACAGTTAAAACTTCTAGTACCAAAGCATTCAAGACCTTAACAATCTGGACCCAAATGAAGATTCCACTTTACTGGTACAAAGCTGGACACCACACATGCTGTCCTCCAGGCACATGAGATGGTTCACAATTCCTTAGCCATCATGGGCTTGCCTGCAGGGTGCTTGTGCCCATACCCTGTCCTCTGCCTACAACGCCCTCCTTCTTACCCTTCTGCCAGAAACCTATTCCTCCTTCCCCCGCAAGGTGTCCAGTTCAAACACTCAAAGCCCTCCTTCTCGTCCCTATGAAGCCTCCCTGACCTCCACCCTAGGAAGACCCAGGCACCACCTCCACACCTACATCACAATGCTCAGCACATTATATTTAGAATTTTGATGTCTGTGTCGCTAGCTGACTGTCAGTTCTTAGGGACAGGAAATGACAACATTTATTTTGTCTTTAGAGCACTGTTATGGATTGAATTGTGTCACCCAAAAATATGTGTCAACTTGGCTAGGCTATGATTCCAAGTATTGTGTGGTCACCATTTTGTGATCTGATTGATTACCCTATGTGTTGTAAATCCTAACCTCTATGATGTTAATGAGGCAGGATTAGAGGTAGTTATGTTAAGAAGGCAGGAATCAATCTACAAGATTAGGTTGTATCTTGAGTCAATCTCTTTTGAGATATGAAAGAGAGAAGCGAGTAGAGAGACAGAAGGACCTCATGCCACTAAGAATGAAGAACCAGGAGAGAAGCGTGTCCTTTGGACCTGGGGTGCCTGCACTGAGAAGCTCCTAGACAAAGGGAAGACCGATGACAAGGACTTTCTCCCAGAGTTGACAGAGAGGGAAAGGCTTCCCCTTGAGCTTGTGCCTTGAATTCAGACTTCTAGTCTGCTAGACTGTGAGAGAATAAATTTCTGTTTGTTAAAGCCATCCACTTGTGCTATTTCTGTTATAGCAGCACTAGAAAACTAAGACAAGCACCAAGGCTCAGAACAGGTCATGGTATATTGTGGGCAATCTGTAAATATCTGTTGAAGTGAACTGAAAATTGTGTTTATGGTGTGTACACCTGTGCTTTAAGCTATCAGAGACAACAGTGACTAAGGCAAGATTTGAGCTGAAAAATTAAACAAGCGCTTTTATTTTTTAAGCAAACAATATTTTAATAGCAACTTTACTGTAATATGTGGCCCATTAAGCCATGGAACTTTAGGATGTTGATGTCTGGAGTACCACATTTTATCAGTTATATTCAACTCTTAACACCATACTGACGATACTAGAAACAAAAATGTAACACCATCCTTTCTTTTTGAAAGATTATTATAGGTGTTAATTTTTTTTTTTTATTATTGTAAAAATCTACATAACACAACTTTTGCCAGTTCAACATTTTTCATGTGTACAATTCGGTGAACAAACACTTCTTTATAAGATGTGCAATGAATAAGGAAAACAAGATGAGAATGAAATCAAGAGAAGAAGGGCTGGGAAGGAAGAAAGACTTCTAACTCACGTTATTTTCCTGTTTATAAAGAACTTTCTAGCCAAGGAGAAAACATTGATCGAATTTGAGACGTGGCTGGAACTACTTCTCTCTTTTTGTCTCTAATTTTCAGACAACCAGTGCCCACCTGGAAACATGGAGGAAAAAGTGAAGACAGGAATGCAATGATACACATCAACAAGGACAGTGATGATAGGTATGCCAAGAGAAGCATTACTTAATGACATCAAAATAGGACACTTGAGGAGCATCTTAGAGCTGAAACATCTGTCACATGGTATTTTGGCATTCCTGTAGTGTATGAAGAAATAGCCCCTGGAAAGCGGAGAGTACAGCTTATTCGCAACAACAAGATTCATCAGAGGTCAAGAACATGTTTTCCACATTTTTCTTTTTTTTTTAGGTTAACTTTTTAGTATTATTGTTGTTTAAGAAAAGTGAAACTCCAAACCACGTGTAATTCCAAAACACTGCTCACAGGTAAGTTTCAAAAGAAGGGAGAGGCACCCTTCATTATACTGAGCTTTCCCTAGGAACAGACTGCTTTACTTGGAGATAATTTTCTATTTTGTGGATTATCCAGGCCTTTTATTTTGACATATAGGTCATGAACACCACTCTCAGGAGAGGATAATATTTGAAATTCAAATTCATCAATTTGGCTGATGGCAAAAATATCTGTTAGCAAAAAGTTTAAAACCCTGGAATTTAAAAATTACTGATAGGTTTAAATATGTGTGCTTTTCTTATGTCTTGAGACCTGGGGGGAAAGTGGTTAAGCACCTGGTTCCTAACCAAAACGTTGGCAGTTCAAAGCCACCAGCCGCTCCAGGGAACAAAGATGTGGCAGTCTCCTTCCATAAAGATTTATAGCCTTGGAAACCCTATGGGGTAGTTGTACTCTGTCCTATAGGGTATGAGGCAGAATTTGACTCAATGGCAGTGTTTTTTTTGAAGGGGAGGGTCTTATTTCTTTACCTGCCAGCTAACTGAGTTGCTGTTCTAAGGCTGCTTCTCCCATCCTTTGCTCACTAGGTCAAAGAGGTTGTGATTCTTCATTCATTCAATATGTCATTTATTGTACATCTAGTGTGTGCTAGGGGCTGGGGTTACAGTGTTGGAAAGGATGATCTCTGCCCTCCAGGAACGACTGGTCTAGTCAGGGAGAGACAAGTATGCTGGCAACTGGGAGAACGTGAGACTGAGGGTAAGGTATGGCTAAGCAATGGGAGCCTTGGGAGCAGAATCCACCTGGGGTGGCGGGAATGGTGAGAAGAACAGGAACTGGGATCTGAGTCAAGAAATGGAGAGGCACACCTGGGAACACTGTCTGAGTCCTGTGATCCAGCTCTGCTCCTGAGAGCCTCGCACTTCTTTTGAAAATTCATACAGACAACAACAACAAAATTTAAACCACATCATATTTTCAAGAACTAGTACTATATATCTCTCTCAACACCTTGCACATATCTGCAGTGATAACTGTTAGTAGGATCCTAGCAAAAAGACAGGGCTGTGCTTTCCTGGATCACTTACAAGTCATCGAGTCACAGATTCACAGAATGTTAGTGCTCAAATGGAACTAAAATCTCTCTTTCAGCGCAAAACCTTCAAAGGAGGAAAGTGAAGCTCAGATGGTCAATGGAAAAATGACTATCAAAGATTAGGAATACTTTTTTCCTTGATATTTCCCATCTTTACTTGGCTGCTTGGTCACCCATGAATAGGTGGGAATATGATGCCTTTAGATAATCTGTTCTGCTTCTGTACACACAGACATTCCTTCAGTTATCTGTTTGGCAAGGGACCTACGAGTTAGCCCAATACATTCATCATTTCCTCCCTGTACAGATATCCACTTTTAGTAGAGACTGATAGACTGTTTGCCTTGGGCTCAATTTTTTTTTTCTTTAATATTTTATTGTACTTCAGGTGAAGGTTTACAGAACGAATAGTTTCTCATGAAACAGTAGTACACATGTTGTTTTATGACATTGGTTAACTACCCCACAACATATTAACCCTCTAAATTCTCAACCTTTTTTTTTTTTTTTTTTTTGGTGAAAATACACATAGCCAAAGATACACCATTTCAAAAATTTCTTCATACACAGTTCAGTGACATTGACTATGCTCTTCCAATTGTGCTGTTATTCTCACTTAAGATGAAGGCTTACAGAACAAAATAGTTTCTCATTTAACAGTTACTACACATGTTGCCCTATGACAATGGTTAACCACCTCACAACACATCAACACTATCCTTACTCAACCTTGGGTTCCCTATCACCAGCTTCCTTGTCCCCTTCTGCCTTCTGGCCCTTGTCACTGGACTCCTATACCTCGTTAGTCTCATTTGGTTTTACGGGGCTGTCCACTCCCAGGCTGAACAGTGAACCTCGGAGGTAACTTCACCACTGAGCTAAAAGGGTGTCTGGGGGTCATACTCTCGAGGTTTCTCCAGTCTCCTTTAGGCCAGTAAATCTGGTCTTTTTTTTCGTGAGATAGAATTATGTTCTACATCCTTCTCCAGCTCTGTCCAGAGCTGTCTGTTGTGATCCTGGTCAGAGCAGTCAGTGGTGGTAGCCGGGCACCATCTAGCTGTACTGGACTCAGTCCGGTGGAGGCCTTGGTAGCTGTGGACAATTAGTCCTTTGGACTAATCTTTTCCTTGTATCCTGTTCTCTTCATTCTCCCTTGCTCCCAAAGGGATGAGACCAGTGGAGTATCTTAGATGGCCGCTCACAGGATTTTAAGACCCCAGACGCTACTCACCAAGGTAGAATGTAGAGCCTTGTCTTTATAAGCTGTGTCATGCCAATTGAGCTAGATGTTCCCCGAGACCATGGTCCCCAGATGGGCTCAATTTTTTAAAATTTAATTAATGGACTAATTAATTCCATGGACCTGAGGAGGCTTTCATTGAGATGAAACTTGATAATTATATTTTAGGATTACACATAAGCAGAGAGAATTATTTTAGTGCTTGAACAAAGGCGTAGTGGATACTGTGCAAATGGGTAATTAAGAGCTTTAAGATAATAAATGGCTATTGTTTCCTAAAGTTATTGGTAATGAAATGTTATTTATAATGAAATGTGCAAAGACCTGGAGTTAGAAAACCAAAATGGAAGAACACCCTTAGCATTTCTCAAGCTGAAAGAATTGAAGAAAAAAACTCAAGCCTTAAGCTGCAATTTTGAACGATTCTATGGGCAAAATATTCCACGACGCAGGAAGCATCAAAAGAAGATGGAAGGAATACACAGAGTCACTGTACGAAAAAGAACTGGTCAACATTCAACCACTTCAGGAGGTAGCATATGATCAAAAACTGATGGTACTGAAGGAAGAAGTCCAAACTACACTGAAGGCATTTGCGAAAAACAAGGCTCCAGGAACTGACAGAATACAAATTGAGGTGCTTCAACAAACGGATGCAGCACTGGAGGTGCTCACTCGTCTGTGCCAAGAAATTTGGAAGACAGCTACCTGACCAACCAACTGGAAGAGATCCATATTTATG
This sequence comes from Trichechus manatus latirostris, assembly GCF_000243295.1. Classification (NCBI taxonomy): domain Eukaryota; kingdom Metazoa; phylum Chordata; class Mammalia; order Sirenia; family Trichechidae; genus Trichechus; species Trichechus manatus. The sequence goes on along the minus strand of NW_004443991.1, from coordinate 853,055 downwards.
CCTATTCCAAAGAAAGGTGATCCAACAGAATGAGGAAATGATCGAACAATACCATTAATATCACACATAAGTAAAATTTTGCTGAAGATAATTCATAAACAGTTAAAGCAGTACATTGACAGGGAACTGCCAGAAATTCAAGCCAGATTCAGAAGAGGATGTGGAACAAAGGATACCACTGATGATGTCAGATGGATCTTGGCTGAAAGCAGAGACTATCAGAAAGATGTCTGCCTGTGTTTTATTGACTATGCAAGGCATTTGGCTGTGGAGATCATAACAAATTATGGATAACATTGCAAAGAATGGGAATTCCAAAACAATTAATTGTGCTCATACGGAACCTGCACATAGACCAAGAGGCAGTTGTTGAAATAGAACAAGGGAATACTATGTGGTTTAAAATCAGGAAAGGTGTGCATCAGGGTTGTATCTTTTCTCCATACTTATTCAATATATATGCTGAGCAAATAATCCAAGAAGCTGGACTATATGAAGAAGAACACAGCATCAGGATTGGAGGAAGACTCATTAACAACCTGCGGTACGCAGATGACACAACTTTGCTGGCTGAAAGTGAAGAAGACTTGAAACACTTACTGAGGAAGATCTAAGACTACACCCTTCAGTATGGATTATACCTCAATATAAAGAAAACAAAAATCCTCACAGCTGGACCAATAAGCAACATCATGATAAACGGAGAAAAGATTGAAATTGTCAAGGATTTCATTTTACTTAGATCCACAATCAACGCCCATGGTAGCAGCAGTCAAGAAGCAAACAACTGTATTGCATTCGGCAAATCTGCTGCAAAAGATCTCTTTCAAGTGTTGAAAAGCAAAGATGTCAACCTGAGGACTAAGCTGTGCCTGACCCAAATCATGATATTTTCAACTGCCTCACATGCATGTGAAAGCTGGATAATGAAGAAGGAAGACCAAAGAAGAATTGAAGCCTTTGAATTATGGTGTTGTTGAAGAATACTGAATACACTATGGACTGCTAGAAGAACGAACAAGTCTGTCTCGGAAGAAACACAGCCAGAGTGTTCCTTGGAAGTGAGGATGGTGAGACTTCATCTCACATACTTTGGACATGTTATCAGGAAGGACTAGTTCCTGGAGAAGGACATCATGCTTGGTAAGGCAGAGGGTCAGCAAAAAAGAGGAAGACCCTTGACGAGATGGACTGACACAGTGGTTGCAACAATGGGCTCAAACGTAGCAACAATTGTGAGGATGGTGCAGGACCGTGCAGTGTTTTGTTTTGTTGTACATAGGTCACTATGCATCATAAGTGACTTAACGGCACCTAACAACAACATTTATTTTCAAAAGTCTATGTTACCAATATAATTCTAAGTGAAAAGTTAGAAGACTGCCCTTTAATTGTTTTAAGGCTGACGATCAGAAGGGAAAAGACCTGAATTAGGCCAATTATGGTGTCTCAGAATCTTTTACATAAGTCATTGTGAAAAGGGAAAAGTTTGATATTAACTTATTTTTCTGTATTGATAATACCACACTATAGCAACACTGTCTAATAGATACATAATACAAGCCATATATGCAATGTTAAATTTTCTTGTAGACACATTAAAAAACAAAAATGAATGCTAAAAATAATTTTGCTGTATTCTATTTAACCCCATATATCTATAACATTATCATTTTAACATGTAATAATATAAAATTGTTAATGAGATATTTTACATTATTTTTTCGTAGTATGCCTTTGAAATCCAGTATATATTTCACAATTGTAGCATATCTCAATTCAGATTAGCTACATTTCATGTGTTTAATAGGCACATATGGCTAGTGGTTAATGGATAGCACAGTTCCGTAGGAGAATTTTCATACAAGATTAGTAAATCATTATTCCTTCTGGAATCTACCATGATGGATAATTTCACTTTATTGATTCCTATAAAGTCCATGTGTTTAGAGCTGGGGCTCTGGAGTCAGACCAATCTAAATTCAAATTCCAGGTCTCCCACTAATTAGACTGGCCAGTTTGGAAAATTTACTTATTTCTTAGAAACTCAGTTTCTTCATCTGTAAAGTAGAAAAATAAGATTTCTCCTATTGCTGTATAGATTAAAATTAAATAACATACATGCTTCGCATAGTGCTGCCACACAGTGTGACTTAGTAAAAAGTAACTACAATAAAAACAATCCACTAGATTATACACTCAAAAGACAAGGACCATGCCTATCTTTTACAATGTGTCTGACACACAGTGACACCCAACTAATTAAATGAATAAATAATTACTTTTTCCTTCAGCCATTAAAAACTTTAACTTATTTCCATGACATCTTCACAGAGATAGCATGGTGATTTCCAATACTTGTCCTGCCATGAATATATAAAAGCCTCATGGTGTAAAAAGAGCACAGGACTCTCATCCTCTTCCTTTTTCCTTCCATTTTATTTAAAAGATATTTATTACTAATATATCCTAGAGAAATAAGAGTCATCACTCGAATAGACATATGCATACCTATGTTCATGGCAGCATTGTTCACAATAGCAAAATGATGGAAACAACCTAGATGCCCATCAACAGATGAATAAACAAACTATGATACATACACACAATGGAGTACTATGCAACGAGAAAGAACAATGAATCTGTGAACCATCTCATATCATGGATGAAACTGGAGGACATTATGCTGAGTGAAATAAGTCAATCACAAAAGGACAAATATTGTATCAGACCTCTATTGTAAAATCCCATGAAAAAGTTCACACACAAAATGTAACAATCTTTGTTGGTTACCAGGGATGGGAGGGGTGGGGGGGGGGAGTACTAAATAGTCAATAGATAAGTGGTATCTTGGGTGAAGGGTGAGACAGTACACAATACAGGGGAAACTAGCACAACTTATAGAAGAAAAGGTCATGGAAGCCCCATAGACGCATCCAAACTCCCTGAGGGACTGAATTGCTGGGCGGAGGGCTGTGGGGACCATGGTCTTGGCAAACATCTAGCTCAATTGGCATAACACAGCTTATAAAGACAATGTTCTACATTCTACCTTGGTGAGTAGTGTCGGGGGTCTTAAAAGCCTTTGAGCAGCCATCTAAGATACTCCACTAGTCTCATCCCTTCGGGAGCAAGGGAGAATGAAAGAACAGGATACAAGGAAAAGATTAGTCCGAAGGACTAACTGTCCACAGCTACCAAGGCCTCCACCAGACTGAGTCCAGTACAGCTAGATGATGCCCGGCTACCACCACTGACTGCTCTGACCAGGATCACAACAGAGGGCTCTGGACAGAGCTGGAGAAGGATGTAGAACATAATTCTATCTCACGAAAAAAAAGACCAGATTTACTGGCCTAAAGGACACTGGAGAAACCCCGAGAGTATGGCCCCAGACACCCTTTTAGCTCAGTGGTGAAGTTATCTCTGAGGTTCACTGTTCAGCCTGGGAGTGGACAGCCCCGTAAAACCAAATGAGACTAACGAGGTACAGCAGTCCAGTGACAAGGGCCAGAAAGCAGAAGGGGACAAGGAAGCTGGTGATAGAGAACCCAAGGTTGAGTAAGGATAGTGTTGATGTGTTGTGAGGTAGTTAACCATTGTCATAGGGCAACATTTGTAGTAACTGTTAAATGAGAAACTATTCTGTTCTGTAAGCCTTCATCTTAAGTGAGAATAACTGCACAATTGGAAGAGCATAGTCAATGTCACTGAACTGTGCATGTAGAAATTTTTGAAATGGTGTATCTTTGGCTATGTGTATTTTCACCAAAAAAAAAAAAAAAAAGGTTGAGAAGTTAGAGGGTTGACATGCTGTGGGGTTGTTAACCAATGTCATAAACAATATGTGTACTACTGTTTCATGAGAAACTATTTGTTCTGTAAGCCTTCACCTGAAGTACAATTAAAAAATAAAATTTAAAAAAAAAAAGATATTTATTACTTCCCTTTCCTTTTCTTGAAGGGTCAGAAATGATGGGGCCAAAAAGACTGTAAGACCAAGGAAGCAGAGAGCAAGGTTGAAAGATTGGTTGTACACAGGGGCAATGAGCAAAGAAGTAAATAATCTAAGGATAACAGAAGCCAGGTTATCATCACTGTTGGGGAAGGGAATTAGAAATATGGAAGGGGTAAAAGCTAGAATGCGCCCTATGGTGTTGTATTGGAACTGGAGCTATCAGTGTGATCTCATGGTATTTAATATAGATGATAGATAGAGCATTAGATATAGTTCTCTTTCACTGTGTCTATTTCCTAGCTCTGTTGTTAGAGAGGGTCTAGAAGCAATGAGCACATCTAGTGCAATGAGCACAACCAGTGCCCAGGTCTTGGTTTCTAAATACCGTATCCATAACGGAACCAGGTTTCCTTGAAGATGTGGCTAATCCCAGGACTGGGGTGGAGAAAGTAGAAGATGATCATGGAACATTTTCTTGTACCAGGGTTAAGAAAGCACTTTAAAAAAAAAAAAAAAAAAGGAGGGGGATTTATCAAAAGGACACAGGAGCCAGCTTGAAGAGGCTTCCACTGGCCAAATCTGAAATCATCTGAGCATCAAAAGAAATAATGATATCAATCGATTATAACCCACTGAATAAAGTCGGAGTGCGTGAGTCCATATTAATATAAGCATACAGAATAAACAAATAAATAAAGTTTTTGAATTTTGTCCCCCAAAGTGTCCATCAATGTGGCTAGGCCATTGTTCCTAGTATTGTGTGACTGTCCACATTTTGTTATCTGATGTGATTTTCCTATGTGTTGTAAATCCTACCTCTGTGATGTTAACGGAGCAGGATTAGAGGCAGTTATGTTTATGAGGCAGGATTCAATCTACAAGATTAGGTTGTGTCTTAAACCTATCTCTTTTGAGATATAAAGGAGAGAAGCAAGCAGAGAGATATGGGGATCTCCTACCACCAAGAAACAAGAGCCAGGAGAACAGTACATCCTTTGGACCCAGGGTCCCTGCACTGAGATGCTCCTCGACCAGAAAAGACTGATGACAAGGACCTTTCCCTAGAGCTGTCAGAGACAGAAAGCCCTCCCCTGGAGCTGGCAACCTGAATTTGGACTTGTAGCCTCCTAGACTGTGAGAGAATACATTTCTCTTTGTTAAAGCCATCCACTTGTGATATTTCTGTTATAGCAGCACTAGGTAACTAAGAAAGAGGGTAAAGCACTTCCTTATAGTAGAAAGTTTTTTTAGGAGCAAAATATTTACACAGTTTTAAAGTATCTTCCCACAAAATATTAGTTGTAAAGGTAAACTTTACAGTGGAGAGTTCAGACAGATTTTAATCTTAAACAAATAATCCAAGTTAACATCACCAGTAATGGGACAAATACATTCGTGTGTCTCCTATATGATTAACTAAGAAAAATACAGCACTGCTTCTGTGGCATTCTGTCAGAAATGTGCAAACTCAATTTAATCATGAGGAAACATCACATAAACCTAAACTGAGGACAGGCCTCAAAATGCACTCTTCAAAAATGTCAAGGTCACAAGAGGCAAGGAAAGTCTGAAGAACTGTTCCAGACTGAAGGAGACTGGAGACATGACAACTAAACACAACACATGATCCTGGACCAAAAAAAAAAAACAATTTTGTTTCCTATAAAAGGATATTATTGAGACACTTGGTGAAAATTTGAATGGGATCTATGAATTAGAGGGTAATATTGTACTGATATTAATTTATTGAATTTGTTATATTGTGGTTATGTAGAAGAGTATACTTCTCTTTTAAGATAATCACATCAATATATATAAATTAATTTAGGAAAAAAATACAAAAATGAGAGAGAGAGAGAGAGAGACATAGAGAGAAAGAGACGGAGAGAGAATGATAAAGCAAAGGTAGTAAAATGTTAAAAATTGGAGAACCTGGGTGAAGAGTATATGGGGATTCTTTATTACTGTTGCATCTTTTTTGTAAATTCAAAATTATTTCACACTTAAAAATAAAGAGCATGGGGTTTGGAATGACTAAGATCCAATTTTGAATCCCTAGTCTGATATTTAGCATCTGAGAGAATCTGGGGAAGTTATTTAATTACTTTGAGCTTTACTTTTCTCATTTGATCACCAGGAATGAGACTAAGTTAAAGGGATGCTGTGTGGACTAAATAAGATAATGTATACTTTGAAAGGTAAACATCATTATGATATTTACCTGCGTTTTGTTGACTATGCAAAGGCATTCGACTGTGTGGATCATAAAAAATTATGGACAACATTGCAAAGAATGGGAATACTAGAACACTTAATTGTGCTCATGAGGAACCTGTACGTAGACCAAGAGGCAGTCATTCGAACAGAACAAGGGGATATTGCATGGTTTAAGTCAGGAACGGTGTGCTTCAGGGTTGTATCCTTTCATCATACTTATTCAATCTGTATGCTGAGCAAATAATCCAAGAGGCTGGACTATATGAAGAAGAACACAGCATCAGGATTGGAGGAAGACTCATTAACAACTTGCGATATGCAGATGACACAACTTTTGCTTGCTGAAAGTGAAGAGGACTTGAAGCACTTACTGATGAAGATCAGAGACTATGGTCTTCAGTATGGATTGCATGTCAACATGAACAAAACAAAAATCCTCACAGCTGGACCAATAAGCAACATCATGATAAATGGAGAAAAGATTGAAGTTGTCAAGGATCAACCCCCATGGAAGCAGCAGTCAAGATGTATTGCATTGGGCAAATCGGCTGCAAAAGACCTCTTTCAAGGGTTGAAACGCAAAGATGTCACTTTGAGGACTAAGGTGTGCCTGACCAAGCCGTGGTATTTTCAATCACCTCATATGCATGTGAAAGCTGGACAATGAATAAGTAAGACTGAAGAAAAATTGATGGCCTTTGAATTATGGTGTTGGTGAAGAATATTGAATATAACATGGGCTGCCAGAAGAACCAACAAATCTGTCTTGAAAGAAGTACAGCCAGAATGCTCCTTAGAAGAAAGGATGGCAAGACTTCATCTCACATACTTTGGACATGTTGTCAGGAGGGACCAGTCCCTGGAGAAGGACATCATGCTTGGTGTCATGGATTGCATTATGTCCCCCTAAAAATGTGTATATCAATTTGGTTGGGCCATGATTCCTGGTATTGTGTGATTTTCCTCTATGTTGTAAATCCTGCCTCTATGATGTTAATGAGGGAGGATGGGTGGCAGTTGTGTTAGTAAGGCAGGACTCAATCTACAAGATTGGATTGTGTCCTGAGGCAATCCCTTGAGATATAAGAGAAGTGAGCAGAGAGACTTGGGGACCTCATACTACCAAGAAAGCAGTGCCAGGAGCAGAGCGTGTCCTTTGGACCCGGGGTCCCTGCGCAGAGAAGCTCCTAGTCTGGGGGAACACTGATGAGAAGGCTGACAGAGAGAGAAAGCCTTCCCCTGGAGCTGATGCCCTGAATTTAGACTTTTAGCCTACTTTACTGTGAGGAAATAAACCTCTCTTGGTTAAAGCCATCCACTCGTGGTATTTCTGTTATACCAGCACTAGATAACTAAGACAGTTGGTAAAGTAGAGGGTCAGTGAAATCGAGGAATTCCCTCAACCAGATGGATTGACACAGTGGCTGCAACAATGGCCTCCAACATAGCAACAATTGTGAGGATGGTGCAGGACTGGGGAGTGTTTTGTTCTGTTGTACATAAGGTCGCTATGAGTCAGAATAGACTCGATGGCACCTAACAACAATGACATATGTTGAAAGGAGTCCCTGGGTGGTACAAATGGTTAACACACTTAGCTGCTAACTGAATGGTTTGAGATTTTAGTCCACCTAGTTGTGCCTCAGAAGAAAACCTGGTGATCTATTTCCAAAAAATCTGTCATTGAAAACCCTATGGAGCACAGTTCTACCCTGACACACATGGGGTTGCCATAAGTCAAAATTGACTCAAGGACAACTTTTTTTTAATACATTGAAAAGCTGGCAGGTGATGGGTTTGTCTAATAGAGGACCTGATACATAACTGGTAATGCAATATATATACTTGTGGAATAAATGAACAAACTCCCCCCTCTAAACTGAACAAGTGATGCCACTGAAAGAAAATTACATTCTTCAAATGGTAGCAATCTAAGGTGTGAGATTTATTTTAATATCTGAATAATATAAAAACAAAAGCTTGGAATAATAATAATACCATTATACATTTGGATATTGCTCTAGAGTTTCTTCAGTACTTTGCACTTAAATCTCATATGACACTGAATGGAACAGACAGGCATTCAAGTTAAAGTTCAACACAGCATTAATAATAGCGCATCTCTATGGTGCCTTGGGTTATGGCTGTCAAAGAACAGGTCGTGCCCTTGTTACTTAAATCTCAAACAAGGCTTGCATCAGTTCATGGCTGCAAGGTACAAAGTGCGGTACAATTTCATGTCCATGTGGGCATCTGTTCTTAAGATATGCTGGTGCTGCTGTTTGTTTGTAGTTCATAGTGTATTTAGGGCAGCAACAAGGCAGAGAAGGGGGCCCAGGTTGTGCCTGGGAGGCTTCTTCTCTCAGCCAAGATGTGCACATGAATCTGAAATTACCCAAGAGGGTGTTTCAGAGCTGCCTGCCAAAGAGTGGTGTCTTCTAATCTGGAGAGCAGCTGCTGGGCACAGGCATGCAAACACACAGCCACACTCACACAGCCACACTCACACTCGCAGAGCCTATACCTGCCTCTACTTGTCTGTGCTGGGCAGATGGCTCCTTGCTTTTGGGTCCCCTCATCCTGCAGCCCCGTCCAGTCAGAATCGTTCTTCCGTGGAGACTGGCAAGCTGTGGGCTGAGGGTTTCGGCAAGGTCACCTGTCTTCAGAGTATGAAGGACGCTGCCCAGAGAAGGAAGAGGGTTATATTTAGTGTTTGGGCCCAGTCTGTATTGGGCTCCCCACTGTCTATCCTTTGCAGAACTAGCAGAACTGTTACTGACCCCTGGTTACAAACTTTCTGTGGCTCTGAAGCCCACAAAACAAAGACTGAGAGGGTGCCCAAAAAGAAAAGAAGAAAACATTGTTGCTGGTCCCTGGATTCCACTATTGGATTTTGGTGGGGATAAGAAGAGAGAACTACCACGTGTGATCAAGCAAAGGTACTTGCACAATAAGGTAAGCGTCCCTGTCCTTGATGAGAAGGAGGTCTGGGGGTGATTCTGTGTTATTGAACAGCTGGGGATTGCCAACACCACTTTCCAGGAGAAGGATCTTCTGGATATTACATGAGGGGGTGCAGTAAATCTCAGGTATGATTAAGAGCTTATGGCTGATGATGACTTGTAGGCTAATAAGAGTAAGAGCCACTACCAATACAATGGAATTATCCTGACAATAGTTAAGTTTTGCTAAATTAGTAGGCAAGAAAGAAAACCAAAATGAAATTTTAAATTCTCTTCCTCTTAAGAGTAAGACAAATGGCTAAAACTGGACAAAAAAAAAAAAAAAGTTTTGGGCAAATGACTTTCCTTGTTAATAGCTTGATTTTGTAAGCAGATGGGCACGATCAATACATAATTTCAAAGTCATCATGAAATGATGAAAATGGAGAAGTATACTGGATAGCTGGATTGGAGAGGAGAAATTTTCTTTTCATGGAAAGATTGGTAAGAAACTGGCTTCCTAAAATAGCAAACAGGTGCATTTTTTTTTTTCATTACACTGTTCATATTTCTTTGATAAAATTTGACAAATGGAGGCCAGAGAACAGAGGCAGGTTTCTGAGACAGGGTTTTTGGAAGGTCGTGGGAGATAGCTACCAAGAGCTTGTTCTGTAATTGACCCAAAGAATGTGACTTGATATCCATGGGACTATCACATCTCAATGTCAATGGTAAATGATGCAATGGTGGGCAGACTGCTGCCAAATGATACCAGAGAAAGTTCTGCATACTATACTTGCTCAGTGAAAGTATTATTCAATGTTTAGAGTGGCTGCATAGTTTTAAACACAGGAGTCCCGTTTAATAGGTATGTGTTTCGCTAAAATTCTTGTGACATAGTCTATCAATCCTTTTTTTCCCTTCATAACAACTGATGACCCCTTTTCCAATATCTCCAAAGTCTCAGGAAGGATTAGAAGAGATGTAATACCCATATTGCTTACCTATACTCACCATATTCCATGTGTGCACTAGATTTGCATAAAGGAAGGAAGAGTGTAGGGTATTACGGGAGAGAACTCATTCTAACTATGGCAGTGTTCCCCTGCGGCAACTAAAAATGCTTTTCCTATGGTGATTAATCAATCTGATATCCCTCAGAAAGAAATATTCCAAATTAAATATTTTTCTACAGTTTGAAACTATTAAGCAACTCATTACGCTTAACTAAAAATCAGCATACACTTTAAGAGCTGCTTGCTATTGGAAATTTCTAGAGGCAGCAATAATTTTCATGGGCTATTTCCACTTCCTTACAACAAGTACGTAAGGCAATTAAGACAGATCTACTCTGGTGAGAGTTTTCCAAGTAATTTCCCAGAACAGTGTAGAGTTTATGACAACCAATGCACAAATACTCTATGACAATTTGGGGGCATAGAAAAGCAGTGATTATTAAGAAAGGGAATGCAATTTTTTTAAAGAGTTTAGCTTCTGTTAAAGTTCATGTGTAATTGCTGATTCTACTTAAACTGTTATTGACATGAAGAATTAGTTAGCCACAAGTTGGCCTTGGGTAGTGGCATCGTCACTGGAGATGGAGATACTTCATTCTGGCTTCAAAATGATGGTGCTTTTGAACGAGCACTATCGTAGGAGGCTGACATTGCAACTTGCCAAGGGCTGGGCCAAGTCCCAAAGATGCGGAAAAACCAAAAGTAAAGGGCCTTGTACTCTTTTCTTCAGAACAGAGTTCACAGTATTCTTTGCCCCAACCTAATTTTCATTGCCACTGAAATACATGCCTCACCTCTCCAATATTTGAACATTAAAACATTAATATTTGAATGTTAAAAAATACTGAAAGAAAAAAACTTTAGCTGCTTTGCTTTCCTTAGAAGAAAACTAGTGACTAGCAGCATTTACTAACCATTTATGCTTCAGGTAGTTTTGTTTCATTATAATTAGGAGAAATATTTTCATAGCAAAGGGCTTACTTTGCTAGCTCAATTGTTCATTTCATTCATTCATCAAATATTTTGAGTGCCTGCTATGTGCCAGGCCCTGTGCTGGTTGCTGAGGGCACAGGAGTCAGTGAGGCAAACACGGTCTCCACACTTCCCGAGTGTAGGAGTCTGCACAGAGAGGCCAATTCCTAGTGGTTTTCATCTGTATAATTTGCGTGTTGTCTCCCATGGTCAGGAGTTTCTCCCTCATTCCTGATTAAAATGAGAGTTAAGGACCAAAAAAATATTTTCCTACTTTAAAAAGGGTTATTTAGAGTTTGCAGGATATGGATGGAGCTAATTCCAGAGACCAACCCAGTGATGAACCACAGGGTTGGTTGGAATATACATTTAGTGCATATACTTGAGCCTTCTTTGAGGGATGCTGACATTTCTTTTCTAAGCTACAGATGTTAGACAAAAGGTTCACATACAGATACTGTTTATTTCTTCAGAATTGGGTCAGACAGGAAGTCTGTAGGAAGACATTAGGACAAAATTTGTGCTATAGCTTCATAGCTATCTGGGTTTCAAACCTGATGGAAGTTGAAGATGTTTCTGTCTAATTTGTGTGAGAGAGGCAGTCTAGCACTGGCGGCCACATGTGGCAAAACAGCAGTTCTGTGTTTCTCACCTTAGCTGAGGAATCTTTTTATAATGGCATTATTCCAAACAACAAAAATAACCTCATCGGTGTTTTATGGCGTTCAAAGAACTTTCCTGTTAGCCACTCATTTGTTCCTTCTGGTGACTGGTGCAATAGGAAAGGCAGGGATTGGCATTCCCTGTTCAAGAGATGCATAAACCGGTACCATTCCAGCTAATTTTCTCTCCAATGCATAGTCTCATAAAACACTTTATCGAAAGAATGACTAGAAAAAATTCAGAGTTTTCAGCATGAGTACTCATAGCTCTGACCTACCGCCTGAAGGTGGTATTAGCAAACTGGAAACACCGTGCAGAGGGGAGAGTTTATGCCCTCCCCGTTCACCCCTACCCTAATCTTCCTGCCTCCATTCCCCCTTTGAGTATTCTCTGAACCAACTCCTAACACTGCTGTAAGGAAATTAAAAACAAACAAAAAATTCTGTGTGATAAGAAAAAGAAAACATTACCATCTTGTTTGAGATTTTTTAAAAATCGGGTGACTTTTTAAGACAGGAACAATATGGTATATTCATCTACATGCAAACAGAAATGGACTTTAAACTGCTGCTGAGTGCCACCAGCCTAGAAGCAGACATTTCATGTCATTTTAGACCAACTGTCCACCCCGTCCAGATGCTGTTTCTGGTGAAAGCATAAGCGGGCCCTTTATGGAGAAGCAGTTGATCATGGGTAAGAGAGAGAACATCACAGGAAAAACATTCTTTACGTGGAAAAAGAGTACGCTTGGCTAACAGAGAGCTGTATCAAGGCAGGGGGAGCTGAGCAGAGCAGGGGTAAGTGAATGAAAGCCTTTCTGACAGATTCTGACAGAGTAAACTGATGTGCTGGTAACTACGATACTGAAGGTAACTACGAAGGGAACCAAACAAAGCTAGTACTGTCTATTACTAGCTATGACCAAGCAAATACACAAGACTTCACTTCTTTCTTACATTCTTCCTGGAATATTATTTTGAATCTGTCTTAATTTAGTTATAATTCTTCAGAGGCTTACGGCTACTTTTCTCTCCTGTTGATGGCTTGGTATGGATCTCATCGGCCTCATGACAGATCTAGGGGCGATCTCTCGCCTCGGAAAGTGCAATTCAGGGGGAGACAGCAATGTGGATGAAGCAAGGGCTGCTTCTGTGTTTCTCTAGGTCTGCTGGTCCTGGCCCTGACACAGAATGGGACAGAGGCAGCTGCCTGTAAGCCGCAGTATTGAACTGCCAGGTTGGGACTAGAGACATCAGTTCCTTGTTTCAGCTGCTCCTAACATCTCCACAGTAAGCTATTTTAAGAAGCTTCACATTTGATCAGGGAGCATGTGGGGTTAAGCCTTGTGTTTTTCATTTCAGTTTTAGATCCCAAGCAGGTGCAGTTAGTAGTTCAAAATTTAAAAACTTATTACTGCACTTCCTCCCAACCAATGCAAACAATTTTATACTGGAGGAGAAAAGCATGAGATTGAAATAAAGACATATTTTCAAAATGAAATTGAAAGTATTTAAAACTTGATTTAAAAAGAATTACAGAACTTTTCCGCCATAATTCTTGTTTGGCAAAACAAGGAAAGAGTGTCCAGGGGCCATACTCTTAAGGGTTTCTCCAGTCTCTGTCAGATCAGAAAGCCTGGTCTTTTTTTTTTTTGGTGAATTTGAATTTTGTCCTACACTTTTCTCCTGCTCAGTATGGGATCCTCTATTGCGATCCCTGCCAGTGCAGTTGGCGGTGGTAGCTGGGCACCATCTAGTTGTTCTCGGCTCAGTCTGGTGGAGGCTGTGGTAGTTGTGGTCCATTGTCCTTTGGACTAATTTTTTCCCTTGTGTCTTTGGTCTTCTTCATTCTCCTTTGCTCCAGCTGGGATGGGATCAGTAGATAACTAAGAACTGAAGTCACTCCTGAGGTTCACCCTTCAGCCACAGATTAGACAGGTCTATAGGATTGCTATGAGTTGGAATCGACTCGACGGCAATGAGTTTAATTGTATAGGGCCAATGGAAACCCTGGTGGTGTAGTGGTTAAGAGCTATGGCTGCTAACCAAAAGGTCAGCAGTTCGAATCCACCAGGCACTCCTTGGAAACCCTATGGGGCAGTTCTACTCTGTCCTATAGGGTCACTATGAGTGGAATCGACTTGATGGCAACGGTTTTGGTTTTTTGGTTTATAGGGACAACAATAACACACGTGAGGGACGTGCTTCATAGTTCAATCATGCATAAGACACTAATGGGCACACCTGCCCAAAAGCAAAGACAGTAAGAAGGGACAGGGAAACTGATGAATGGAAACAGGGAACTTAGGGTGGAGAAGGGGAGAGTATTGCCACATTGCGGGGTTGGCAACCAATGTCACAAAACAATTTGTGTATTAACTGTTTAATGAGAAACTAATTTGCTCTGTAAACTTTCACCTAAATCACACACACAAAAAAAAAGTAGGGAAAGAATAAAAGTCATTTGGGTAGACTGAGGACAATGTGTAAGTATTTGTGCTAGTGTTCATTGATCTAACCCTATATTCTACTTATTATGCTTGGGATATGGCTGAAAAGGACACTACTGTATATAAACTACATCTGGGATTGCCTGACAATACCAAACTGTGATCTGTCACTTGAACTTTGACAATTAGAGAAAGGTATTCTCTCAGAGTCATCGTACTTCCTGAAGATACGTAGAGCCGAAGCAAAAGCAAAAGCTAAACAAAAATCCTGTCTTTTAAAAATGTTTCAAGCCACCCAAAAAACCCATTTCCATTGAGTCCATTCTGACTCATAATGACCCTATAGGACAGAGTAGAACTTCCCCATAGGGTTTCCAAGGAGCAGCTAATGGATTTGAACTGCCGACCTTTTGGTTAGCAGTCAAGTTCCTAACCATTGTGCCACCAGGGCTCCCTGTTTCAAGCCAAGTATTTGTAAATTCCTCTAAACTTTAGGCAATTCCAGGTCTCTTGAAACTCTAACAGTCCAACACACACCCTTGCATCCAAACCAGAGTGGTCTATTCTTTCAGTTCAAAAGATAAATTTGTAATGTTTAGGAAGATTCAACAAAGCAGGGATGCTGGAATATGCTACTTAGATCCAACTGTGGAGAAATAAAGTAGACAGGGTAGTCAAGTGTCCAGGTTTGCAAGGGGCTGAGAGGTTTCCCAGGCCATAGACTTTCAGTGACAAAATTAGGACTTTACTGAGTTCCCCTATAAGTGGGGTGTGTGTGTGTGTCACAAATCAGAAATGATCAAGATAAAGAAATTTACTGCTGTAGAGCAATGGGGTATAAGAACCCAAGTGCCCTAACTCTCAGCCCAGTGTACTATACACATAGCACGTTCCTTGTTTAGCAAGATAAGGAGGCTTAAGGAGGGTTTCGGTCACAAGAGTCATCTATTTACAGAACTTCACCTTCCTAACACAAGGGACAAACAACAAAGTGTCATACTGAAGCTTAGGAAGAATGAACTGGCCTAGCTCCCACTGAAAATAAATCCAAGACTCTAAGATTATAGAGGTGTTCAATGGTTTTATCTTTCATTTAAAACTTTAATAAGGGCAAGATGTGTATTTAAACCAATTCAAGTGCGTCATTATACCAATCCACCAAATCCTTAATCATCAAAGATTGGGCAGCAGACCAGCAGCATCGGCCTCGCTAGGGCATGTGTCAGACATGCAGAATCTCAGTCCCCATTCCAGAATCACAATCTGCATTTTGAGAAGATATCCTACATACGTTAGGGTTTGAGAAGTAGCACACTAAATCAGTGCTTTCCAGCTAACTGTGGTGTAGGACAAAATTCTGTTACTGTCCATCCATCATGGACTGATACTTTTGTAAAATGCAATAAAGATAAATCACTAGAAATCATGTGCTTGGATATTATAGCAATATCAAACTGCTATACACACCCAAACCGGTTACCGCTGAGTTGACTCCAACACATGGTGACCCTCCGTGTGTCAGAGTAGAACTGTGCTCTGTAGAGTTTACAATGGCTGATTTTTTGGAAGTAGATCGCCAGGCCTTCCTTCAGAGGTGCCTCTGGGTGGGTCTGAACTACCAACATTTTGGTTAGTAGTCAAGTGCTTAACCAACTGTGCTACCCAGGGACTCCCGAATTACTGTAAAAGTTTCTAAATGCTTACTCTTAATGTCTGTACTTTATCTTGCAGCAGATTAGTTTGCGGACTAGCACAGGTCTGCAGACCATACTCAGAGCAGTACTGCACTAGTGATATTAGCAGCCTCACTACCGCTGAGAAACACCTAGACAGAGAGACGAATGAACACTTGCATGCATCTTTACTTGCTCAAGATTTTCAGTGCACTGCAGAGCCAGCTCCTGTGGCTCCTGAAGCAAAGCCACAATTTGTAGGGAGCCCTTCCCATCATAGCATTTTTATATGGGCAAAAATCCCACTAAACATTAATCAAATGTACTAGCATTAGTGAGAAACCCTGGTGGCACACTGGTTAAGAGTTCGCCAGTTCGAATCCACCAGGTTGTTCCCTGGAAATCCTATGGGGCAGTTCTATTCTGTCCTATAGGGTTGCTATGAGTTGGAATTGACCTGAAGGCAACAGTTTGGTTTTTGGTTTGGTGATGGTGGGAGGTAGTGGATGGACAGGGCATAAAACTGTCTGAGTTGTGAAAGTGAGCAGAGGCAAACTTTGTTGGTGTAGGGAAAGTAGAATTGTTTCTTTCTTTTTGCCAGGGGAGATGGGGGGAGTGGTGGCCAGGGAGAGAAATGGGGATATGGCGTGTGTGATCCTGTAGTTCCAGTCTTCTACTTTCCAAAGCTACCTGTTAATGGTTTTATTTAATTTATCTTGGGTTTGGCTCTACTTCAGATGACATCTAATCTTTCTTCTTGGAACAAAAGCAAACCTGGCCACCAACATTTTGAAGGGTGGCAATGGGTAGAGAGGTTACTAAGGACTCCATCCTGGATTTGGGGGGTAATGAAGGAAACCTTTGTGGGTACAGATTGTTGTGCCTATTCTTCTCTCAGTGGCTCTTGAGTTTGATGCTTTCTAATCTAATTCAACAGCTAACTAATGCAACACTAACCTTAAAATGTCAAGTAACATGTTTATAGTGGTTTCATTCTAAATTGCCAAAAACTGCAAACAATCCAAAATTCAACTGTGGAGTGGATAAGCAAACTACAGTACATCCACACAATTAATTACTACTCAGCGATACCAATGATACACAACGATATGGATGAATCTCAAATGCATTATGCTAAGTGAGAGAACTTAGCTTAAAGAAGCTACATACTGAATGAGTCCATTTATATGACATTCTGGAAAACGCACAACTATAGGGATAGTGGTTGTCAGTGGCTGAGGCTGCCTACAAAGAGGCATGAAGGAACTGTCTTGACAGTGGCGGTGGTTGCGTGACTGTATGAGTTTGCAAAACTTGCAGAACTGTACACTAAAAGGGGTGAATTTTACTGTATGTAAATTAAACCTGAATAAAATAAAATAAAAAAGTTAGGTATCACCAGCCGTGTGGCTCTATATTGGAGGCCTCCCATCCTAAACTTCGACCAGCATATTCTGCTTTCATGTCTATGCATTGAAATTCTGGTATAGGTTTTCACTGGGGGGTGGCAGGGGACAAACAAAAATAATGTTAGAGTACTAAAGCAAACAAAGAAAAAAAAAAAGCCTTGAAAAATGACTGATATAGTCTACCTGTCTCATTTTACAGACGAGAAATTGAGGCCTGGGGAAGTTCTCCCAAGATCTCAGAACTAGTTAGTGGCAGAGAAATGTGCCTGTTTTTCTAGAGGTAGTTAAACATGATCAACCTACCCCAGGAAATGTAACTCTCCACTTATTCTTGTGCAATACTGACTGTCAAAATTGCATTGTCTAAGGAAAAAGCCATGGAGCAAAAAACTATGCAAAAACTCCACGTAGCCTTCCAAATGTCACGTTGAGCAATTGGCCAAAGGCTCCTGGCTACTGACAATTATAGTTACAAGAGACTAAGACCTGACTTTAGAGTCAGACAGACATTACTGCATGCCTACTGTCTGTCAAAAACTACAGCCACCACTGCTGCCAGCATGCATTGTATGCAGCATGGGGGGTATCACAAAAGAAGACAACCCAGGCTGTGTTTTGAAGGGTCATACACTTTGTTCAATCGCTTATTTATTTTACTTAACAAACAAATGATGGGCCAGGCACTTTCCTGGGCCCTGCAATGAATGTTGACCTAGGAATTATAGTAGCATCTAAATGGGGGCAGTGGTAAATTCTCACCTTCCATGCAGGAGACCCAGGTTCCATTCCTGGCTAGTGTACCTTGTGTGCAGCATGTTGTCGAGTGTACCTTGTGACTACATGTCTGTCAGTGGAAGCTTGTGTGTTGCTATGATGCTGAACAGACTTCAGAGGAGCTTCCAGAACAAGACAAACTAGGAAGAAAGGCCTGGTCATCAACTTCCAAAAATCAGCCAGTGAAAACCCAATGGATCACAACGGTCCAATTTTCAACCCATTACAGGATGGCACAGGACCGGGTAGCTGTTTGTTCAGTTCTGCATGGGGTCACCAAGAGTTGGGGGCAGACTCAAGGCAGCTAACTACAACAGCAGCAGCAGCAGCACCTAGATAAGAAGTAACGCCTAACCACTAGAACACATTTAGTGTTGTCTGAATTGAATCAATAGATACCAAATAAGATGTCAGTCAGAGTAAGCCAGTAAATGAATTTGTTCATCATCCCTGCATAATGTCTAAGAAATGTTAAGGGATGCACAGCATGATGTTAAGAGCATGGATTTTCTTGATGGTATTACTGGGTTCCAATTCCAGTTCCATGTAGTCTTTGGCAAGTAACTTAACCTTTCAAAGTCTTAAGTTTCCTCAACCATAAAATACGTTCGTTGGGAGCAGTCAGTAAAAAATAAGGTGCTAAGCACAGTTAGTGGCACATAGTAAGTGCACAATAATCAGAAACCATTATTAATACAGAAAACTCCCACCATGATGTTGTAGATTGGGCCTAAAACAATTCAGTCTTGAAAATGAGGTGTGTCAGGCCCTTCTGAGAAGCTGATAAAAGCTGGAAGACTCAGAAATAGGTACAGTTCACACAAACACAAAAGTTTGGATCCTGTGACCAAATTAAGAACACCTGAGCTAGAAACGTCATCTGGAAATCAAGGGAACTGGCATTTGAATGTGTTCGCTTTGGGACCCTAAAAATGTTAAGAACCACTTATTCTAGACACTACATGCCCACAGACAGGTATGAATTTAAAATGCCTGAATTTTGTGGTTTTCCTAATACAAAAATGGCAAATCGATTAACAAAAGGAAAACATGAATTCCCCTGACCAATGTTAAAGAAGCAGAAATAGTCTTCTCTGTCCCGAGATTCTCTAAGCAAGTGACTATTTCTTGCAATTTCTTGCTTTCTTCTCCCATAAAATTTAAATAATGTAGTGGAGGTTCCACACTAAAAAAAGTGATAATTTATGGCCCCATAGCCTGGAGGATTCTGAGGCAACAATGGAACTCCTAAACACTGCAAATGATTACAGAATGGGAAACGGCTCTTCCTCTCTAGCAGTAATTATTTTCTGTAATGCTACCTTGTGAGGATGTTAACAGTAGAACATAAAATTACTCCTTTTAAAACAAGGCACTTCCTGGGGGCTTTATTTGTTCTTTGCTAATTTGGAAAGACAGCATTTGTACACTCAGAATAACAGGTTTTGCTATCCTATCGTTACGTGGTTAGGTCAGGTTTCAGAAGGACTGTACTGATGCATTAAATACCTGCCAAATGCGTGGAAGGAAAACTCCAGTTCAAACTACGACACAGTGTATATCCATCACTCTCAAAATAAGCGAAGTGACCAGGAAATTCCACTGCTAACAAAGTGCCAAGAAGGGCCCTTGTGCCTACTGAAGGGAGAAAAAATTCTAGTTTATTTCATATTCACACACACTTAGTCATTTTCCCAGATGGTATCATAAAACTGCAATCATGACCTAAATTAGCTAGTTATTTTGGCATGTAATTCTAGTATTATGCCCCATCCACATCTGGATTGTTCATTTGCACAAAGCAATTTCAGCTGAAAAGACAACTGGAAAGGTCTAGCTAGGTCTAGTGGAACTAATCTGCATATGAAAAAGTGATTTTTTTGAGCAGTATGTAAGAACACAAAGATTTTCACCTATATGTGCAGCACTAAAACAGTAGCTCAATTTGAACTGGTAACTACAAATTTACATCTCTTGGCTCCCTCACAAGATTCACAACGATTTAATGCTTTCAGACTTGGATCAGATTCATGTTAGTGGCAAAATGCCAGTTGCCATTTTAATGGGGCATTTGTATTTCTTCCTTTGCCCTGTTGTTGTTGTTGTTAGTTGCCCTTGATTCATTTCTAACTCTTGGCAACCCCACGTGTGCAGAGGAGAACCGCACCATGGGGTTTTCAATGCTGTGACCTTTCAGAAGCAGATTGCCAGGCCTTCTTCCGAGGGGCCTCTGGGTGGTTCGAACCGCCAACCTTTTGGCTAGCAGTAGAGCACTTAACCATCTGCGCCATCCAGGGACTCTGCCCTACTGACCAGAAAATATTTTTCTTAGGTTTCCTTTATCACACTTCTGCTATCTTATTAATTTTCAGCGGTTATTTATTTATTTTTTTTAAGCCGCAAAATAACCTCTGGCATCTTCGTCTTTCCAAATATGTGAAAACATACTGCAGGGATCAGAGTGTTGGGCTGGGACTGGAACAATGACAGACACCACTTGAGTAAATCAGATGGCGTTGAACTTATCTAGAGACCACCAACGTAAGCTGCATTCACAGCAGGAGCATAAGCAGTGTGCTCTGGCACAGGTGAGGGTGTAAGCTCTGGATCCTAAAACCCGCAGGGACCCACAGTCGCATCAGAGGATGCCATGGACGTCTCTTACTTCCACCTCAGCCTCCCCAGCAGAGGTTTGGTCCTGGACCCAGAGCTGTGGAAATAAATAAGACTTAAATAAGACTCAGTCATGCACATGCCCTGGAGTGCTGACCACGTGTCCTTCCTTATACCAGCTACAGGGCCCGACTCATAATCCAACCCCCTCACCCATGTTCAGCCTCAGCCCTATAGAGTTAGACAGCCTTTCAAAACATTTTAATTTTCCCATATACAAAAGAAATACAATATGACGTGATTTCTTTTTTGATACATATTTGAACAGCCTAGTGAGAAGGTGAAGAATCTAAAAACATCTCTTAAATATACTCCATATATCACTATGTGTTTGATTATCCTGTTACACTGATTTATTATTCTCCTTTTCTAAAGCTTGAATTAGGATCCCTGGTGGCGTAGTGGTTAAGAGCTCAGCTGCTAACGGAAAGGATGGAAGATTGGTGGTTTGAAGCTACCAGCCGCTCTGCTCTGCAGGAGAAAGGTGTGGCAGTTTGCTTCCGTAAAGGCTACAGCCTTGAAAACCCTATGGGGCAGTTCTGTTCTGCCCTGTAGAGTTGCTATGAGTCAGAACTGAATCAATTTGATGGCAGTGGGTTTAATGTGTCAATATTCAGGGTTAACTGTAATTTTTTTCTATTCTACTTGCTCAACACATTAGCTGGTAGCCAGTATTCAATTTCCTAATACAGTCTCCATTGGATATCATCATATCACAACCATCATTACACTTGGAGCCATTTGTATGACCAATGAACCCACAGTTCCACCATACCAATAATTTTCTTAAAAAATTAACTATCACACTGTGTCTAAATATGTAAGTGTCCCAGTAAGAAATCGTTAATTATTATCAACCTAGAATAGCTAAGTGTCCTGCAGGTCCAATTTTCATAGTCCATGACTTTAGACATGGTTCTGTTAGCTCAACACTGGATCCTTCCCACACCATCCTTTGTCATGGGCTGCAGAAATTTCTGTGGATTGAACTATGTCCCCAAAAATGCATATTGTAAATTCTACTTTATATACCTGTTGATGTAAGCTCATTTTGGAATAGGGTTTTCTTCATTATGTTAATGAAGCCGTACCTGTGTAGGGTGTGTCTTAAACCAATCATTTTTGAAATATAAAAGGAACAGATTAGGCACAGCAGCCAGGAAGCACAGATGGGGGAAGACAGATGGCCATGCCACATGAAGATCACCAAGGAACCAAGGAATAGAAGCTGAAAAGAGACAAGGATCTCTCCTGACAGAAAGATAAAGCCTTCCCTTAGAGCTGGTGCTCTGAATTTGGACTTCTAGCCCCCCAAACTGTGAGAAGATAAATTTCTGTTCACTAAAACCACCCACTTGTGCTATTTCTCTCATAGCAGCACTAGACAACTAAGACAGAATTATATGGAGATTACAAACAGATCATTCTCCTGCTCTCAACTGTTTTTTGGGTAAGGAACCAAACAAGGGCTTCTTGATATAGTCATCCACTGGGGGTCGAAGTCCTCTGCCACCATTTTTCCTAAGTCTACCAGGTGTCTTTCTTGCCCTAGAGGTCATACTGCATTTGGCATAATCCTAAAATTAAAAAAATCTGGTTAAATGGGAGGGTCCTTGGAACAAATCCAGATTCATCTGCCAATTCACAGAACTGGTCCAGCCTAGGCTGGGCCTGGAGGAGGACTGAACTTTGGCAAAGTCTATCTTATCATCTGCAAGTGTTTATCCCTGGAGAGTAGTCTGCAGTTGGAATCTTGCACTTCTGCTTGTCTAGATTCTGACTGAACCAACTTGGCTCTGTATCCTTTAGATAAACCAACGTCTCTGATGTACTGAAGTGGTGTCTATTTGTCTGATTGTTCTATCAAACCCAGCCTACCACTGACATTAACTTCATATTTTCTGCATATCTTATGCGCAACACACGTGGGTGATATTTCGTCTGATCTAACCTGCTAAAAGGTATATTCTGACTGTCTTGGTTTCTGGAGCCTCAGGCACAACTCTGTCCACACCAGTAAATGTGTCTGATGGTGAGAAGTTATATGAAATGAATGACTTCCAAGACGATGAGGTTTCTGGGTTGTAAGTGAGAAGAGGACACTCACTGATAAAAGGGGTTTTGTTTGATGAAAGGAGAGATTACAAGCCACTTTCAAAAACCTAATTGCATCCCAGAAGGCTGAAAACCGAGTCTGAGGTACGCTGTGTGGGGAAGGGAGAGTGAAAACAGTAGCAAGTATGCGCTTCTGAAAAGGGAATTAATCTTCTGAAGCATCTCCTGGGATTGCATCAGCTTGACCTAGCGGTTGTTTTTCATCTCTACTTTCCAAACTACCTTTGTGTAAGGATTAATGACCTTCCCTCAACCCATTAACTCAGACTGTTATTAATCTCCAGGAAATACCTTGTCAGTACTGCTTAAAGGGTACATGAGAAATGCCGTGTTTTAGGTTAAAACTGGTTAATCTTACAGCCTTTTAACTACCCTGTTCAATGATTACTGAGCTTTTCTGGAATTCTCTTTTGCCACAGAATTAGTTAACATTTTAATCACAGTCCTACTTGTAAACTATGAAATTATAAATGATGAATTATAATTGATCAAAAAGAAATGCCTTCCTGGAAAGTAAACTGAGTTTTCAAGAACGTGTCAAAAAAGATGTTACTAGTCTGAATTCCTATTACTCACATGTGTTTTATGTACTTGGGAACTGAATGTTGCTACACCCCAAGTCACTATTATTGGTTAGCTTAAGTTACAGAAAATTTCAATTTTCAACCCTGGTGGAGAACCCATTATCTACTAAATCAGGTTTGCAAAAAGGCTAGACAAGTCTATATAGGCATCAATACTTGTATGATCTTAGAGGAATGTTTATGACACTTAAACTATACCTGTGAACACTCTCTCAAAGACAAGGCCAAAAGAACAATAGTGATAGCCAACTATAATAGAAGAAACAATTCACAAATGAGGCTTCCTACAAACACAAATCATATCACGAAGAGAAAGTTAGATACAGGCGACTATTACAATAGAAAGACTAGAATGAAAGTACAGGTGAGGCTTTGGCTGTTCAGAGAGAATTAACTATTGTTGTGTGCCGTCAAGTCGATTCCGACTCATAGCGGCCCTATATATTGGAGCAGAACTGCCCCATAGTGTTTCCTGGGCTGTAATCCTTACGGGAGCAGATCACCAGGTCTTTTCTCCTACAGAGTGGCTGTTGGGTTTGAACCATTGACCTTTTGGTTAGTAGCCAAGAGCTTATATGGAAGGGAAGAAATAAGGATGACAATGGTGGGATATTGAACCAACTAAGCTATAAATGGTGGTTCTTGGCCAGTCTCTGGGGGTAAAAGAAAGTAACAAGGTGGCTGTTTCCATTCTCACTTTTCCTGAGCTTCTATTTCACCTAATGAGAGCTAACAAGCTGAGGGCATTAGAGCAAATCACCAAGGCAACAGGGCCAAATTCATTGCCAAGCCTGCAGAACAGGAAGAGGCCCTGAACCCTGACTTTTGGATTCCTGGGCATGCAAAGCAGGCCTTGGTCAGCCGGCTGTGCACTGGGTTCTCCTCTGCCTTGGTCACCGTGCTCTGGGTCTGGAAAACACAGGCCTGTGCTCTAAGCCATTGTTCTTTAAACAAAATTGTTTAACAGTTTTGTTTAAAAGTCTATAAAATGGTAACCGCATTGTTACATCTCTCTGGAGCATCTCAAACAAAATGTGGTTCAAATTTCTTTTTTTTTTTTTTTAAAAGAAGCTCAGAGTTCTTGTATAAACAAAGACAACTGATGCTGTTAATGGGCTTTGTGTGACCACAGCTATGTCATCTTGGTCTGTTTCTTGCTTTGGGCAGTGGTCAGGGTGAGCCATCCAGCGAAGGGGCCTCCAGCCCATCTATCCAGATTCTTTGCCTGAGCAAGCTTCTCCATGGCTCCCACTCTGCAACCTGGTGTAACTCCTGAGGAAGGGGGATTGTGGAGGGCAACCTTCACTATAGCCTGCCTTCTCTTTCCTCCTACTGTCCAACCCAAACACACATCGATAGCAATTGTCTTCATTTCAGGAAAATGAGAAGCCAACCCTCCTCAGAGAAAGGCTAAGAGCCCCAACTTGGTGAAGTGGCCTCTGGGTCTATGAGCAAATGAGGGGTGCAAGTGGATGCTTCTGCTGGCTGAAACCTCTGTACTGACGCAGCTGATTAGACAAGCTATTGGGAACCTTGGCAGCAGGGCTTTAAACCAGTACTTCCTGGTTCAGTCATGGCTGAGGAAGCAAAACCAGAAGAGACTCGAATTTTTAAAATTTGAGTCAACCAGAACAATAACCGGAATGGGAAAAATTACCGGTCGAAGCCCTGCTAGAAACATAATCTCATTCTTGGAAAACAAGTGCAGCATACGTGTTGCATAGCAACCAAATCTCTAACCTCTCAGATTTTGAGCAGAGTCGGAAACAATGGTGCCCCACTCAAAGATAGTGACCAACCGCAGTGCTTTAAAGTGTGTGTTACCCTCCACAGTCCTGCCAATAATCCAGTCTCATGCATCAGTTTCTGAAAGGGCTCATTATGCCTCTTCCGAGTCTCCCCTTCCAGGGCTTTGGCTAGTAATTTTTCCTGGCCCGGTTATCGCTCCAGATCACCCCAATTATAAAAATTTAGGTCTGTTCCAGTTTCACTTCATCAGCCTTGATGGAACCGGTTCGAACTGGTTCGAAGTCCTGCTTGGGAGAGCCATGCTCGTGGTTCTTATTTACAGCAGTTGATCTTTACATAAAAATCAGCTGTTCATTAATAATGCCTTCAGTAAACAAGGTACAAAGGCCTTTCCTTTCAGGATAGAACAGATGGATCCACCTTAATGTAGCAATTTGTTACCTGAACAAATATGCTCATTGCAAGGCCAGGTAGGCCAAATGTGAATGTGTTCCCATTTAAATTCCCAGGGGGCAGTTTGTAACAGTCACTGGAAGTGACTACTCTAGGGCTTCTGATACAGCCCACGTGGTAGCTAGCATGCACCGCCCCACCTCTACTTTGACCATTTACTTCTCGTGCCTCTTTTCCTGTTCGACCCTCAGAACGGGTGCTGTTACCCGCCCAGTGAATTCCTCCAACTTCCTTACAGGAAGCCTGATTCAAGATTTGAGGAACAGACTCATAAAGACCATGGATCTTCATTCATTCAGAGGGGCTCATGCTTAGAGTAGATTTTGCAAAAGTTAAAATGGCTATCTTGTCACTGGTTTGGTTCCATGCCAATACCTGTTTGGCAGTCCCCAGGGGAGCAACAGCAAGCCTTCAGAATGGAGGGGATTTGCTCCAACCTCCTGCTCCGCTCAGGACCTGTGGTTCCATGTGTTTCTGGCTTTCTCTCAGCCATTCCCACTTCTCTTGCTGCCATTCTGAACTGCTGCTTTATCCATGGTCTGAGTTAACAGTACCAGCTACCATCAAGTTTATTCCTACTCATGGTGACCTCATGTGGGTCCGAGCAGAACTGTGCTCCATAGGGTTTTCTTTTTTATTTTATCTTTTGTAGTTGTTGAGAATATGCATAGCAGAACACACACCAATTCAACAATTTCTACATGTACAATTCAGTCACACTAATTACGTTCTTCAAGTTGTGCAACCATTCTCACCCTCTTTTTCTGAATTGTTCCTCCCCATTAACATAAACTCAGTGCCCCCTAAGTTTCCTACCTAATCTTTCAAGCTGCTGTTGTCAATTTGATCCCATATTGATAGTTCTTAAAACAGCACAATGCTCAAGGCAGACATTTTTTACCAGTTAAGCTAAACTATTGTTTGGTTCCAAGAAGATTTTAGGGGATATTTTTGGTTTAAGGTTTAAAGATTATCTCAGGGCAATAGTTTCAGGGGATTCATCCTGCCTCCATAGCTCCAGAAAGTCTGGATTCCATGAGTCCATAGGGGTTTTAATGGCTAATTTTTCAGAAGCAGATCACCAGGCCAAGGCATCTCTGGATGGACTCGAACCTCCAACCTTTCAGTTAGCAGCCAAGCACCGCTGTTTGCACTACCCAGGGATTCCATGGTCTGAGTAGGCTCCTCTTTAAGGGCCACTTATGTGGTAAGGCTTCAAATCACCAGTTAGTTCCCTTTTAAAGACTTGTGGCCTAGGATTACAGGGTGTACAGGAATGTACAAGAGCTGGGAAAGTATTTTACTAAGTCTAGATCCATGCATCCGCAATCAGATGGTCTGTTTCGTTTTTACAGAACTCAGCATCCTAAGCCTCAGCCATGCACACTTTCCTCCTCCATCATGTGGCCAGGATCAGAGTGGCAATACAATGCTTTTCCCTTTGAACTGCCCTTGCCAATCTGCTCTGCCCTGGCAAGGCTTGGAGGTAGGTGGAAAGGCTATTTTTGACGACAGGGCTTAGCAGCATTCCCTAAACAGAAAATCTTTCTCCTACAGATTCAAAGCACTACAGAACACTCTTAACATAATATAGTCCTTGATCCCAGGAGAAGGAGAAAGCTGGCTTTTGCAACTTGTCATCTTTGATAGTCAAATAGAGAGCTGGGGAATCCAGAGGAATCACAGTGTTCTTGGATTCATTCAGTCACTGAGTACAGCATTGCAGGGATACAGAATGGAATTGGCACTGTCTTGCCCTCGAGGGGTTATCAGTTTAGTAGAGCAAGTAGGAAGAACTTAAAAACTATAAAACTGTGTGGAATATGAAAAGTGCCACAAAAGAGGTACAGATACAGTGCTGATATGACTCAAAGAAAAAAGGGAGCTCACATCTGTGGAGAAGCAGAAATCATATTTACAGCAGGGATCCTATTTTTCCTGTGAGCCTCCTAGGCTAAGTGAAGACTTAAGGCTACTTCCGCTTCTCTTTCCTTTTCATCTTTCTGATGACATTCAATTATCCTTCTCACCACCCCAAGTCCTCCTGTGATGGACTGGGTCAGACAGCATATGCGTTATTCTGAAGAGCCTATTTATTTTCACCACAATCAAGAATTCCAGTGGAGGCATTTCCCTGAAAGCAAGGCTGTGGCACTCACAACTTTTCTTCAGTTGCTCACCCTCTGCCTTTTCTTGCCTCTCACCTGACCCTGTCTCACCTGAGGCCACTCTCACCCTGCTGCAGAGCCAGGTTGCTCCTCCCAGAAACACCCAAGCTTGCTCCTAGAGAAGCATGTGGTGCTGGCCTGTGCACTAGTCCAACACACTACCTCTCCTTGTGGGCAATGGGGAGTGCCATTTCAGCTGTAGCTTTAACTGTTTCTTAGTCTTTTAGTAAAGGAGAGCAGAATATTAGCTGTACCTGTGTGGCGAGGAAGTAAAAAATATCTCCTTCCCCAGTCTCTCTATAAAGCTGTCTCTGACAGTAACAAGTGCCTCCTACGAAGGACAGGCTAATACCTGTGTTTGCTTTTCACCATAGTCTAATGAGAATTCCAATTTGCACCACCCAGTTCCAAAGGTCCCCCAGTACAAAGTGGCTGAGGTGCCCCCAAATCTAGCTCCCACCCTAAATGCAAGTGAGATGCCAGTGTCACCCCATACTTCCCTCTCTGCTCACCATGTCCCTGGGTGAAAAGACTGACCACTGTACACTTCAGAAAGCTAACCCTCTCCGCCAGGAATAGAAGAGTCAGGAATAGCTGGGCTTCTTCGTCAGCTGTCTGGGAGAATGCTCTT
The DNA here is from genome assembly GCF_000243295.1 of Trichechus manatus latirostris. Lineage (NCBI taxonomy): Eukaryota > Metazoa > Chordata > Mammalia > Sirenia > Trichechidae > Trichechus > Trichechus manatus. The sequence continues at coordinate 824,609 of NW_004443991.1, read as the reverse complement.
GAAGACACTAGGACACCTTCTCACCGCACTCCACCTGAGCCTAGAGCAAGGCAGTCGCTAACCTCACGAGGCCTGAGACTCCACCAGAGACTGTGATGAGTCCAGTCCTCAAAGCTTTGTCATTCTCAGCCACCAGCAAAAATGCAAGAATCTCTGGCCAACAGTCCTCTCACCTCTTGTACTTTCATTCTCATGTAACTTTGCTTTCTCCCTCAGATTCTTCCTTTCTTCTCTGACTTCCTTCCAAATTCTCCCCATGGTGCTCTACGAATCTCTTTGAAGATATGTGGAACAGTGGAAAAACAGGGTTTTGCAGCCAGGTAGATCTAGGTTAGATGATTGTAATACTGACTCACTGTGTGATCCTAGTGGAGCTCTGGTGGCTCAGTGGTTAAGATCTCAGGCTGCTAACCAAAAGGTCAGCAGTTTGAATCTACCAGCTGCTGCCAGAAACCCTATACGGCAGTTCTACCCTGTCCTATAGGGTCGCTATGAGTTGGAATTGACTGAAAGGCAATTGGTTTAATTTGGTTTTTATGAGTGTGACCCTAAATAATGTATGTGGCCTCTTTGTGTCTTATGCATTCATCTGTAAAATTCTGATGATAGTGATTGCTTCAAATGGTTCCTGTGAGGATGAAATGTATACAAACAGTCAAGTACGGCACCTGGCACATTCTAGGTGCTCACAGACTCCTCTTTTCACCTCTTGTCCTCAGAGGAAACACCACCTTTCCCCCAGGACCTGCATCTCCTCAGCCTCCCAAGAGGTGACTGCTCAAGCTCCCACAGCCCAGGCACCAAGACTGAGGTAGCACCATCATTCTCCCGTCCCACAGACTGCTTCCAGGCCATTTCTTCCATTCTCCTATCAAAACCCCTCCTCCCTTGAAGCTTGTGCCATCACCTGCATATGTCACACTTGACCACTTCCCAGTTCTGCCACTTTACTTAATAAGGATTTTGGCAACTGGGTCAAATTTCTCTTTTTCCTAATTCCTGCCCTATTGTAGGCAGTCTCACCTTGCGCCTGGACGGCCTACACAACTGTCTGGCTTCAGAGTTACTCGACTTCGAAATACTCATGGACCCTCTACCTTAGTAACCCAGTTCCATGGCTACACCTGGAACGTTCCACCTCTCCATACCCATCAGACTTTACTTAAGCGGCTCATGTGTTGGTCTCTCCTTGGTGAGCTGTTGGCTGCCCAACGCTAGACACCATATCTTATGTGATTTTTTATCTTCATCTCTAGGACAATGTCTGGCACACAGTGGATGTTTAGCAAACGTTTATGGAATGAGTACGAACAAGGTACATTTGTATAGTTTTTTGGGCCTTACAATATGCTTCTCTACCCGTTATCTTATTTGATTATCACTTTAGGGAGTAGGAACATTATTACTATTCCCTTGTGTAAATATGGAAATGAGGGTCAGGAAGGTTAAGTGACTTACCCAAGATTACATGGTTAGACGCACAGACCAGAGCAAACTCCTATCTGTTATATCACCCAGAGGCCAGGCTGAGCATTTCCTACCACCTCCACTGCAAGAACAGCCCTCTCCTCTCCTCCCCTCCCCTTCTTATCCTTTTATACTTGTTTCTCATGAAAACTTAAAATTTTATTTGAAAGACCACAGCTTACTCAGTTTCTGCACTTAAGAATAGTTCCGAGAGGATTATGCATCTCTGTGCTCCCGAAGGTCTCCTGCCCTCAGACTGTACAGTAAACTCTCAGGATCTTTGTAAAAGAACTATGTAATGTTATATTTGATCGCCTGTGGTGTGAGAGCTAAGATGATAAATGTTCAGTCTACTACCCACATCAAATAGATTTCAAAACTGGAAAATGCAGAAAGTCAATCTTGCATTCTCTGATTAATTCAATCTTGCATTTAAGCTTCCTGCTAATGCCCACAGGATGACAGTTCAAAACTCCTCTGGGTTACCAATGAAAAATGATCACTGGCAGAAATTTGAAGACTCCCTTTGAATACATAAAGATGAGTGCTGTAATTGACAAAGCAAAAACTGCTTTTTGAACTACTCCATTGCACATCCCATACATGGCTGAACTCAACATAATCTTACCTGGAATCTCATTTGCAATCCCAAACCCAGATGTATCTAGTTACAGGCAACGAATGCAAAGTCTTTCTCATCTGGGTCATTTGTGACCATTGAAATGTTTTCCTACTTTAAAGAAGCCATTTTAAAAAAGAGATTATAGCTAATGATTTGTTTTCATGGTAAGTTTCCATCTCTGTATGTGGCAATGGTTTCTGTGAAATTCAGCATTCTTTAGGAAGGCATGGATGTGCCAGACGCTGAGGGATACAATGTTTTCAAGGTTGTAGTTGCTTATACTCCAGTGGGGAAGAAAGATAAGCACACTGTATCCATACCATCAGACAGCTTCCTTACATGCATTGATATCAACTGGCAGCAAGAGATTATGTAACTGCAGCCAAAGTGAAATTATTACTAATTAAGAATAAATGACAATGATGATAATGGTTGCTAACATTTACTGAGTTTGTTACATGACAAATATTATGCTAAATCTTTAAATATATTAACTTACCTCATTCAAATATTCGTATGAGGCAGATATTTGAATCACCGAGTTGCAGATGCCTGCGAGGCTCAGTAACTTGCCCAAGGTCAAAGAGCTAGTTAAGTGGTGGCACTGGGATTTCTGACCCTAAAGCCCAATGTCTATTCTATTACATCTCAGTTATCACCTTGTACAGAAGCCTATCATCACCAATGTGATGGTTAAGATTGTGTGTCAACTTGGCTGGGCCATGATTCTCAGTGTTTTAATGTGATCACTCCCATGATTGAATATACTGTGAGTAGCCCATCAGATGAAAGGGAGGGGCGTGGCCTGCATCTGAATATAAGCAGACGTTCTGGCTTTGTGCTCTCTCTGGATCCTGCGGCTGCCGCCTGTCGTCTCATCCCCAGTTCTTGGGACTTGAGCTGTCAGCTTATCTGTTGAACTTGGGATTCATCAATCTTCACAGCCTGTGAGTGGAGCCCTGCTCTCTGACCTGCCAATCTTGGGTTTGCTAGCCCCTGCAGCTACGTGAATTAGGAGAAAACTTGTGGTCTTATCTGCTGATCCTGGAATTGTCAACCTTCACAGCCTGTGAGCAGGAGACCTGCTCTCTGACCTGCCGATCTTGGGCTTGCCAGCTTCTGCGGCTGCATGACTTGGGAGAGGCCTCTACCCTGATCCATGGACTTGGGACACTCTAGCCTCTACAATCACGTGAGCTGTTTCCTTGATATAAATCTCTCTCTCTATATATATTTATACGCTTTACTGGTTTTGCTTCTCTAGAGAACCCAGCCTAAGACAACAAACAAAACTACCACTTTATTTTTCTTAACTATTGTTATGGGTTGAATTCTGTCCCCTAAAAAGATAAATGGAAGCCCTACCCCTGGTACCTGTGACTGTGACCTTGTTTGGAAATAGGGTCTTTGAAGAGGTTTTCAGTTAACATGAGGTCATACTGGAGTAGGGTGTGTCCTAATCCAATATAAGTGGTGTTCTTATAAAAGAGAAAAGACACAGAGGAAAGACAGACATGTGAAGACAAAGGCAGAGATTAGAGTTATTTATCTAAAAGCCCAGGAGTGCCCAGGGTCACTAGCTGTCACCAGAAGCTAAGAGAGAGGCATGAAACAGGCTCTCCCTCAGAGCCCTTTGAAGGCATCAACACAGCCAATACCCTGATTTTGGATGCCTAGCCTATAGAACTGAGACAATACATTTCCATCCTTATAAACCACCCAATTTGTGGTACTTAGTTACAGAAGTCGTAGGAAAATAATACATCTGCGGTCAGCATGAATCTGCTGTTGATGGACTCATGGTGGGCTTTCAGTCAGCTGTGTGCAATCAGTGCAGAAGTCAATGGCTTGGTGATAAATTATAGCAGAGCCAAGAGTCAAGATAGTCACTGACTTTCGGTTTTGTTGCTGATTTTACAAGAATCTTCTAGTAGCAATGTAGTGTGTGCCAGTAGTGTGCCTTTCTAAAAATTAAAAATTATTATTACCTGGACTGATATGCCATTATTGAAAAAAATTAAAAAAGCAATGAATTCTCTGATAACGGCTTTCTATTTAGTAAAAATATTACACAAAGCTATTCATAAAAAATGTAATATATCCATTGCAACTTGGAAGGCTGTATCTTAGCTGAATAATTTTGTTGCTATTGAGGAATCCTGCGATGGTAAAAATGTAAAAACCAAGTCTTTGTGACATTTACTAAATAACCAAGAAAATTCAAAGCCAGAACTAATTATATAGTCATTAGGCAACTGTTTTTATAAAGCAGTAACACAGGGTCCATCTAAACACACATACACACACATGACCTAGCCATGACAATTCTTCCATCCTTCCATATTTTTTTTTCTAAATATTGGAAAATCCTGCATAGTTACAGATATTTTCACCTAAATGGAGATGAAAGAAGGAAAATGTGCTCCATTTCCTAGATGCTAGAAACATGCTCTCATTACCACACTCTCAACATTATAACAATTTTCCAGCATCAGAATTACAAACACAGGTGGTAATACCTGAAGCAAGCAGCTTCTCACTGGAGTGAGAATAAAAAAACAAAAACAACAACAACAACAAACAAACCAAACCTGTCGCTGTTGCATCAGTTCTGACTCATGGCAATCCCACGTGTTGTAGAGTAGAACTGCTCCAGAGGGTTTTCTTGGTTGTAATCTTTACAGAAGCAGATTGCTAGACCTTTCTTCTGTGGCACTGCTGAGTGGGTTGGAACCGCCAACCTTTAGGTTAGTAGTTCAGCGCAAACTATTTGCACCACCCAGAGGTTCTTATTCTACTATAATGCCAGAGTCCTTCGATGTATAAGATGTATAGGATGTTTCAGAGGTGGCCATTGCATGAAAAAAATCAGGCGAACATGGTTAAAGGTGGCTCTGGCTGATTGTATTCACGTCCAGCCCCTTCTGTATCCACATGCCCAATATACAGTTGCCAAAAGCCAAGGAATAGGCACTTTACAAAGAAAGAAATTCTGATGGCCAAGACACTTAGAAGAAATTGAGCTGCAGATTGTTTGATTATCAGGAAAATGCAAATAGATCAAACACTGGTAAAATATATTCTTTTTCACTATGAGAATACCAGAGAAATAAAGTACACCTAGTGATGGAGAAGGTATATGGAAATACACTGATGGTGGCAACACAAATTAGTAAACTTACAGAACTGTACATATCCTTTGTTCCAGCATTTCCACTTTTGAGAATTTAATGCTAGAAAAATAAACAAGCATATAGGTAGATTAATATGTACTGAATAAATGAATGGGAGGATGGATGAATGTATAACACTGCAGTGTAGTTGATGATAGTGAAAAATTAGAAGCAGTTTGCATGCACAAAGACAACAGTATTACTATATGGTCATTGAAAATGATGTTGAAAATAACAACAATTTGGAAAATGTTCATGATAGACATAGTAAAAAAGTGGGCTTGAAACAGAAGTGTGTTACCATTTTTAGGTGTAAATATAACAAAACATACACAGGCCATATAAACGTTGGTGAAAGAAATCACAGAAGATCTAAACAAATGGAGAAATATACCACGTTCATACACTGAAAGTCACAGCATAGTAAATATATCAATTTCCCCCAAACTGAGATGTAGGTTTAATACAACTCCTATCAAAACTCCAGCAAGCCTTTTGTAGATACAAAACCTAACCTAACCCGTTGCTGTTGAGTCGATTCCGACTCATAGCCATCCTACAGGACAGAGTAGAACTGCCCCATAGGGTTTCCAAGGAGTGCCTGATGGATTTGAACTGCCAAACTTTTGGTTAGCAGCCGTAGCTCTTAACCACTACACCACCAGGGTTTCCTTTGTAGATATAGACAAGGTTAAACAAACTCTGGTACATCCATACCCTGGAATAAAAAAGAACAAGCTACTGATACATTCAACAACCTAGATCAATATCTAAAGAATTATACTGAATGAAAAAAAAAACAGTCTCCAAGGGTTATATACTGTCTGATTTCATTTTAAAAATAACAAAATTATAGAAATGGAGAACAGATCAGTGGTTGCCAGAGGTTAAGAAGGGGGCAGAGGGCAGAAGAGAAGTAGGTATGGCAGTAAAAAGGCAACGTGAGGGATCCCTGTGGTGTTGGAAACATTCTGCATCTTGACTGTATCAGTGTCAATATCCTGGCTGTGATATTGTACTATAGCATTACAAGATGTTACCATTTCTTACTACTGTGTGTGAGTCTACAATTATCTCAAAATAAAACTTAATTAAAAAATTATAAGTACTATTTTTTTTTTCTGCATAGGAAAAAGTGAGAAGATATTTTTATCCTTTGATAGACAGTATCCGTGACTTTTATTTTCTTCTTTTGGATTATCTGAATTTTTCTACAATGAACATGTATTGTGTGGGTAATTAAGAAGTTATTTATGAAGGACGAGGAAGACGTCACCTCTCAGCACAGAACTAAGCTCTAATGACATAAGCTGAACTACTGTCCTGTGGTCGTGTGTTAGGCCAGGGCCCTGTCTTGACTTTGAGATTATAAGTGGTCCAGTGGATAGTGTGGACAGTCTGTTTAAAATGAGGTATGCTTTCTCTTTCAAGTTCGCACTTCAGTTTTTTCTATTCTTCTTTTTATTTCTTAGCTATCTAGTGCCCTCTAATCTCTCAAGGTACTTAGGAAACCTCCTAGATTCTCAATTTATAGGACTTTTAGCATCATGAATCCATACATAGAGAAAGTTACGTGTATTCAGGAGAAAAACACATTTATGGATAGCCAAACTGAATGATATTTGACACGAAAATCCCAGCAGTTACATCTGGCGTGAGCATGCGTCTTACAAGAAGAATGGAATCATGATTCTAACACTGAGGTAATGAATTTTTCTGATGCTTAGTCACTTAATTCTAAAAGGATGCTAAATGCAGGCAGATATGACCTAAGGACAAAGTAGGAACTCAGAGTAGCTGCAAACAATTCTTTCTGAAGGCTAAGCCTAAAAACAATAATAGTAATACCTGTAATAACTTACATTTGTTCAGTGCTTACTGTACACCAAGACCGAATTCTAAGAGCTTAACATGTGTTGACTCATTTAACCTTCATAACCAATGGTTTTCAAAGAGGGGCACGTGTACTGGGTATGCAAAGACTTTGAAAGATATGCACATGCAAGAGTATTTGAAGAAAATTAGCCTCTCACCTTAAATTTCATTTGTACTTTTTTTTCAATTGCCTCAAAACACACCTGCATCTGTATTAGTCCTTGTACTTTACTAACAAAAGGCAAACTCCTTGCCCAACACAAATCTTAATATGGTTTACTGTCTAACCAAAACCAAACCCATTGCTGTCGAGTCAATTCCGACTCATAGTGACCCTGTAGGACAGAGTAGACCTGCCCCATAGGGTTTCCAAGGAGCGGCTAGTGGATTCGAACTGCTGACGTTTTGGTTAGCAGTCAAACGCTTAACCACTGCACCAGTAGGACTCCGGTTCATTGTCTAGAGACAGACAAACTTCCTGGAATCCAAAACACGTTATGGCTGAAAATATTATTGGTTTCAAGGATATGTGCTTTAATCAGGGCATCTTAAACCAGCAAGGGTCCTGCCTTTTCTGTCTTATACCTATTTTTGTTAAGGGTGAAGTCTGGTCAGTGTTGAGATGTTCTGAATTCTTAACAATAGCCAGAGCAGAATAGCTTAAAGATGCTAATCTTTTTTATGTATTATTTTTATGTTTTTGGGGATATTACTTTGTTTCAAAATATATAGCTAAAACATACAGATAAACTTTTTCCCATGGTTTCTTTTCAATTCTGTGTGTATTATTTAACAAGGTAGATAAAACTTATTTTATCAAGTCATATCAACTATTTCAATTATTATCAATCCTCATCTTATTTCATGTTATGGAATATTTGTTCTTTTGTATACCTTATTAACAAAAATAAACTTTGAAACCTGTAATGAAAAGTTTTGGATTCCAACTTTAAAATGTGCAAGGAAGTACGTAGTTTTCAAAATTCTTTAGGAGTACACGAAAATACATTTTTTAAGGTCACCACTTGTAACAATCCTATGAGGTAGATATTAGTATTTCCATCCCCATTTGACAGATGTGGCACAACTGAGGCCGGAGAGGTTAACCAATTTGCTTAGAACATACAGCTAGTAAGAGTCAGGATTAAGATTCTAACATGAGCAATCTGGCCTCAGAACCTGAGCTCTTAACCACCATGCTATAAAATTTCAGTTAATATCTATTCAGGCCTGACATGGAATCAGAACAACGTACCTCTAAATTACAAGAGGAGTTACTGAGCAAAACATTCTATCTTAACAAAAATGTTGGAAAATGCCTGAAAGGGGAATTTAACTTGTGCCAAATGATACTGGTAGAAAATTGTTAGTTTTCCAATATTATTTCTCTTCTCTTCCAGTAATGCCAGAGACAGGGACTTGGGACACTCAAGTTAGTTCAAATATAAGGATTATCTGGAAAATTGAGTAGCCAGTATGTTTTTTAAAGTTAGCACTTAAGTCAGAACATGTTTATACTTCTAGTGACAGAATAATTTATGATGCTGGCTACATAGGAATATGGTAGGAGTCATGTGCTGCCAACCATTTAAATATTATCTTTAAAACTGGATGCTCTTGCCTTGTTGCACCATTTCCCACACTATACTCCCTCCCTCATAAAATACAAGGTCTTCCCAATTGAATTCCCTAAAGTTGATTTATAAAAGCATTTTGTTTGTGAGAGAGAAGGGTAGATATACACCTCAAAGGTAGGGTTCCAAGAATGACATTTTCCAAATCACCTTGGGTTAAAATTAATTGTAAGCCCATGCTACTTTGCAAATGTTTAACCTCTGGACCTAGTGCAAGTTTTCTTAAAATATACTTTGGACTACATGGGATGGAATGAAGCAAGCAAACTCTGGGGAGGACTGGAGACACCATACTTCGGGCCTGGCTTGTCAGCACTGGCACGCCTACCAAGAGCTCCTGGAGAGCGGCCGCCAGACAAGTTATGCAAGTTCCTTTGGAGAAGAGTTTTCCTTATCATTCAAGTGGGCTAAGAAGCCTTGGTGGTGCAGTGGTTAAGTGCTTGGCTGCTAACCAAAAGGTGGGCGGTTTGAACCCACCAGCGGCTCTGTGGAAGAAAGATGTGGCAGTCTGCTTCTGTAAAGATTAAATACAGCCTTGGAAACCTCATGAAGCAGTTCTACCATGTCCTGTAGGGTCACTGAGTCAGAACTGACTCAACAGCAACAGGTCTTCATTCTTCCCTTTGATGTAACTCAGAGTGAGGCAGGGGCAAAGGCAATGGACAATGCTAGAGAGAACATGACTGTGACCCAGGCCATGGTGTTGGAGAGCCCCAGGGGGCTGGTGCAGAGAAAGAGCCCAGGCAGGGAATCCAGGAACAGCTTTACAACCTACCAGACAGGAGGCTCAGGCAAGTCATGCATCTTATGGCCTCGTCTCGCTCTAAAAGTCTATGACTCCGAAAATCTGATACGGAACTGCTTTCTCTAAATTTATCAGAAAATGTCACAAGGTAGAGGAATAACCTCTTCCCTGAAAAACCATGATCAGCATGACTGAATCCCATGCTTGTATTCCCAGCTGCACTTTTCTAAAAGGTGTTTTCAATTATTTTCAGAGCTAATGTTCCCTTGAACATCTTAAAGTCTTAGAAGAGTAGGACAATTAAATGTGAAACTTGAAGAAAACAATAGCAAAACATCTGCAACAATGGACCAGTGCAGACAAAGGCGTCTCTGCCCTGGGCTTTTCTAGAAGTGGGGCTCACAAAGTGCTCCACAGTTCAGGGAGCTGCCCTGGAGCAAGCCCTCCATGGAAAGTTCCAGGAGGCAACCACAAAAGTGGAATAGTTGAGCCAGGAACTTTGAGAAAATGTGAATAAGGTTTTATGTGGCCACATACACTGCTCCTTCTATTATGAGAAAAGCTGGCTGGTTTGGGAGTGGGTAAGTGTTAGGAAAGATAAGTGTGTGAGTTCCACCTCCCACCACTGGAAATGTGTTTACAACTAGAGGGAATCTTAAGAGATCATCTATCTCAATCCCTGTATCTCACAGCCAAGGCAATGTGAAACAAAAGATGAAATGACTCACTCTAGGTCACCTAGTTAGTAGGTAGCAAAACGGAGACTAGAATACAGTTGTTCCTACTGCAACGTGCTACTTAAAAAGTCTGTCCAAATCCTCCTCAGTAACTTATTGAGGGTCTTGTCTTCAAGATTACTAAGGAAAAATGGATTATTACTTTACGCAAATGCCTAATGAAATTTCTGTTTATATTATACAACTTCCACAGAGAGGTTATCTTTTCTCTCAAAGGTAAGACATCAGCAAAACGATTCAGTCATAGAATACCGTATAAAGAAACAATGCCAATTAAGAAGATTGATGTATTCGGTCTGTAGTGTTGATGAAGAATATTGACTATACCTTGGACTGCCAAAAGAATGAACAAGCCAGTCTTAAAAGAAATACAACCAGAATGCTCCTTAGAAGCGAGCATGGCAAGACTTCAGCTAGCTTACTTTGCAGTCAATGGTATTTTTTATTTAATTCCTTGACCAACCCATTGCCATCCAGTCAATTCCTAGCTTACTTTGGATACATCATCGGCAAAGACCAACTGCTAGAAATGAACATCATGGCTGGTGAAGTAGAGGGTTAGTGAAAATGAGGGAAACCCTCAATGAGGTAGACTGACACTATATCTGCAACAATGGACTCAAACATACCAACAGTCATGAAGATGGCACAAGACCAGGCAATATTTCATTCTGTTATATACACAGTTGGCATGGATTGATGGCAACTCAAAACAGTAACAGTTCAGCTCTATCAAACTAAGGCACAATTATTTTTGAAATGTTTTCTGCTTGATAAGCTTTCTGCTCAAAATGAGGATCTAACCTAAAGAAAATGGAGAAAAATCTTCATACCTCCATCTCTGTGTACTCTTTAAGGCTTTTTGTTAAGTTAACCCATTACTTGTATAAAGGTAGCAAAACAAAAGAAGAAATATAATTTTGAAGAAATTAGCTAGTTATTACTGAGTAGAAAAAAAAACCCCTGGAAAACCAAGTAAATTTCCTGGATAGTTTAGCTTGTGGATATGCATATAGAAGCATCAGAAAAACGTAAATGAATCCTAAATAAGAAAATCATTCTTGTAAAGGCAAATATACTCAGAGAATTGGAAGGCAAATCAATACTATTTCTAAATTTCTTTTAGCTACTGAAAACAAGGGCTAGACATTGGAATGTAGTAGCAAAATAGGCATGTCTACAGATCTAATGTTAACTACATTAGATACATGTTTAATCTGGGATACCTTACTGTTAGGGAAATGAATAAAATGATCTTCTATGGTACTTTCTGGAGCCTTGGTGGTGCAGTGGTTAAGAGTCCGGCTGCTAACCAAAAGGTCGGCAGTTCAAACGC